>NC_060267.1:18389802-18689802 GCF_021613505.1 Equus quagga | reverse complement strand
TGCCAATGAACTTATATACCATGATTTCAAGACCAAATTAACTTTCACACGTTTTTAAAGTTGCCAAAAATTGATATACATTTTCTCTGAAAAGTACTTAACAATTTCAATTATTACATGGAATTTTAATGAGGCATTTCCATAGGCCTTTTTTTTTTGAGGAAGGTTAGCCTTGAGCTAACATCTGCTGCCAATCTTCCTCTTTTTGCTGAGGAAGACTGGCCCTGAGCGCACATCCGTGCCCATCTTCCTCTACTTTATATGTGGGATGCCTACCACAGCATGGCTTGCCAAGCGGTGCCATGTCTGCACCCGGGATCTGAACCAGCAAACCCCTGGCCGCTGAAGCAGAACTTGCGCACTTAACCGCTGCACCACCGGGTGGGCCCCTTCATAGGCTATTAATTAGTAACTTATTAACATGATATGTAGTACTACATCTGCAAAGTGTAAATATATTAAAAATAGTCTATAAGAAAAAAGACAAAAGAGTGATTAGGGGCTTTACTTGATTTGGAAAATTATTTTACTGTTCTCAAATTTTATTGAGTTTTTGTTACAAAAATATGGATATATTTTAATTTATTCAAGTGGGAACTATTGACGAGCAGTTTCTATTTTTTCAACACGAGCAATGCTACAATAAATACCTTTAAATATGTGTACTGGTGCTTTTTTGTTTTTTTGAGGCTAGATTCCAATAAGTGATAATGTAGGGTCAAACAGAATGTGTATTTTAAATTTTGATTGATATTGTATCAGGGAACTTCTGGAAAAGATTTTTAACAATTTACACTTTCAACAGCAGTGTAAGAAAGTGTCCCTTTCTTTGTAACTGGCGTGGACTGTTATCACTCTTTTAAATTTTTGCCAAGGTGATGGGTGAGAAACAGTATCTAATTACTTTAATTTGCCCTTCTCTGAGTCCTAGTGAAGTTGAGCATCTTTTCAAATGTTTATTGAGCACTTGCATTTCCTCTTCAGTGAATTGCCTGATCATATCATCTGCCTATTTTTGAAAACCTTGGGTTCCTATTTGTCTCTCTGAATCTATTTTGTTAGTATCGTTGCTTGTTAGGAACTGTCATCCTTTGTTATATGTGTTGTAGATATTCCCCCAGTCTCTGACTTGTCTTTTGACTTTGAGTGTGAATTTTAGAGTCAGAAAGATTAGGATTTGACTGTGCTTCCACAATTTTCTAGCTATGTGATCTTGGGTTTCTTAGAGCTTTAGTTTCCTCTAGAATTGAGATAATAGTATGGTAGGGTTCAAGGGTTGCTGTGATCTAGCATTTGTAGAGTGAGCAGATATAACTAGTAGCTCCTTTCCCCCTTTTCAGTTTATGTAAAGAAATAGGGCTTGAGTGTCTAGTGAGTTAACTGGTATAAAAGGAAAGTTCTACCTGTACAGCTGAATTTTCCTAGAATGTATTAGTGTATTTTGTATTTTTTAAAAAATTTCCTCCTGGTCCTGTAAATCACTGCATAAATGCCCACAAATAATGATTGGAAAGAACTAAAGAGGAATGGTGGATTGTGTTGTGGTGGTGGGGTTACAGGTAGTCCCTCTCCCCTCTAACTCTTTTCTAGACTGTCTTGTTTTATAATTAAGAAAAGAAAATTCCACCCTTTTTTAGCGGTTTATGGGGAACCAGGGAAGTGGTTTGGGTCTGGCCATTCTCAGGCTGTAGTTTTAAAATGGGGCAGAACCCCTCTGGGCCAGTTGTAATAGCAGAAGTTCTCAGAATGAGACAACTCTGAGAGTGAGATGAATTTTGTGGGAAGGAAATGGGGAACTGCTTGTAAGATGGCTCTTTTCACCTGCAGATTCTCCTTGCAGAACTCTCTTGTCATCTTTTGGCAGATTCATTTCAATTAGGGAGGGCATGCTCTGACATCTAGAGTCTCAGTCCTTCGCAGAAAAGCAGAGGTATTTATAGTTTAGGAGGTGCTACAGCATGGGTGGTCTGCTGCCCAACTCCTAACCCCATTGGTCAGTTTAGTGTGGATTGGTATTAAGTTTTCCACGGGAGAGAGCTTTGTGGGTATAGGCCAGGGTGCTAGGTGAGAAGTGAGAAAGAAGTTAAAGAATGTTTACCTCTTAGGAGGAAAGACTGTTTGATGAAACTGTTTGGATATAATCTTCCTTCTTGTCCTGGCCTGTGAGCAGGTGCTGAAATTGAGTCCTTACCAGGATTAGACTAGCCACTCACCCACAGAAGACATCTGTTCATATATCTAATAGCCAGTGGTGTAGGCCAGCCTTTTTTTTTTTAAAGAATAACAATAACCTTTTATTGAACTATTTCTAGATTCTAGGTAACTTTTTAAGCACAGTACATGTGGTGATGTCAAGCAATTCCATCAACAACTCCTCAGAGAAGGTTATTCTTATTTCTACTGTATAGGTTAATAGACAGTCATAGGGAGACATTAAGTAATTTACCTAGTGACTTTTAAGTGGCCGAACTGGAGTTTAAATTCTGACTGTTGTGACATAAATTTGTGCTATCAGCCATGACATTTTATTTCTATTACCACTTTTTTTATTGAAGTATAATTGACACACATTATATTAGTTTCAAATGTACAATATAATGATTCAATATTTGTATGTATTGTGAAATGATCAGCATAATAAGTCTAGTTAACATCTATCACTATACAGAGTTGCAGAAACATTTTTTTCTTTTGATGAGAACTTTTAAGATTTATTCTCTTAGCAGCTTTCAAATATGCAATACATCGTTATTATAGTCGCCATGCTGGACATTACATCCCCATGGCTTATTTATTTTATAACTGTAAGTTTGTGCATTTTGACCCCCTTCACTCATTTTGCCCAGCCCATCACCCTCTGCTTCTGGCAACCACTAATCTGTTCTCCATATCTATGAGCTGGTTTTTTGGGGTTTTTTGCTTGTTTGTTTTTGTTTTTAGATTCCACATATAAGTGAGATCATATGGTATTTGTCTTTCTCTTTCTGACTTATTTCACTTAGCATAATACCCTCAAAGTCTATCCATGTTGTCCCAAACAGCTTTATTTTTTTTTTTTTTGAAAAGAAAGAAATGGCACAAAATCATATGAATTTAGAACTTCTGGAAGGGAATTGTGCTTTTCCACCAACCTGGGACCTTTTAATCCTGGAGAAAATTTTCTGGGGATGGGCTTTCCAAAGGACCTGACATTATGAAAATCAGCTGAAAGCAGAAATTCACTAAAATAATAATAATAATAAAAGCGAAGACATTAGCAAGTCAGAGGCCTTCTTTATTCTCCAGCTGAGCTGATTTAATGAAATCCAAGGATTTCCTATTCTCCCACTCCCACAAATAAAAAATTTATAGACCTTTAAAAAGAGTTGGAAGGGAACTGAGAAGATCTCTACCTCCAGCACTTATCTTGCGCAGAATCCTGAGAATAGCTTGCTTCAGAGATGACTATTTTGGCTTTTGTTTGAGTAAGGAATCCCCTACCTGTCCCGCCTTTCTGACATCTTCAATTGTTAAAAAGTTCTTTTATTGGATTGAAGATAACTTCCTCGTTCGAGATTTGGTATCTTCTGCTACAAAAAACAAAAACCAACAAAAAACTCTTTCTTGGTGAGAACCTGCCCTTTATCTCCTATTCCTCTAAATCTTCCCTTTTCCAGATTAAACATTGCCTTGTTTGAGTAAGCACTGTAGTTTGGTAGAAAGAGGACGGATGGAGAAGTGAGGAGATGGGTTCTATTTCTGCCTCTTGCATGACAAGCCTGCTGACTTTAGATGAGCCATTTTACCATTTGGGGCCTCAGTTTTTTCCTTGTAATGTAAGGAAGTTGGACTTAGACGACGTTTAAGATTGCTTTCAACACTGGATTTTGGGTTCTTAGCTTTCTAGTTGAGGCTTGTGTTAAATGGTTTGGTTTGCCATCTTCTGTCTGCCCTCTTGTGGACACTGTCTTGGGAAGAAAATAAAATATTTAATTGCTCAGAGAACAATATAATGGCCGCTGTCTCCCCCACAAATAAAAAATTCACCTGTATCAAACCGTCTGTTTTCATTTATTCATGTTCTCTTCTAGTCCTCAGCCATAAATGTGCATGATTAATTTTTACATGATTGAATCATCAGGGATATAAT
Source organism: Equus quagga (assembly GCF_021613505.1). Taxonomy (NCBI): domain Eukaryota; kingdom Metazoa; phylum Chordata; class Mammalia; order Perissodactyla; family Equidae; genus Equus; species Equus quagga. The sequence goes on along the minus strand of NC_060267.1, from coordinate 18,685,673 downwards.
TTTGTACTGTTTTTCTGCCTCATTGAATTATGAGCATTTATATATATTACTATGAAGACTTCATATATATACACACACATATATGTATATATATATATAATTGAAATATAATTCACATACCATAAAATTCATTCTGCTAAAGTATACAATTTAGTGGTTTTTAGTATATTCATAAGGTTGTACAACCAGGAACCCTAATTCCAGAATGTTTTCACCACCCCAAAAAGAAACCCTGTACCCATTAATGATCACTCTCCATTCTCTCCTCCCCCCACCCCTGGCAACTACTAATCTATGTTCTCTCTACAGATTTGCCTATCCTGGGCATGTTATATAAACGGAGTCATACAATGTCTCCTTTTGTGTCTGGCTTCTTTCACTAGCATAACGTTTTCAAGCTTCATCCATGTTGTAGCATGCATTATCATTACATATATATTTTTTCAAATAACACATCACTATATTTTAATGCTATATAATATTCCCTTTTTGGGAGACATTTAGGCTATTAATATATATATTTTTGTTGTTATAAAGAATGCTGCATCGATATTTTCATGCTTCTAATTCATCTATTCTCTTGAATTATTTCAGACTAAATTCCCATGGGTAGGATTACTGGGTCAAAGGGTTTGAACATTTTTATGGCTCTTGTCAATATTGCTCTTAAATTGTGGTGCCCAGAACTAAATGCAATTCTCAGATGTGTTCAGACAGAACGGGGTGGTGTGGGGCTATTAAGTTCTCAAGGTCTGGACAATATATCATCCTTTAAATCAAGCAGTCTAGGAATTTATTAGCTTTTTTTTGTTGCTCATTGAGCTTATAGCCAATAAGGCCCTTACATCTTCTCCTAGGCACTGTGTCGTAAAGCTATGTTTGCATCTACACTAGGACCCAGGGGCTTTTGAGGACTCCCCGACTTGAATTTAGTATTTCTTTGTTTTCTTTTCTCTTAAACAGTGGGTGGTCCTAACAAGCTAGCAGAAGGTATGGGTTTACTGCAGTCTTAGCTAAGAACTGCAGATGGCGCCTTAAGGCTGTCACAAGGGTAAAATATGTTCCTTCACTTTTTTTTAGGATCTAGTAGTGGCACCTCCTTAGCAGGTTTGTTCCCAGAGTTCAGTCCTCCCCTCTTGTTGGGAAGGAGAGAACAGCTATGAAGTTGGATGTGTTTTTCAGTTGTCATTTGATCTCCTCAGGGGCTCTGGAGCAGTCTAGTTCATGTTAGAGCTTTGCTGGAACACACATTTCATGCCATTGCTTTGGCTTTTGAAGTTCCCATCCTGAGCAGCTGATTTGTTTGTTTGTCTTTATGTTCCTTGCCATCTCTTTCTCTTAATCACTGCAAGAGATCGAAACTCGTTCAACGAACTGGTTTTGTTTGTTTTGCTAAGGTGGGTTTTGAATAATTACAGCAGAAAATTTACACAGGATTCCAGCTAAAAGAGATCTCATTTCAATAATTTGTTGGTCTCTTCATTTTCCTTTTCCTTGTCTTCCAAATTCTCTTCTTTCTCCCCACCTCTCATCCACCCTTTCCATAGTCCATCTGCTTATTTGCAAACCATTATAGCTTTAAGCAAGACCTTGAATTTTCTGGATTTAAACTTCACTGACAAGTTTCAACAGAATAAAGCAGTGCCCTGTGTGTGAAAGTTGGAAGGGAATTATTTTAATCCATTCTGTGCCAGACCTTAGTCCCATTTCTGGGCTGAGAAAGGTTGTGGGGAAGATCCTTCTGTGGACAGTGACTAAGTCAGCATGTGAGCCAGACTATGCAAGTACCACCTCAAAGGACATTTTCTCCTAGCATCAATAGGTCAGGCACCTTTCAGATGAATTAGTATCAAGAAGGGAATAAGAAGGGTATGGGGGAAACAGAAATGTCTTCTATTCCTGTGTTTCCCAGTCACAGATCTGAGGGCCAGTAAGTTATGGGTAAGTTACCCAATAACTGTACCCTTACAGTTATGGGTAACTGGTGGTACCCATAACCACCAGTTTGGGCTTGGCTTCTCTTGCTTCTTTCTCCTTTCCTCTCCTGGGGTCTACAGTAGAGAGTGTAAGTTTACTGCTTTTCTATGTAATCTGGGTTGGAAAGCAAATAACTGCTCAATCCTGGCAAATGGTGCCGTTTTATTTTACATTCAGTGACTGGGGGCTCATTGCTTCTTCGTGGTTGACTTTTCTTACACAGCTAAGAGACCGATCATTTCAGACCCATCTCCCTTCTAAGCCTTTTCCATCAATGTGTTTCTTGTTCTTATGTTCATGCCTTTGCTGATATCACTCTTCTTTCCTGTACTTCTTTTTCCTGTCTGCTAATCCAAATCTTTACATTTTTTTTTACAGTCTATTTTAAGGTTTATCTCTAAACGATGCCTTCACTGATTAATTCCATCTCCAGTAATCTTTCCCCCTTGAATTCCTTCAGCAGTTTTGTCTAGGTTGTACCATTCTATCAAGGATTTTCTTATATGTTGTCATGTAATCATTCTCTGTCTCATATATGTAAGTCTTGTCTCCTTAACTATACTAAAGTCCTCTGAGGGGAGGGACTGTCTTCTCCCAGTGCAACTAACAGTTCATTTACTAAGTACGTTAAATTGTGGGGCTGGCCCCGGGGCTGACTGGTTAAGTTCATGCCCTCTGCTTTGTCAGCCCAGGGTTTCACCAGTTCGGATTCTGGGCACAGACCTAGCATCGCTCATCAAGCCATGCTGAGGTGGCGTCCCACATAGCAGCGCTAGAAGGACCTACAACTAGAATATATAACTATGTACTGGGGGGCTTTGAGGAGCAGAAGGGAAAAAACATTAAACTGTTATTTAACAATTGAAAGCCTCAGTTTCCTCATTTGTTACATGGGGATAAGGATGCCTGCATCACAGGGTTGTTGAGACAATCAAAGGAGACAATGAGACAATGAGAGTGCTTTATAAACCATAAATCATTTACAGAGGGTAGGCGTTATCAATTTTTAAAAAAATGGTGACAGAATGTACAAATGAAACAGCATGCTAGGGGTTGGCCCTGTGGCCGAGTGGTTAAGTTCGTGCGCTCCACTGCAGGCGGCCCAGTGTTTCGTTGGTTCGAATCCTGGGCGCGGATACGGCACTGCTCATCAAGCCACGCTGAGGCAGCATCCCACATGCCACAACTAGAAGGACCCACAACGAAGAATATACAGCTTTGTACTGGGGGGCTTTGGGGAGAAAAAGGAAAAAACAAAATCTTTAAAAAAAAAAAAAAGAAACAGCATGCTAAAATGCCATGAATGAACTTACTGTAAAGCAGTATTAGTTCTATGTCTTACATATAGAAACAAATTCACTAAAGATCAAATTTAAGTTTTTTATGAACCTACAAGGTGCTCTCACTGAACTCAATGTTTCAAATCTGAGTTTTGGTTCTGACATTGTCACCAATTTTGTGATGTAACAATTTAACCTTTGATAATTTCAGGCTTTTTCCAGCTCTAAACATCTGATACACAACTGAATTTGAGTACATTACCCATGTCTTTGGACCTCAGTTTTGTTTTCCGTAAAATGGGAAATGCTTACCTAATCAAACCTCTGTAATAGAACTTTATGGAATGGATGTTGAAAAAAACATTAATCCTGCACGGAAGTCTCTTGGGAGAAAAAACTCTCCTTGGGGAAAGTTGCATACTATATAGTGCGTTCACTTTGATATTAACAAAGCACATTACTATATTAAATGCTCTGGGAAGTAAAGAAACCAGTTTAACTTGATTTTACCTAGTGTTTCCCAAACTTATTTAGACCTGGAATAAGTTTTTTTCAGATAGCATCTATTTAGCATCCCATGAAACTAATTTTTTTTTTTTTTTGAGGAAGATTAGCCCTGAGCTAACATCTGCTGCCAATCCTCCTCTTTTTTCTGAGGAAGCCTGGCCCTGAGCTCACATCTGTGCCCATCTTCCTCTACTTTATATGAGGGACACCTACCACAGCATGGCGTGCCAAGCCGTGCCATCTCCACACCCGGGATTCAAACCAGTGAACCCCGGGCCACCGAAGCGGACTGTGCACACTTAACTGCTGCACCACCGGGCTGGCCCCGAAACCAATTTTTCTAAGACACCCAGTTTGGACTGCCAACATGAATATTCTTAGGTATTAGAAGTAGTCCAAGCAAAGGGAAAGCACACCCTTATGAGATGTTCTCTGCCTGTCTTTGTGCCTCTTGTGGTTTGTAGCTTCAGCTTTGTTCACCAGACTTTAAAAAATCATGTTCTTCAATTACAGTCACTGATTATCAAGTCTTCAGGATAATAAATAAAATTTTTATGTCTCTCAGACTATAGTTTAACTTCAGCCTCTTTTACTTCCTAATAAAAACGTGGAATATGGGGCTGGCCCAGTGGCATAGTGGTTAAGTTCGCTTGGGGTTTGCAGTTTCGGATCCTGGGCACGGACCTAGCACCACCTGTCAAGCCCTGCTGTGGCAGCATCCCACATAAAATAGAGGAAGATTGGCACAGATGTTAGCTCAGCAACAATCTTCCTCAAGCAAAAAGAGGAAGATTGGCAACAGATGTTAGCTCAGGGCCAATCTTCTTCACATACACACACACACAAGCAAACAAACCCTGGAATCTGGCAATCAATCGCTTCAGCTATGAAATATCAACTCAAACCAAACAAACAAAAACACAGGAAAAGTTCTAATCTGAAATGTATCAAATTAGGTTAGGTTAATATGTGCAGAATATATCTGCCAAGGTGAAGATGATGTCATGATTTATCTTTAGTTCTAGTTTTGCCACTTGATCATTAGGTAACCTGGGATAAATTAATTCCCTTAAGGCTGAACTGAGACATATGGATGTTATTTCAAAATGATCTTTTGTGATCCTTAGCAGTTACTCTAATCATTTCGGAATTTTTTTTTAATTTTCTTTAGAGTAGGTCGCAAGTATTACATGTTGAATTTATTACAGCATTTCTTTTCCTCCAATATAATTTAGAGACAGACTTTAAACAATTCACAATTATTTCAAAGCAGGCAGTGATCACTCTGTTTTATTGTGAAGTATAGCATACAAAGTGGAAAATGTTTATGTAGTATAAAGAACAACGATAAAATTAATCTTTGTAACCCAGGTCCAAAAGGTATCTTTGAAACCTTTGTTCAATGTCCTTTTAGAGAGGTTGATAGCTTCATGGAGAAAGAGTGAGGGTGGGCCACGAGTGGTAGCACCCCTCTTGCAAACCCCACTCAGCAGGACACCGCTGTGACCCACTCTCCTTGGAGGGCCGTTGTGTTTTGAGGAAAATCCTTGTGAGGAGCCTACTCCTACTGCCACCCCAGGGACTTAGCAAAGCTATGTTTCACTCAATCACACTCAGAACTCTGCTTTAGAGATCTGTTAAATATGATATTCTTCATCTCATTAGATTTCCAATGATGTTTTGACAGCTCTCATTCATTGGGCCTAGGTCTGCTCCTTAATTCACCTCCTTTTCTTTGAGCGGGATATCCACATATAAAAACTCTCTCCCATTAGACTGGAGGCTCTCTTAGGAATGGCATCATTCTTTCCTAACAGACTATAAGGTTTTCAAGAGTGGGGACTTTATTTTCCTCCCAAAGAAACTATATTGGTTTTGCAGCAGCAACAGGGCCTATAACGAAGGCATTTCCTGAGTGAATTTTGGTAGGTGAAATCAGTCATCATGGAATAAGATCTTAGATCCAATTGATTCAGGTCCCATTTTTTCAGTAGGAAGTTTCCCATTAACCAGGGTCATATCATCCTCTTCCTACTCCGTATGAGAAGGAAGGAAAATTGTGGAAGAATTAGTCACTTATTCCTCTGTGCTCCTACACCACTTCGCACTTCTCTGTTTCAACACTCATGACATGTTATTATAATTATTTAATAGCTTTTATCCTCCTTTACAACTGGGGACTTCCCTTGGGGATAATGATCTTGTTTTATTCTTTGTAAGTAACCCAATGCCTAGAACAATGCCTACCACTCATGGGTACTTATGTCAATTTAGTGAATGAATAGAGAGCAGATATTTGGATGGTTTGCCTCTATTTGAATTTCTGAATAAAGATTCAATAGTAAGCATCACATGCTGACTAGCTGGATGACCTACTCTTCTGCTCCTTTAGATCTGTAAATGATATGGCTGGATTAGATTGGGCATTATTAACAAGGGGTCAGTGGGCTCCAGGGGACTTTTGACCCCCTCCCCCATATGCAAAGTTAAAAACCAAGAGACCAGAGGACTTGGTAAAGATTTTCTGTACTACTCCGTTACAAGTACTGCGACTGCAGTAACAAACGTGTGGAAACCAAAACGACATCGTGCCTGCGGTGGCTAGCTATACACAGTCATATACACTCTCCGGTTTGTCGCTGGTGCCGATTCTGAACCCCTGATGCTTTGGCCTCAAAGAATAAGAACAAGAGGACAGAATCTGATTAAAATTTTTTTAATGCTCATTGTCTAAATTCCCAGCCCGCAGCCTCTCCTAATCGACGGGTGACCAGGTGACAGTGGGGTGAGTGCTTCACCCATGCAGAGCACTGGCTAGAAAGGTGCACGAATATTAGACACGGTGCTGGCCCTGGGGAGGCTGGGAATCTGACCACGAAGACAGAAGAGTATTTAACGGAAAGATTCGACAGGCAGCGTGACTGACCACAGCCGCATAGAGGGATGTAGACAGCTGAACAGACCAGAAAACCGACTCAGAAATGGACTCGGGCAGTGTGTCGGTGGACGTGGCGGGTACAGGACCCTCAATTCGTTCCAGAGGTGGTCCTGAGCCAGGCCCGGGTCGCATCCTTCTCCCCACCCCGCACCGGCCTCTAAGGACTCCCAGGAGGCTGAGCGGCCGCCAAGTCCGGACGTCTCGGAGTTTCTCGCAGCCTTTGGAGTAAAACCCTGACCGGGAAAGGAGGCGGAGGGGAAAGTGGTGGAAAGTCCTGGGGGCGGAGGCATGAGCGGCTAAAGGGAAGACGGCTCTAGAGACCGTGCCCCAGCCGGGACGTAGACAGAAAACGCCCTCGAGAGGCTCCCCTCGAGGCGCCCGCCTTCGGCAACCTCCGGGGGAGTTTCGGTTCTTTCCGGCAGTTCCAGCTCGGCCCTCCGCTCCCAGCGCGCGCTCTCCCCCACCCCCTCGCCGCCCGCTCTTTCCGGGCATGGCTCGTTCTGCACGTGAACGCGAGCGCGTCATACCCGCCCCACTTCCATTTAGTTTGTTCCTGACCCACTCATTGCAATCCCTTCCCTTCCTCGTGATTCCCAATCCCCGGCGACGCCCGAGCTCCCTCAGCTCAGGCGCGCGGCCCGGCGGGCAGTGCGAGGCGCGAGGGGCCCGGTCACGAGGAGAGCGGTACCCGACGACCCGTAGCCCGCCTCCCGCCTCCCCACTCGCAGGTCCCCGGCGCGGCCGCCTCACGGCGAGGCCTCGCTCGCGCGCCCGTTGGCTGTAACAGCCCGGAGCTCGGCGCGCCGGGTTCGCGCCGGCGCGAGCACGCGCCCTGTGCGCTGGCTGGCCGGCGCGCACGCGCCCGAACGGGCGACGGGGCGGGGCGAGCAGCTCGAGCCGCGGTGAGGTCGGTGTGGATCGGCTGGCGCTTCGGCCCGCAGCCGCGGCTGCGATTCCCAGCCCGCCGCCCAGCCGAGGGGGGAAGCCGGGAGAGGGGCGGTGGGGGCGGGGCGGCGTCCGGCTCCGGCCGAGCTGGGGGAGGAGCGCGGCGGCGACGGCGGCTGCTCCAGAAGAGGAGGAAAAGGAGGCGGAGGAGCTCCTTTCCTTTTCCCAGACCCAGGAGCGTTCGGGACGTAGAGCCCGGAACTGGGGGGACGCGGCGACTGCGGGGGCCCGGGGTAAGTGAGGCTGAGGCGTTGGGTGGAGGCGTTGGTGGGGGATAAAGAGGGGCACAGAGGTGCGGGGAGCGGGCTTGAGGGAGGGCACGGGGGAGCGGGCAGTTGTTGGGGGTTGGGGTACGGAGAGGAGGAGGACGTGAGCCCTTTGGGACCTGGAGTACCCAGATGGTGAAAGGTTTCTGGGGTCAGTGGGGCCGGCCGAAGCACACGGGTCCGAGTTGGGGGGTTTCCAGAGGCATAGGCCGGGGAAACAATGGAGTGAGGGGGGACTCTGGTGTGAGCGTGTGTGGGGTATTGGATTTTAAGAAACAACGAGAGTGAAAAGAATGAAAGAATGGGTCATTTAGGATGAGAAGTACAATGCATTGGGAATACCCTGGGGATGCGTAAGGTCATCTGCGTGGGTGTCCCAGGTTCTTAGGATTTGGGGGCAAAGTGGGATTTGAAAATAAGGGCATTCTTGGAATGGAGGGGGGAAATGGAAACGGAAAATAAGGCAAAGGGGCAGAGAAATAAAATAGATGTGGTTTGGGCATGAATTATTGCAGAAGGTTAGATCCAGTTAGAGAGTATAGGGTAGGTGGACTAGAGTGGCATCTTTCTCGTAATTCACCCAGGATGATTGGGTTCTTTTAAAAGGTGAATCTTTCTCAAGCTTGTCCCTCTGCTAAAGAGTGCAAACTGCTCTTTTAATAATTTGGTTATAATTTATGTAGTCCATTTCATTGAAAAAGGGTGCCTATAGTATTTATTTCTCTTTTCAGCAGGTTACTGTATGTAATTTACCTGTGGTTAATGAAGCAGGAGAGGACAGATCACCAAAAACAGGCATCTTGCTTTGAGTTAGGTCAGTGGTAATGCAGAGTTTAGGGTCTTTGGGGGAAAACCAAGGGTTTGTTTTCATTTAGATCAAAAGGTGATGAATAGCCTTGATAAAATCGAAGTTATCTGTACTTTGTGAGAATTGCAGTTTCTCACTGAGAAATGTTCATGTACTATCTATTGGTTTTATGCTCGTGGGAGAGAGTTTGGGTTCTGCCTCAAGAGATTCTTGATGCTAATTTCAAATTGTTAGGCTGCCTTACACCTTCTAGTTTGAATTAAGGTGATTTGAAAATATCGTGGGACAGTACTTTTGGGGTTATGATCTTTACATTTCCTTGATACTTGGATTTCCAGACCAAATTTTGAATAGTGCTAGATACAAGATTCCTGGTTTGGAAATTGTAGTTACCATTATGTGTTCATAAACAGTGTATGTTAAGCTTTTTATTAAAAAAAGCATTGTTTTGCTGACTCATCTAAGATTTCTGGGAAGTCATCAGTTTATATTTCTCAGCTAGGTCTCAAATAGTAACATTAGGCTACTTTATAAAGGTCCAGAAATAATGGTCTAAATTGTCACTTTTCTTATATGTCATAGAAACTGAACAAAGCAAGAAGTGAGTGCAGTGCCCTGGTTAGTGATAATGTGCCTTTTTATTGACCTCTTCCAGTGGGCGAGGCCAGGTGCTAAGGTTGTTGTGCGTGCATTATCTCATTTAAATTAATCCTTCCGCTTATTTCCTAGTTTATAATTTAGGAGGTTAAATAACTTACTAAGGTCACAGAGCTAGTAAATTCAGACCCAGCTCTGTGGGAAGCCTTCTTTAAATCTTCACTGCCTGATTGTTGTTCCTGCTCTCTCACTCCCAATCTTGGTTGTAGTACAAGCAGCGTGAATTGGTTGAAACTTGGGTCTGATATGATAATGTGATTTAGATGAAGGTTGGGTCAGTGGGCTACATCTGTAGAGTTTATTGAATGTTTATTGCTCCTGTGATTTAACGGCTTTTCTGAGGTCTTGATAATAGGGCTGAAACATCTTGCTAAGGGTTTGTCCGGTGAACACAGTTACTTTTCTGTTTAGTCTAGTGTACTGCTGAAGTACTGTGCATACGTGGCACTCTTCCTTGTAGAAGTCAAGACAGCCAGTTGTAGAGTCAAAACCAATTAACTCTGGAAAACGATCAAAAACTGCTGAGTGCTCAAGTGCCCTCCAAGCACCTGTTGAGTCCACAGTTGGTACTGGCATTATCTCTAAATATAGACGGGATCCTCTTAGAAACCAGGAGTGAAACAACTTGAACTGCGAGAAACAGATGGGGCCTGAGGGAGGAGCCATAGGTAACTGGCCAAAACATCAGCATAGCCCTTGGAGGCTGATTCAGGAGTATCGAAGGGCTACAGACACTAATGAATGAATGACAGGAAGGGAGGGAATTTTTATTTGTTGAGCATTTCTGTATTCTAGGCACTGAATTCAATGTGTTGTGTATGTATTACCTTATAAGATCTTCGAACAACCCTTACAAGGTAGTTGTAAGCATTATCCTCATTTTTCAGATGAGGCTCAGAAAGATTAAGTAACTTGTACAAAGACACTTTAATAAAGGCAATGAAAAAAGTTTATATATATATATATATATATAAAATTTTTATTTTTATTACTACTTGCCGTTTCCCTTTGTAGAGCCACCATATTAAAGTTGGGAACTTAAAGGTACTCTTTAGGATCTGCTGTGCTGCTTGGTTAGAAGTAAAACTGATTATTTCAGTCTTACTGCTTCCCTTGGAGACTGGAAGGAAAAGCTTCTTTTTTTTTTTTTTTCTGATTTAATTGTTGGGAAGGGAAGTCTATTCATTGTTTAGTAAATGACCTCCTGTAGAATATAATTCAGTGTCCTTAGATGCTTGGTATATATCTGTTGCAACGTGAAAATGGCATGACCATCCCTCCAATTCTGAGGTCTTGACTTTCAGGTAAGTCATCTAGGCTCTGGAGGCTGACAGTGAAGTGTGCTTGTTACAAACTCCTACCACTTTTCTTGATATGTTTTTGCCGCAAAAGTTTGACCATCGTTCTTGCTTGGTTACTTAAAAAAAATTGTGGTAAAATATACATAACGTAAAATTTACCATGTAAATAATTTTTAAGCGTACAGTTTAGTGGCATTAAGTATATTCACCCTGCTGTGCATCCATCACCACCATCCATCTCCAGAACATTTTTGTCTTCCCAAACTGAAACTCTGTACCTATTAAACAATAACTCTACATTCCTTTCTTCCTCCAACCCCTGCCAACCACCATTCCACTTTCTGTCTCTGTGAGTATGACTACTTCTAGGTACCTCTTATAAGTGAAATCATAGTATTTGTCCATTTGCATTGGGCTTATTTCACTTAGCACAGTGTCTTCAAGGTTCATTAGTGTTTTAGCCTGTGTCAGAATTTCATTCCTTTTTAGGACTGAATAATATTCCATGTATATGTACAGTACATTTTGTTTATCCATTATCCACCCATCTGCCGATGGACACTTGGATTGTTTCCACCTTTGGGCTATTGCAGTTAATGTTGCTGTGAATATTAGCTTACAAATATCTGTTTGAGTTCTTTCTTTCAGTTCTTTTGGGTATATACTCAGAAGTGGGATTTTTAGGTCATCTGGTAATTCCATGTTTGGTTTTTTGAGGAAGCTTGGTTACTTTTAAGTGGTCATTTTATTACGTGTTCACCTGAAGATAGCACTTGGCCTAATGTTTGAGGGATGATGTTTCCTCTACTTACTTTTTCTGTACTGTTTACAGGACACTTGTCCTGGAAATGATTCAGGAGGAAATGATTTACCCAGTTTTCATGGCTCTCTTTTTGCTTCTCCTTACTTATATTTATGTATCATGACATCTGGCAAGCACATTAAAATACATTTCAACTTAGCAATAAAAGTAGTTTTGAAAATCTTTTAGTTCAGCTGGTGAAGAAAAGGAGAGTTTCTGTTCTAAAGTGTGAAATGTATTCAGTGTGGAAGGAACCATTTGTTATATACAGATCTTTCCAGTCATACCTGTGAATGTGGCTAATCATCTTAACATTATCTGTGTGTGCGTTTGAAAAATGTGTCAATAGTGTAGAGCATTGTCAGTTCACTTTGCTGCCTTTGATTGAAAAACACTGTACTTTTTTCATTTAAAAAGGTTTCACATGTGTAAGCTGCTGGTTACTGCTTACCTTCTGTATCCCTTCTTCATTTATTGGAAAAAGTTCGAGTGTCTGCTGTATGCTTAAATATTTCAAGAAGGTATCTGTAATACAGGAAGTAAAATTGGCTGAAGTCGTTTGTTTGACTTCATTTTTTTCTCCCTCTCTTCATATATATGCATGTGAGAGAGAGTTGTCGCATAGTACCAAATATAATAGATTGAAATAGCTGCAGACTAACAGTGAACTCTCTCTTAGGATGGGTGTAACTTCGCATTCCATTTTTTTCTAAATGTCACAAGGAGGTTAATTATCCCCGCATCTTGCTTCTTGAGATTATTGGGTTACAAAGGGACTTTAGGCTCACATGCCATTTTCTGAGAGCCTCATAGTAGATAGTGAGCCCACATTATTATCTTGGAGGTGGTCTGTTGGTTCTGAAATATTTCTAAAGATGTAAAGTTTGTAAACATTTTATCTTTAAGTTACTGGATGTTAAGGATTGGCCAGAGGCCAGCAGTTACTCTCCGTGTTCACGTCTATCATGGTGGCTTGTAGGGGTGGGTTCCTGAAATATACATCATCTTCTACACGTCGCAGCCCCAGGCCCTTAAAACATTCTGCGGGATTTGAGGATATAATTGGCTTAAAGGCAACTTCTGGAGTCATTGTCCTATGACTAATTTGTGGTTAGGAGTTACACACGGGTTCTTACTAGTTCAAACCCTAAATAACAACCTTGGATTGCTGGTAAGAAGGAGAATTTTTACATTACTTAATTAGCAAAATGACCTGATTACTAGTTGTGGAGAGTGTGTGTCCGTGTGTGTGTGTCCACGCATGCACTCGTGGATGTTCTTTAGAATTGTCTAAAGAGTATTGGGCCTGAAGAGGTTTGTGGTAAGGCCATTATATGATTGTAGATGAGTCATGATAGCTAAGTGAGGATGTCTTTTATACCTGAAGATGCTGCCAATGATGTTACTTCCTATTGATCTGTATAGGACTAAAAAGACCAGTTTGTAAAACCTGTAGTCTTCTTTTGAGTACATGTGATCTGTCTAGTAGTAAATGATTTGCTGTTGTTTTAAGGCTACCATTACTCGTGGAGCAATACCTTTCTTTAAATTATCTGCTTGGTCTCTGATTACAACATGTCAATGTGATGAGCCCACTGCTGGCTCTTCCTGGTTGTCTTCTACTGTTACATTGATTGAAAATATCCATTAGTGTGTGGTGGAAGTGACTCTTCTGCTTAGTTGCGTTATCCTCTTACATCTTTACAGTAAATTGTCTTCATAGCCTGCCTGCATATCCTGCACAAGCCCTCTGTACAAGGATCTCATAAGAAGCTCCCTCACATTTGATGAAAACTGAAACTCGTTTATAACTAAGGTGGAATGACAGGAAGCTAAAGTACTGTACCTGAATGGTAGGTGGTACAGGATCACCACAGGCTTGAGTCAGCCATTTAGCTTAGATGCAGACTTGTTATATCTTACTAATTAGTACACACTAGGTTTCTTGAGATGGTTATCTAGTTCCTTGTTGGGTTGACAATGCTTTAAACAAGGCTTAGTTGGGTAATCTTTTTCGTGTCTGTCACTACGCAAAGGTTGTATTTTATGTCGGTCTTTTCAAAGTTGATTTTTGACATTTGTCATTTGTCTGCCTGCCCCTAATGTTATGATGATCTTATAAGTTAGACTACAGGGTATTATTGTGTGATGTTATTGTAATTTGGGAACACAGGAAACAATGCAACAATGAGTACTAAATTTGTGTTTGTGCATCTAACCTGATGAAGTGGGAAAAGCTCCTGAAAAAGGAGGGATATTTCATACCTTCATCCTAATTACTTGTTACCTAAAATCTTAACAATTAAGAATAAGTAGAATTTGGGGCTGGTCTGGTGGTGCAGCAGTTAAGTGCACACGTTCCGCTTTGACGGCCCGGGCTTCGCTTGTTTGGATCCTGGGTGTGGACATGGCACCGCGTGGCGGCCTGTGCTGTGGTGAGCGTCCCACATGTAATGCAGAGGAAGATGGGCACGGATGTTGGCTCAGGGCCAGTCTTCCTCAGCAAAAAAAGAGGGAAATTGGCAGCAGTTAGCTCAGGGCTAATCTTCCTCAAAAAAAAAAAAAAAGTAGAATTATATTCAATTTTTTTTTTTAAAGATTTTATTTTTCCTTTTTCTCCCCAAAGCCCCCTGGTACATAGTTGTATATATTTTTTTTAGTTGTAGGTCCTACTAGTTGTGGCATGTGGGATGCTGCCTCAGCATGGCGTGATGAGCAGTGCCATGTCTGCACCCGGGATCCGAACTGGCGAAATCCTGGGCCGCTGAAGCAGAGCGTGCAAACTTAACCACTCGGCCATGGGGCTGGCCCCTATATTCAGTTTTTACATGATTATATGTGTTTTTTTTGAGGGAGATTAGCCCTGAGCTAACATCTGTTTCCAGTCCTCTTTTTGCTGAGGAAGAGTGGCTCTGAGCTAACATCTGTACCCATCTTCCTCTACTTTATATGTGGGATGCCTACCACAGCATGGCTTGGTAAGTGGTGTGTGGATTTGCACCCAGGATTCAAACTGGTGGATCCCAGGCTGTCAAAGCGGAGCTGCGAACTTAACTGCGACATCCCCGGGCTGGCCCCCATGATTACATTTTTGATTTGGTGGTAAAGCTGAGAACACAGGATCCTTTCACACTCTAGTGGCTAATCATTTCCATTGTGAAATAGCTCCGAGTATATTATTAAACTTCTTTTTTTTTTTTCTTTTGAAAGATTTTATTTTTTTCCTTTTTCTCCCCAAAGCCCCCTGGTATATAGTTGTATATTCTTCGTTGTGGGTCCTTCTAGTTGTGGCATGTGGGACGCTGCCTCAGCGTGGTTTGATGAGCAGTGCCATGTCCGCGCCCAGGATTCGAACCAACAAAACACTGGGCTGCCTGCAGCGGAGCGTGTGAACTTAACCACTCGGCCACGGGGCCAGCTCCTATTATTAAACTTCTTGATGCTTGAAATGTGGATCTAGTGAACAGTGTTAGTTATGATCAGGCTAATACTGACATTATATTTATAATATTCCCATGTTGTACTATTTTTCTTCTAATTTCTGATTAAAATAAGGAAGCTATGTAACATTTTAGTTAAGAGCACAAAACTGTTAGTTGTATCACGTAGGAGTTGCTGCTAATAATAATAAGTTGGATTGTAGATAGTTGGGCATAAAATTAATTAATGGAGAGGGGGTTCTGAAGATTCTATGTTCTATCAGCATTAAAAGAAAAAAAGAAGAGCATAAATCTGATCCACAAATCTGGCTTTGAATCTCTACTCCTTGACCTACTCCCTCTGTGGATTTGGTCAAGTCATTTAATTTCTCTGATACTGCGTTTCTGAATCTGCAAAATTGGTGCAGTAGTAATCCCCACCACAGAGTTGTCATGATCATTGAATTTTTTTTGAGGTGAAATTCACATAACATAAAATTAATGCTTTTAAAGTATACAGTTCCGTGGTATTTATTAGTACATTCGCAATGTTGTACAACCATCATGCTATCTAGTTCCAGAACTTTTCCATCACCCCCGAAGGAGACCCTGTACCCATTAAGCAGTCACTCCTCATTATCCCCTCCCCCTATCTCTTGGTAACCACCAGTCTGCTTTCTGTCTCTATAGATTTACCTGTTCTGGATATTTCAAATAAATGGAATCATATAATACGTGGCCTTTTGTGTCTGGCTTCTTTTACTTAGTATAATGTTTTTGAGGTTCAGCCATGTTGTAGCATGTATCAGTACTTTATTCCTTTTTATAGCTGAATACTATTCCATTCTGTGGATATACCACATTTTATTTATCCATTTATGTGTTTATAGACAGTTGTGTCATTTCTGCCTTTTGCCTGTTGTGAGTAATGCTGCTGTGAACATTTATGGACTACTATTTGTGTGAATATCTGTTTCCATTCTTTTGGGTCTATACCTGAGAACAGAATTGCTGGGTTATGTAGTATTTCTATATTGAACTTTTTTTAAAGATTTTATTTTCCTTTTTCTCCCCAAAACCCCCTGGTACATAGTTGCGTATTTTTAGTTGTGGGTCCTTCTAGTTATGGCATGTGGGATGCTGCCTCAGCATGGCTTGATGAGCAGTGCCGTGTCTGCGCCTAGGATCCGAACTTGTGAAACCCTGTGCCGCTGAAGTGGAGCGCGAGAACTTAAACTACTCGGCCACTGGGCTGGTCCCTATATTTAACTTTTTGAAGAACTGCCATACAGCAGCTGCAGTATTTTACATTCCCACAGCAGTGTTTGAAGATTCCAGTTTCTCCACATGCCTGCCAATACTAGTTATTTTCCTTTTTTTTTTGATTGAAGCCATCTTAGTAGGTGTGAAGTACTGTCTCATTGTGAATTTGATTTGCATTTCCGTAGTGGCTAGTGATGTTGAGCATCTTTTCATGCACTTGTTGGTCATTTCCGTATCTTCTTTGGAGAAATGTCTATTTAAGTCCTTTGTCTATTTTTTTAAGTGAGTTGTCTTTTTGTTGAGTTAGGACCATTGGATTTTTTTTTTTTAAGATTTTATTTTTCCCTTTTCTCCCAAAGCCCCCTGCTACATAGTTGTATATTTTTTTTAGCTGTGGGTCCTTCCAGTTGTGGCATGTGGGATGCTGCCTTAGCATGGCTTGATGAGCGGCCATGTCCATGTCCAGGACTCGAACCGGTGAAACCCTGGGTGCCAAAGTGGAGCGTGCGAACTTAACCACTCGGCCATGGGGCTGGCCCCTTGACCATTGGATTTTAATGGCTAGAAAACACTTAGCTCAGTATGCACTCAATAAATATTAGTTAATAATATGGATATAATTATTTTTGCTACATGAGGCTAATTGAATTGGAAGGAAACTTTGCCTAGCTTTTCCAAATGGGGTGAGAGGCCTATTATTTGTTGTCAATAAGGATTTGACTATGTCGTCGATACTTTGCTTTTCATTGATGCCCCCAAATCAAGAAATTAGAAACAAATATGAAAAATCAGTTTATCTTTGGCAGAAATCAGTATATCATCGATGTTTAACCTATTCCTAAGAACTATAAAGTCATCCAGTTATAGCTCAGATTTAGATCTTCTTTCTTCATTCTACCCTGTTATGAGACATTTGTTATAAGTGCCACAATCAAAATTTTTTGAAAAGTGGGTCAGGGAAGCCTGCTGTTTATATTTACTGGTATGTAGTTGATGTATTATCATTGTTTTTATCCTTGTTGCAGCTTGGCTTTATGGGCTGGTCAAAGTAGATAGATGAGAATAGGAGGTCAAAGTAATTGTTAATTTAGAATCTTACTCTCTAGTCAAGATTGTACTGTCGTGAACTGATGAATATATTCTGCCAGGTTTACAGGTAGGCATACTTCGTTCATTATGTCATGGTTTGGAGTGGGGCGCGGTACCTTTAAGCAGAACATACAGAAAACCGTGTGCAAGTCTAAATTTGTTTTTTTTCTTGGACGAGGTAGCAGAGGGAAGTGTATACTTTCAGGTACTGGTGATTATTCCAATCCCTGCTGAAGGCTCTCTCCGCCTGTACTCCCAATCTTTCTTCTACATGCTTCAGCTCTGAGTCCTTGTATCTTTTGTGACGCCTCTGTGCCTTACCCATTCTGTAAACTCTACCTGGAATGCCTTCTAAGCCTGTTGGTGACTTGCCTTCCTGAAGTCTCTCAGGAAGACCAAACATTCCTTTTGGGGTTTTAAATCTATTACATACTTTCATAATAGCACTTATCATAGTGTACTTTTTAAGATGTGCATTAAATTTTTTTTAAAGCAGTGCATGTACAATAAACAAAATTGAACTGTACAGAAGTGAATGGTGAAAACAGTTTCCCCAGTTCTCTTGCCCAAAGGCAATCACTGATAGTACTTTATCTTATATATCCTTCCAGAGTTGTTCTATGCTGATACAAGAATTTTTATAGTGTATAAAATGCTTATTTTTCTCCTTATTTTTTGTTGCAAAGTAATTTATAAATATCAAAAAATTCAAGCATTATAGAAATAGAATGAACAGTGAAAGTTTCCCTTTACCTTGATCCTTAACTCTTGTCCTTCCCAAGTAATGACTCTCGTCCTCAATGATGTTCCCCTCTCCAGAGGTAATCCTTTTATAAGCCTAGTGTGTACCCTTTCAGATTATTCCACTTACATTTACATGCTTAATTAAAAAATAATATTGTATGTATTGTCTTTATGGTGTTTTATATATAATTCTGTAACTTCCTTTTCTTAGTGTGTCTTGAAGATTTTTTTCATATCAGTATGTACAGATCCATTTTATCCTTTTAACCTCTGTGTGGTGGTCTTCATTCTATAATATACATATACTATTTTATTTAATGACTTCTCAGTTGAAATATATATATATATATCAATTGTAGTTTCTAACAGTGCTTCAATGAACACTTTTTTATATGCTTCTTGTTGGACCTATGTGAGTGTTTCTTTAGGTTGCTAGAAGTGATTTTCTGGGTGAAAGGCTATATTCTAAAAATTTTGGTGAATACTGCCAAATAGCTTTTGTAAAACAACTTTTTATTTTGAAATAATTTTAAATTTGCAGAAGAGTAAAGATAGTACAGAGAGCTCCTATATAGTCTTTCCCTACTTTCCTTAATGTTAACATCTTTCATAACCATAGTTTTTTAACCAAAATTAGGAAATTGATGTTGGTACAATAGTGTTAAACAATAGACCTTATTTGGATTTATCACTTTTCTGCTAATGTCCTTAAAAGTTCTAGGATCCAGGATCCCACATTGCAGTTGGCTGTCGTGTCTCTTTATTGCCCTCCAATCTGTGACAGTTTTTCAGTTTTTCCTTGTCTTTTTTACTACCTTGATACTTTTCAAGAGTACTAGTCAGGTATTTTGTAGAACATCCCTTAATATAGCTTTGTCTGATATTTTCTCATGAACAGACAGAGGTTATGGATTTTGGGGAAGATGATATACCCTTCTCATTGCATCATATCAGCTGGTAGATGATATCAACATGTCTTAATACTGGTGATGTTAACCTTGATGGTTTGATTAAGGTGGTGTCTGCCAGGTTTCTTTACTGTGAAATATCTGCTTTTCTCTTTCCATACTCTCTTTGTTAAAAGTGAGTCACTAAGTCTAGCCCACACTCATGTGGAAGGGAATTAAGTTCCACCTCTTGGAGGGAGAAGTATCAAAGAATTTGGACACATGTTTAAATCTCCATAATAATAAATAAATATTTTAGGGAGACACCTGGAGGTTATGCCAAAAAACTGTTTCTCTTTAAAAGTTCCACCTGTTGAGAGTGATGTCAGCATCATGGCAGTGTGAGACAGTCCATTTGTCTCTCCTCTTTAGTCTGCAACTAGTAAAACATCCATAATTCAACAAAGGTTCCTCTGTTCAGTATACCAGGATGCCAGAGAAATCCACATATCTGTATATCTGAAGGTGGGTGCATTGGAATACACAGAGGAGGGGGGAACAGGGGAACTGCAGAGGTGGTGCCTGCTATCCTGAACCCCTGGCTGCAGTGGCTGAGCCTGCAACTCCAAGGAACCTGGTAGCAGCAGTGGAGGTGGTGACACAACTCTGGTCTCCTGGCTGCAGCAGCACCTGTGGCCAGAGGGAACTGGACAGTAGCAGTGGCAGGCCCTGGAGCCCTGGTTCCTCCAGCTGCAGCAGTGCCTATGACTTTGACCCCCCCGCTGTGGCAGTGGTGCCCCTGATTCAGGTGCCCCTGGATGCAGCAGAGGTTCCCACCATCCTGGTGCCCCTAGTGGCGATGCCAGTGACTGCAGCAGTGTGTGTGTTAATGAGGCACCAGCAACCCCAGAGGCACAAGCAGTGACTAGGAGGGCACCAGCGACACTTCTGACAGAGGTAGTAGAGGGTGAAAGTGGCAATTCTCAAATATAGCCAGAAGCAGCTCAGGTAGGAGGAACCAGAAACTTGTGCTATAGTGCCATGTAATGAAAAACAAAAGAAAGGCCTCTACTTACCAATCTGTTGAATTGTTAGAATCAAAGTAAACAAAGCTTTACCTAATAAGAAAAGTGTTCATTACTTCAAATGTGCTGGCAGAGGAACAACTCGGGAAACACCATGAAAAACCAGAGTAACACAGTATCACAAAAAGAAAATAACAATTCTCTGGAAACTGAACTTAAAGTTACAGATGATTGTGAACTAACTGATAGAGAATGCAAAATAGCCGGCATGAAGAAACTCACTGAGCTACAAGAAAACTCAGAAAGGCAGTTCAGTAAGTTCAGGAATAAAATTAATGAACAGAAGGAATACTTTACCAAAAAGATTGAAATTCTAAAAAAGAACCAAACAGAAATTCTGGAGTTGAGGAACTCAATAAATGAGAGGAAGAATGCAGTAGAAAGCACTGGAAATAGAGCAGACCATATGGAAGAAAGAATGAGTGAGCTCAAAGATAGAAATCTAGAAATGGTTCAGGTAGAAGAGGAGAGAGAACTATGATTTAAAAAAAAAAGAAAGAAAGAACTATGATAACTGTGTGACTGTTAGAAAAGGTAACAAAGAATGGGTATCCCAGAAGGAGAAGAGAAGGAGAAGGGAGCAGAGAGCTTATTTAAAGTAAAAATAGCTGAGAACTTCCTGAACCTGGGGAAGGAACTGCATGTACAAATGTACAAAGCTAATGTGACACCTAATTATCTCAATGCAAAAAGACCCTCTCCAGGGCCAGCCCTCTGGCATAGTGGTGAAAGTTCAGTGTGCTCTGCTTCGGCAGCCAGGGTTCATGGATTTGGATCCCTGGTGCGGACCTACACCACTCGTCAGCCATGCTATGGTGGTGACCCACATAGAAAGTGGAGGAAGATTGGCACATGTGTTAGCTCGGGGCTAATCTTCCTCAGCAAAAGAAAAAGGAAAAACACCCCAGAAAACAAAAACAAAAAGACCTCCAAGACACGTTATATAAAAACTGTCAAAAGTCGATAAAGAATTTTTTAACGAAGACAGTAACTTATAAAGAAATCCCCATTAGGCTATCAGCAGATTTCTCAGCAGAAACTACAGGTCAGGAGAGAGTGGAATGACATACTCAAAATATTGAAAGATTAAAACTGTCAGCCCAGAATACTCTACCTAGCAAAGTTATCCTTTGGATATGAAGGAGAAATAAAGGCTTTCTGAGACAAACAAAAGCTGAGAGAGTTCATTACCACTAGACCAACAAGAAATGTTGAAAGGAGCTTTTCTACCGGAAATAAAAAGACAGAAGGACAGGAAACTTTGAGTAAGGTGATAAATAGACAGGATCAGATGACTCTGTATCAGAATAGGTTGTTAAACACTTAGTTTTAGCATAAACGGAAAACATTAAAAATAACTTTGGCTACTGGGGCTGGCCCCGTGGCCGAGTGGTTAAGTTCGCGCGCTCTGCTGCAGGCGGCCCAGTGTTTCGTTGGTTCGAATCCTGGGCGCGGACATGGCACTGCTCATCAGACCACGCTGAGGCAGCGTCCCACATGCCACAACTAGAAGGACCCACAACAAAGAATATACAACTATGTACCGGGGGGCTTTGGGGAGAAAAAGGAAAAAATAAAATCTTTAAAAAAAAAAAATAAATAACTTTGGCTACTTCAATTTGGTAATGATCTCACAGCATAAAAAGGGATAATATGTGATGACAAAATCATAAAAAGGGAAGAGGAAAAGGATAAAACTTGTATAGGCAAATGAAGATAAGATGCTATCAGCAGAAAAAGAACTATTTTAATCTATGAGATGCTTTGTACAAACCTCATGATAGCCACAAAACAAAAATTGCGAACAGATATGAAACATAAAAAAAGAGGAAACTGAGAAATGTATGAGAAAGCCACCAAGCTGAAATGGCAGACAGAAACACAAGGAAAAAGAAACAATGGAGATACAGAACAACCAGAAAACAGGATAAAATGGCAGTATTAAGTCCTCATATATTAGTAATCACCCTGAATGGAAATGGATTGAATTCACCAATCAAAAGATACAGAGTGGCTGGATGGGTTAAAAAACAAGACCCAGCTAACTATATGCTGCCTCTAGGAGACTTAGCTCTAACGACAAACATAGGCTCGAAGTGAAGGGATGGAAGGTGATATTCAATTCAAATGGCAGCCAAAAGAAAGTGGTGTAGCCATACTTCTATCAGACAAAATAGACTTCAAGCCAAAAAAAGGTGGTAAGGGAAAGATGGACATTATATAATAGTAAAGGGGATGATCAGTCAAGAAGACATAACATTTACTAATACAAATGCACCTAACATAGGAGCACTAAAATATATAAATCAATTATTAACGGATCTAAAGGAAGAAGTTGACAGCAACCCAATAATACTAGGGGACTGTAACATCCCACTTACATCATTGGAGAGGTCAGACAGAAAGTCAACAAGGAAACATGGGCCTTAAATGTACCATTAGAGCAGCTGGACTTAATAGCTATATGCAGAACATTCCATCCAAAAGCAGCAGAATACTCATTCTTCTCAAGTGTACGTGGAACATTCTCAGGGATAGACCATACTTGCTCAATAAGTTTAGGAAGATTCAAGTCATGTCAACATCTTTTTCAACCACAATGGTATGAAAATAGAAATCAAATACAAGAAGAAAGCTGGAAAAATCATAAATATGTGGAGACTAAATGACATGCTACTGAGCAACTACTGGGTTAATGAAGAAATCAAAAAAATACCTGAAGACAATTGAAAATGAAAATATGACATACCAAAATCTACGGGATTCAGCAAAAGCAGTACTAAGAGGGAAGTTTATACCAATACAAGCCTTCCTCAAGAAACAAGGAAAATCTGAGCCAGCCTTGACGGCCTAGTGGTTAAAGTTCAGTGATTTCCCCTTTGGGGGCCTGGGTTTGGTTCCCAGGTGTGGAACCACACCACTTGTCTGTCAGTAGCCATGCTTTGGTGGCAGCTCACATAGAAGAACTAGAAGGACTTACAACTAGAATATACAACTATGTACTGGGGCTTTGGAGCAGAGGGAAAAAAAAGAGGGAGGTTGGCAACAGATTTTAGCTCAGGGCGAATCTTTCCCAGCAAGAAAAAAACAACAGGGGCCGGCCAGGTGGTGCAGCGGTTAAGATCGCACATTCTGCTTCTTGGCAGCCCAGGGTTTGCCGGTTCGGATCCTGATGCAGACATGGCACTGCTTGGCAAAAGGCATGCTGTGGGAGGCGTCCCACGTATAAAGTAGAGGAAGATGGGCAAGGATGTTAGCTCAGGGCCAGTCTTCCTCAGCAAAAAGAGGAGGATTGGCGGTAGTTAGCTCAGGGCTAATCTTCCTCAAAAACAAAAAACGAAATAAAAAACAACAATAAGAAAAACACAGCTTTAAAAAAAAAGAAACAAGAAAAATCTGAAGCATTCTAACCTTATACCTAAAGGCAGTAGAAAAAGAAGAACAAATGAAGCCCAAAGTTAGTAGAAGAAGGAAATAAAAATCAGAGTGGAAACAAATGAAATAGACCCTAAAAGACAGTAGAAAAAATTAATGAAACTAAAAGTTCTTTGAAAAGATAAAGAAAATTGACAAAACTTTAGCTAGACTAAGAAAAAAAGAAGGGTCAAATAAAATCAAATGAAAGAGAAGTTACAATGGATACCACGGAAATGCAAAGGATTATAGAAGGCTACTATGAACAGCTATACAGCAACATGTTGGACAACCTAGAAGAAATGGATAAATTCTTAGAATCATGCAATCTTCCAAGACTGAATCTTGAAGAAATAGAAAATCGGAATAGACCAATTACTAATGAGATCGAAACAGTAATCAAAAACCTTCCAAAAAACAAGAGTCTAGGACCAGATGCTTCACTGGTGAATTCCGCCAAACATTCAAAGAAGATTTAATACTTATCCTTCTCAAATTCTTCGAGAGGAGAGAATGCTTCCTAACTCATTTTACAAGACCAACATTAACCTGATACCAAAACCAGACAAGTACAACATGAAAAAAGAAAATTACAAGCCAATATATCTGATGAACATAGATGCAAAAATTCTCAGTAAAACATTAGCAAATCAAATACAATACATTAAAAGGACCATACACCACAGTCAAGTGGGATTCATTCCAGAGATGCAAGGATGGTTCAAAATCTGCAGATCAACATGATACACATTAACAAAATGAAGGATAAATGTCATATGATCATCTCAATAGATGTAGAAACAGCATTTGACAAGATTCAAGATACATTTAAGATAAAAAATCTCAATAAAATGGGTAAAGAAGGAAGGTACCTCAATATAATAAAGACCATATATGACAAACCCACAGCTAAGATCATACTCAACAGTGAAAAACTGAAAGCTATCTCCTCAAGATCAGAAACACGACGAAGATGCTCACTCTTATTCAACATAATATTGGCAGTCCTAACTAGAGCAGTTAGGCAAGAAAAAGCAGAAGTAAAACTGTCACTATTTGTGGATGATCTGATCATATATAATGAAAACCCTAAAGACCCTCAAAAACTATTAGATAAATGAATAAGTAAAGTAATGGGGTACAAAATCAGTATACAAAAATCTGTTGTTTCTATATACTAATGACAAATTAACAGAAAGAGAAATTAAGAAAACAGTCCCATTTGTAGTTGCAAGAAAAGGAACAGAATACCCAGGAATAAATTTAACCTAAGAGGTGAAAGACTTATACACTGAAAACTAAAAGACATTGTTGAACGAAATTGGAGAAGACACAAATAAATGGAAAGATATTCTTTGCTCATGGATTGGAAGAATTAACATTATTAAAATGTCCATATTAAAGCAATCTACAGATTCAGTGCAATTTATATCAAAATCCCAATGACATTTTTCACAGAAATAGACCCCTAAAGTCCTAAAATTTGTATGGGACCACAAGAGACCCTGAATAGCCAAAGCAATCCTGAGAAAAAAGAACAAAGCTGAGAGATATCACACTCTCTGATTTCAAATTATACTACAAAGCTATAGTAGTCAGAACAGCATGGTTTTGGCAGAAACCAGACACAGAGATCAATGGACCAGGATTCAGAGTTCAGAAATAAACTCATACATATATGGACAGTTTGGAAAACTGAAGAGCCACATACCAAAGAATGAAACTAGATCACTATCCTACACCTTACACAAAAATTAACGCAAATTGGATTAATGACTTAAATATAAGACCTGAAACCATTAAAACTTCTAGAAGAAAACATAGGCAGTATAATCTTTGACATCAGTCTTAGCAGTATCTTTTTGGATGTATCTCCTCAGGCGAGGGAAACAAAAGTAAAAATAAACATATGGGACCACATGAAATTAAAAAGCTTCTGCACAGCAAAGGAAACCAGCAACAAAATGAAAAGACATCCTACCGAATGGGTTGCAAGTCATATTAACCCAATAAGGGGTTAATATCCAAAATATGTAAAGAACTCATACAACTCAACATGTTGAAAAACAATTCAATTAAAAAAAGAGCAAAGGATCTGAATAGACATTTTTCCAAAGAAGACATACACATGGCCAACAGACACATGCAAAGACGTTCAATATCACTAATTACTAAGGAAATGCAAATTAAACCACAATGAGATATCACTTCATGCCCAGTAAAATGGCTATTATCAACAAGACAAGAAATAACAAGTGTTGGAGAGGATGTGGAGGAAAGGGAATCCTCATACACTAATGGTGGGAATGTAAATTGGTGCAGCCACTATGGAAAACAGTATGGAGAGTCCTCAAAAATTTAAGAATAGAACTACCATATGATCCAGGTAT
The DNA here is from genome assembly GCF_021613505.1 of Equus quagga. Taxonomy (NCBI): domain Eukaryota; kingdom Metazoa; phylum Chordata; class Mammalia; order Perissodactyla; family Equidae; genus Equus; species Equus quagga. The sequence continues at coordinate 18,659,901 of NC_060267.1, read as the reverse complement.
ATCACTTTGGAGTATTTATCCAAAGAATTTGGAAACACTAATTCCAAAAGACATAGGCACCCCAGTGTTCATTGCAGCATTATTTACAATAGCCAAGATATGGAAACAACCTAAGTACCCGTTGATGGATGAATAGATGAAGAAGATGTGGTAGATATATGCAATGGAATACTACTCAGCCATAAAAAAGACAAAATCTTGCCATTTGCAACAGCATGGATGGACCTTGTGGGTGTTAATGCTAAGTGAAATAAGTCAGATGGAGAGAGACAAATACTGTATGATTTTAGTCATATGCAAAATATAAAAAAAGTGAACAAACAAAGCAAAACAAAAACAAACACATAGATACAGAGAACAGACTGGTGGTTAGCAGAGGGGAAGGGCAAAATGGATAAAGGGGGTCAATTTATGCTGATGGATGGAAACTTGATTTTGGTAATGAGCATGCTGTAGTGTTATAAACCACTGTTAGCTCAAAAAAAGTTTCAGGGCTGGCCCGGTGGCATAGTGGTTAAGTTTGTGTGTGCCACTTTGGTGGCCTGGGGTTTGTGGGTTCAGATCATGGACATGGATCTATACACTGCTCGTCAAGCCGTGCTGTGGCAACACCCCACATACAAAGTGGAGGAAGCTTGGCACAGATGTTAGCTCAGGGACAATCTTCCTCACCAAAAAAAAGTTTCACCTGTTAATTTTACCATTCATCAGTGGATCTTGCTTGCAATAGTTATTACTGTGGAATTCTAATGATAACTTTCTATTTCTCTCATTACTTCTACATTTATTAATTAGGAATTTTCTGTGAAGAGACTTGTACTTTGTTCCCTATTTCTTTATTTAATAATTTATTTACATCATTATGGACTCATGGATATTTAGTTTATTCTTTGGATTATAACATTATTTACTTTGTTGCTCACTAAATTACTTAAAAAAAAAAAAGTATGAGTTTACACTCCTACCAGTAGTTGTAGATAAAGAACTTATACACTTACAACATTGGATATTATCTGATAAATTAAAACACTTTTATTTCTCCTGATTAAATATGAGGTTGAGTATGTTTTATATGTTTATTGACTGTATTTCTTTGTGAATTGTCTTTTTATATACTTTGCCTATTTTTAAATTGAGTTTTTTTGTTAAATAGAAGGTTTTTACGCTCTGGACGTTAAGCCTCTGTTGAATATAATTTTTCTTTTGGGAAGGAAATGTTTTCCTTCTTTCTTTTTTAAATTACAAAAATAATGTGCTGATTGTGAAACGTGAGAAGTGAGAGCCTCCTCACCCTCTCTCAGTCTCATTCCCCACGCGGAAAACTCTTCCTACCCCACGAGCTAACAGTTCTGTATTTTTCCTTCCAGAACTTTTTCTTTATGGGTGGAGAAACATACGTGTATGTGTTGTGTGTTCATGCAAGTCTGTAGGCATATATAAAAGCATACATTTTTGGGGCTGGCCAGGTGGTGCAGCGGTTAAGTGCACATGTTCCGCTTGGGCAGCCCGGGTTTGCCAGTTTGGATCCCGGCTGCGGACATGGTGCGCTTGGCATGCCATGCTGTGGCAGGCGTCCCATATATAAAGTAGAGGAAGGTGGGCACGGATGTTAGCCCAGGGCCAGTCTTCCTCAGCAAAAAGAGGAGGATTGGTGGGGCTGGCCCCGTGGCCGAGTGGTTAAGTTCGCGCACTCCGCTGCAGGTGGCCCAGTGTTTCGTTGGTTCGAATCCTGGGCGCGGACATGGCACTGCTCATCAGACCACGCTGAGGCGGCGTCCCACATGCCACAGCTAGAAGGACCCACAACGAAGAATATACAACTATGTACCGGGGGGCTTTGGGGAGAAAAAGGAAAAAATAAAATCTTTAAAAAAAAAAAAAAAAAAAGAGGAGGATTGGTGGCAGGGCTAATCTTCCTCAAAAAAAAAAAAAGCATACATTTTTGACAATTGGATCATAGAATGTTTAGTTTTCAGTTTTGCTTTTATCATAAATTTGACAAATCATGGAATCCTAGCGTGTTGTAAACGTATATTTCAATGTCTTTCTCTCACTAGATCATAAGCTTCTTTGTATAGACACTGTAATTCTTCTTACCCTAAAGGTATTCTTTTTCTGTGTAAATGACAACACCATCTATTCATTTGTTCATGCCAGAAACATTTCATTTCTGAGTGCCTACTATCTATCTGATACACAGGAGTGAACTAAGCATAACAGTCCTTGCCTGCTTATAGCTTATATTCCAGTAGTGGGAGGCAGATATTAAGCAAAGGAGTAAAATATTTACTATTTCAGTTGGTGATAACTGGTATTGAAAAAAAAACCCCAAACAAAAAACAGTAAAGGAGATAGGGACACTGTGAGCATGTGACTGTGTGTGTGAGTGTGAGAGAGTGATTGAGACTGAAGGCTGGTAAGGGAAGGCCTTGTTAAGAAAGTAATATTTGAGCAAAGACTTAGCAGTCATCTTTGATTCCTTTCTCTTCTTCATACCGCACATCAGATCCTTCTCCAATTCTTGTTGATTTCATCTTCAAAATGTATCTCAAACCTACCCTTCAAGTAGGTGGGTTGATTTGACAGCAGAGGTTTGTGGAAGTTTTCTTCTGATTTTTGGTACTCTCTGTGAATTAGGAATGAAAGTGCTCAGCTGAGAGTGAGGGTACGGAGGAGGTGGTGGAGGTTTGTGATGAGAGGAGGAGGTGTGAGATTGTTCAGAAGAGTGGGAGAATGGCTGCAGCAGAGAAATGTTGTATGATTGCCGGGTGGCATTATAAGGCCCTTTGAGGTTTGTGGTCATGAATTTAAAGTGAGATGAATCAGTATGTTTTTTTCTTCAGCCACATTCAGCTGCAGAGTGATTTAACCAGAGAGAGGTTTTACTTAGGTAGTCGAAGAAAACATAAGAGGGTCAAGGGAATAGAGGATATACGCAAGCGAGTGATTCTAATAATGTACTGTGGACTTTAAACCAGGTGAGGAGGGAAGGGAGGACATGATGTGGCTAAGAGATGGTGGAAAGAAGGTAAAAATCAGTCAATTGAAGGTCCTGGTGGGATCAAAAGATGTTGGGATTTGGCTATGTGAGAGACAGAGCTATAAAGATAATAGGTCATTGTCAGACAGCGGAATACAAAAATTGAGATCATGGAGGCATTATCATGGGTTGTGGGGTGAAGGATAAGATCATCGGAGGCAAGGAATTCAGAGAAATGAGATAGGAATTCAGAGAGATGGGGTGTTAGAAAGATCATCTATGTGAAATCATTGAGACATAAGACAGGAGCAGTGTTGTGGAGAGTCACAGTATTAGGGTTCTCCAGAGAAAGAAAAACCAATAGGATCTCTCTCTTTCTCATATCTATATTGTGTCTATGTCGATATCTATATCTGTATTTACATCTACATCTATTTCTATCTATTTAGAATGAAATTTGTTATAAGGATTGGCTCACACGGTTATGGGGGCTCAGAAGTCTCGCAATCTGCTGTCTATAAGCCAGAGACCCAGGAACATCGATGGTGTAAGTCCCAGTCCAAGGGCAGAAGACTGATAGCTCAAGCAATCAGAGAGAGCGAGAGAATGAATTCTCCCTTCCTCTGCCTTTTTGTTGTATTCAGGCCCTCAATGGATTGGATGATACCCACCCACATTGGGGAGGGCCATCTGCTTTACTCAGTCTGCCTATTCAAAGGCTAATCTCATTTGAAAACACCCTCAGAGACACATCCAGATATGATGTTTAGCCTGATATCTGGGCACTCCGTGATCCAGTCAAACTGACACATAAAATTAACCATCACAGCCAGGTAAGGAGTAATAGAGTTTTCACAGATATTCAAAGTACATCATGCACCACATAATGACATTTCAGTCAATGATGGACTGCATGTACAATGGTGGTCCCATAAGGTTAGTACCATATAGCCTAGGTGTATAGTAGGCTATACCATCTAGGTTTGTGGAAGTACACCCTATAATGTTCACACAACAGCAAAATTGCCTAATGACACATTTCTCAGAATGTATCCCCATAGTTAAGTGACACATGGCTGTATAGGTTTTTTGGGGAAGAAGGAAGAAGACTGATTTGGAAGCATCAGTGAGGAGCAAGAAGGACACTCTTCTCACCCCCAGGTGCAGTGGTATGAGAGGTGTGGGAAAGATAACTTTCGCTATTTGAGGGCTGTGAGTGGAGTTTGGTCTCAGGAGGGAACTAGGTTTGAATTAGAACAAGAAGTTAAAGAGAATGTTCAGAACAGAGGTTGAAAATGTAGGGCACAGTGGAAGGTTTCAAAATTTGGAGAGGAGTATGTGGCACATCAGAACAGAGCGGAGTTTATATAGAACTGTGGGGATTAGAAAATGGGAGCTGGGAGGTCTGGGAGTCTGGGGCTTCTTTTGCTGGACAGCATAAAGAGAGAGAAAAGAACATGAAGAGAATAGGCCTGGTAGACAGCAGGCAGATACTGGAGGTGAGGGTGTGAGTGTTGGGAGGGAAGGAAGGGCAAGGAGTCCTGGATCCTGGGGAAGGACGTTTAAAAATTTTTGAATTAGTTTTAAAAATAAAAATCACATATATTTAAGGTGTACAACATGATGTTTTGATTACGCAGTGAAATGATTGCTATAGTCAAGTTAGTTAACATATTTTTTGCACATAGTTACCTTTTTTTTGTGATGCAAGTACCTGAAATCTACTCTTAGCAAATTTCCAGTATTCAGTTAGTATTATTAACTGTAATCATCATGCTGTACATTAGATCTCTAGAGTATTCGTTCTATGTAACTGCAACTTTGTACCCTTTGACCAACATCTCCCCATTTCCCCCATCTCCCTGCCCCTCATAACCACCATTCTACTCTCTGCTTCTTTCTATTCGACTTTTTTAGATTCCACATATAGGTGAGATCGTGCAGTTTTTTTCTTTCTTTCTCTGGTTTATTTCATTTAGTGTAATGTCCTGCAGGTTCATCCATGTTGTTGCAAATGGCAGGATCTTGGGAAGGGCATTCTTATTCCAAGCACTTGGACCCTCTTCTTAAAGATCTGTCCATGGCAGGGAGGGATGTCTCACTCCAGGAGTAAGGGATTCTCTTTTGATGAATCCTGTGGGCTTTCTCTTGATGACTACGTATTAATGATTTTTGCTTTCAATCTTACTGTGTCTGATATTAATATTAATAAATGAATGATATTAAGATTTCTTTTAGGGGCTGGCCCCATGGCCAAGTGGTTAAGTTCATGTGCTCTGCTTTGGTGGCCCAGGGTTTTACCAGTTTGGATCCTGGGCACGGACATGGCACTGCTTGTCAGGCCATGCTGAGGCAGTGTCCCACATAGCACAACCAGAAGGACCTACAGCCAGAATATACAACTATGTACTTAACGGGCTTTGGGGAGAAGAAGGGGGGAAGAAAAAAGAAGATTGGCAACAGATGTTAGCTCAGGTGCCAATCTTTAAAAAAAAAGGTTTCTTTTGATTAATATTTGTGGAACATATCTTTTAATTTTCCACCTTCCTAGCTCACTTTGCTTTAAGTGTATCTTGGTAATCTATACATAAGTGGATTTTAAAAAATCAGTCTGATAGTCTTTTTGATAAGTTTAATCTTTTCATATTTATTGAGATTACTGATACTTTTAGATTTATTTCTGCCATTTTAGTTTATATGTTTTTTTACCATGCTTCTTATTTGCTTTCTAAGAGTCCTTTTTTCTTTTACTGATTTTCAAGTTGAATATTTTATTTCTATTTTTAATAGTTAACCCTTAAATTTTTTTTTTTTTTTTTTTTAAAGACTCATTTTTTTTTTTTTTAAGATTTTATTTTTTCCTTTTTCTCCCCAAAGCCCCCCGGTACATAGTTGTGTGTTCTTCGTTGTGGGTTCCTCTAGTTGTGGCATGTGGGACGCTGCCTCAGCGTGGTCTGACGAGCAGTGCCATGTCCGCGCCCAGGATTCGAACCGACGAAACACTGGGCCGCCTGCAGCGGAGCGCGGGAACTTAACCACTCGGCCACGGGGCCAGCCCCAACCCTTAAATTTTTAACATGCATACGCACTGAACTCTAAAATTAATATCTCTGCCTTCCTGAACAATAAAAAACACTTAGAATGCTTTAAATCATATTTCTGCTCTCCACTGTGAAATATTTCAAATGCATAGGTAAAAATAGAGAATAATACTTGTGTACTCACCACAGTGCTTTGCCTCGTCGTAATTATGCCAATTTGCTTCATATCTTTTTTAAATTGACTTTTTAATTGTGGAAATTTTCAACATTCTACACCAGTGGAAAGAACAATACAATAAACTCCCATGTACCCTTATCTAGCTTCAGTGATTATCAGCATTTTTTCCATTCTTAGTTTCATCTATCCTTCCTACTCCTTTCCTTTAATCACTGGGTTTGGGTACTGTCAGTTTGATCCAACCTTTTCAAAAAGTTCTCCATGAGCCTTTCATCTAATGATCTTAGGAGCATTGATCATTGTTGCCTGGATCCGTTCTTTCACTGAGGCTTGCAAAATAGTGATTTTCTAATACTGTTATTCTTCTGTATTTATTAGCTAGAATCCTATAAAGAAGAATTTTCCAGGGGCTGGCCGGGTGGTGTAGCAGTTAAGTTCGCGTGCTGCATTTCGCAGCCTGGGGTTCGCAAGCTTGGATCCTGAGTGCAGATCTACACACTGCTTATCAAACCATGCCGTGTCTGCGTCCCACACAGAGGACCTAGAAGGACTTAGAACTAGGATATACAACTATGTACTGGGGCTTTGGGGAGGAAAAAAAAGAGGAAGATTGGCAACAGATGTTAGCTCAGGGCCAGTCTTCCTCACCAAAAAGCATACCTTAAAAACAAAAAAAAAAACCAAAAAAAAAAAAAGAATGCTCCTTCATTAACTCTTTGATTACTCTGACACATGGCTTTTATGGGAGAGGCAGAATAAGTGCTTTGGCTCTTTCTCTTCATCAATATTTAGAATAAGGAAATGAGTTAGTGCCCTACTAACCTACAAAAGTGACCAGTGAATTTTTTGTTTGTTTGTTTACTCTAGTATGATTATGAGTTAATGGATTTCTATGTACTTAATATGTTTCAGGCCCTGTAGTTATTGGTGTTCATATTGTCCCATCTTAGTCTAGTAGGAACCCATTTATGTTGGCTCCTGTGTCCTTTTACTAAGACCCCAATAGTCTTTCATAGCTTTCTTGCTTTTAGGTGAAAGAAAATATCCCAGGCTCATCTGTTTATTTCCTTCCATAAATCTAGAGAATCAGCCATTTTTCTAAGGAACCCTGGTTTCTTTTATTGGGAAATGGTATTTAGAGACCACAATTTAGGCATCAGATAATTTTTAGAGAAAACACAGCAGTTATATTGCCCTCCTTCTTTCCCCAGAGGTAGCCACTATAACATGTTCAGTGACAAGACTTTTATACCTTTAAACTTTTTACTATGTATATATACACAAACTGTATTGAAGAGTATTTCATTAGTGCTAAGATGCATATTTCCCCCACCTCCCGTTTAATCTCTGAAGTTGTGGTTTGTTTTACAATTGATTGTAGTTTAATGGGCAGGATTTTTTCTTAGTGAGTTGTAAGATAATGATGTGTCTTATCTGTGGCTTCTTCGATCAGAAGGAAAACAGTGTTTTAATTTTTAAACTTGATAAAAGCAGCATCATATTTGCTTTTTTTGCTCAATATGTTTTTTGAGATTTCTCCCTTGTTAATAAATGTAGCTCTAGTTTAAGCTTTCTATAATTGTTTAGTTGTATGGCTATCCATTTTAAAATTCATTTATCTGTTGGTAACATTTAGGTTGTTAGCAGTTTTTATTTTTATTTTTTTTATTAAGATTATGATAGTTTACAACCTTGTGAAATTTCAGTTGTACATTATTGTTAGTCATGTTGTGGGTACACCTCTTCACCCTTTGTTCCCTCCCCACACCCACTCCTTTCCCCTGGTAACCACTGATCAGATCTCCTTGTCTATATGTTAACTACCACCTATGAGTGGAGTCATACAGAGTTCGTCTTTCTCTGCCTGACTTATTTCACTCAACATAATACCCTCAAGGTCCATCCATGTTGTTGTGAATGGGACTATTTTGTCCTTTTTTATGGCCAAGTAGTATTCCGTTGTATGTATATATACCATATCTTCTTTATCCAATCATCAGTTGATGGGCACTTAGGTTGGTTCCACGTCTTGGCTGTTGTAAATAGTGCTGTGATGAACATAGGGTACATGGGACTTTTGGAATTGCTGATTTCAAGTTCTTAGGATAGATACCCAGTAGTGGGATGGCTGGGTCATAAGGTATTTCTATTTTTGGTTGTTAGCAATTTTTAATCATTACAAACAATGTTGTAGTGATCCTTCTACATGTTTCCTTATGCAAATGAGTGAGAGTAGAGTTTCAGGGTCTTATGGTATGTGCATGGTTAGCTTTATAAGATATCATCAAATTGCTTTCCAAAGAGGTTGTTCCAATTTATGTACCTTTCAGTAGTGTAAGAGAATTCATTTTGCTCTATGCCAATCCTTAATTTTATTGATTCTTTACAACTTTTCCTGATCTTACGAGTGTTAGATTATTTTATGTTTTAGTTTGCATTTCCTCTATTGTTGATGAGTTTGAGCATATTTTGTTTATTGTCTTTTAAGTTTCCTCTGTTAGGAATTATTTGTTCATTACCATGGCTTAATTTTCTGTTGAGTTGTTTTATATTTGCTTTTGTTTTTGTTTTAAATTGATTTTTAGGTATTCTTAATACATTTGGGTACTAATCCTTCATCAGTTGTATGCCTTGCCAGATGTTCTCCTAATCTGTGGCTCTTCTCTTCTTATTTTTTGTAAAACAACTTTGTTGAGATGTAATTGACATAGAATAAACTTCATGTATTTACAGTGGACAATTTGACAAGTTTTGACATATACCCATGAAACTATCACCAGGGTCAAGATAATGAACATATCTATCACCCTAAAAAGTTTCCTTTATCATGCCCTCTCTTCCTCCACTTCTCTCAGCCCCCAGGTAACCACTGACCTGCTTTCTGTCACTAGATTAGTTTTCATTTTCTATTTTATATAAATGGAATCATACTGTCTATACTATTGGGGGGGATGTCTGACTTCTTTCAATCAGCATAATTATTTTGAGGTTAGCCCATGTTTATGGATAGTGTATCTTTGGTTCATTCCTTTTTATTACTGAATAGTATTCTATTATACAGATTTAGCAGTTTCTTTATGCATTTAACAGCGGCTGATGGACTTTTGGATTGTTAGCAGTTTTTTTACCGCTACAAATAAAGCTGCTTATGAACATTTGTGTGTATGTCTTTATATGGACATATATTTTATTTTCTCTTGGATAAATACCTAGGAGTAGAATGGCTGGATCATATGATAGGTATATGTTTAACTTTTTAAGAAACTGTCAAAGTGCTTTCCAAAGCGGTTGTGCTATTTGTACATCTCTTGGTATGTGAGAGTTCCAGTTGCTTCACATCCTTGCTAGTACTTGATACGGTCAGTCTTTTTAATTTTTAAAAACTTTAGCCATTCTAATAGGTGCATAGTGGTAACTGATGGTTTTAATATATATTTCCCTAATGGCTAAGGAAGTTGAGCAATTTTTCATATGCTTATTTGTTTCTTTGGTGAAGTGTTTTTAAATCATTTGCCCATTTAAAAAATTAGGTTGTTCTTCTGCTTATTATTGTTTTGAGAGTTCTTTACAAATTCTAGATACACGTTCTTCATTAGATTACAATTTGCAGGCGTTTTCTCTCAGTCCGTGCCTTGTCTTTTAACAATGTCTTTCAAATAACAAAAGTTTTGTGCTTTTAGTGTAGTATCTAAGAAATCTTTGCCTAACCCAAGGTCACAAAGTTTTTCACCTCTGATTTCTTCTAGAAAACTTACAGTTTTAGGTTTTACATTTAGATCTGTGATCCATTTGAAGTTAATTTTTGTACATAATGCCAAACTAGGGATGAAAGTTCATTTTTTGCATATGGATGTCCAGTTGTTCAGTACCATTTGTTGAAAGGCTGAATTGCCTTTTATCTTTGTCGAAAATCAATTGTCTGTATATGTGTGGATCTATTCCTGGACCCCCCATTCTGTTCCATTGATCTCTATGCTAGTAGCACATTGTCTTGATTACTGTAGCTTTATGATACATCTTGGAATCAGGTAGTGTTAGCCTTCCAACTTCGTTTTCAAAGTTGTTTTGGCTATTCTAGGACCTTTGCATCTTCATATGGCTTTTAGAACTAGTTTGTCAGTTTCTACAAAAAAGTCTGCTAGGAATTTGGTTGAGATTGCATTAAATCTATTAAATCAATTTGGAGAGAATTGACATTCTAACAATATTGAGTCTTTCAACCCATGAACATATATATATCTCTGCATTTATTTAAAGTATTTAATTTCTTTCCACAATATTGTATAGTTTTCAGTGTACAGATTTTTCACATCTTTTGTCAGATTTGTCCTTAAGAATTTTTTCTTTTTTGATGTTATTGTGTTTTTAGTTCCAATTTCTGACTGTTTATTGCTAGTATATAGAAATACAGTTAATTTTTGTATATTCATCTTGTATTCTGCAACCTTCTTAAATTCACTTATTCTAGTATGTTTTTTTGTAGATTTCATCAGATCTTTTCAGACACAGTCATGTCATCTATGAATAAAGACAGTTTTACTTTTTTTCTTAAAAAAATTTTTTTTAGAGGTTGGCACCTGAGCTAACATCTGTTGCCAATCTTCTTTTTTTTTCCCCGCTTCTTCTCCCCAAAGCCCCCTGGTACACAGTTGTATATTCTAGTGGTAGGTCCTTCTGGTTGTGCTATGTGGGATGCCACCTCAGCATGGCCTGATGAGCGGTGCTAGGTCCGCACCCAGGATCTGAACTGGCGAAACCCTGGGCCACTGAAGCGGAGCGCACGAAATTAACCGCTTGGCCATGAAGCCAGCCCCTACTTATTTCTTTTCAATCTGGTTGCCTTTTATTTCTTTTTCTTGCCTGATTACACTGGCTGGAACCTCTAATACAATATTGAAGAGAAGTAGTGAGAGTAGATATTGTTGTCTTGTTCCTGATCTTAGGGAGAACCTTATCTTGCTTTTAAACCTTCTTTTGAATGTCTTTTTCAGATTGTTATATTACTTGTTATCTTGGAGTGCAGTCTCTGATTGCTACATCAGCTGATTTCCTCCTGGGAAGTCTGTCTGTCTGTGTCTATGTTTTTTCTTTAAATCCTGGACTTAAGTCCTGTGTGTCTCAGATTGTGGAAGCATCTCTACTGTGTAGTTTCTCATCTTCTTCTGCTGTGGTTCTATTTCATTCTTTAGTTCTGAATCTTATTAATGATGAAGTGTCAGCTTGCGGTCCCTGCACCACATTTGTGTGAATTTAGACTCCACATCTGTGAATAGTGCAGGCCTGGGGTTCTTTTTCTTCCAGGTAACTTTTTCCATCTCTAGGCCCAAGTGCAGTGCTTGCTCTTCTCTCAGTTAGTGTGCTGTTTCTGTGTCCTAGTTCATGGATGAAGTCCTTTTGTGTTTCTTAAATTTATACCCCATTCCAACTTGTCGTGAGCTTCCCCCAGGGCCTGTGACCTAGACTCTTGCAACTCCTAGCATTAAGGCATCCATCTGGTTGAGATATTCGTGTGTATCATTTGGCTTCCGCTCTGGACTACTGTAATAGCCTTTTAAATGGGCTCCCCACATTCTACCCTTATACCCCTAATAATCTATTCCCGACACAGTGATCATTTATTTGATTTAGATTTTAGTGCCTATGTCGTCAGCTTCCTCTGGCACCATTCCTGCTCTAGTTACTCTGGCCTTTTCTTTTCCCTAAAGCCCTGTCTCCCACTCACTTCATGGCCTTTGTGCTTGCTGTTCCCTCTGTCTGGAATGTTCTTCACCACCACTCCTTCCCTTGTCATTGCCTACTCATCTTTGGGATCTTATCTCAGTTATCACTTCCTGAGAGAAGCCTTTCCTGACCCCTCAGATTGGTTCAGGTTTCCCTGTCCCTGTGTATCTCATAGCATCCTGAACTTTATTTTTATGGTATTTATCACAGTTTCTCACTTAAATGTAAACTGTCTCAGGGTAGTGACTTTGTCTTGCTCATCATTGTATTTCTAGCACTGAGAAAAGAGGGCTTGTTTAAGTAGACATTCAAAAAATATTTAAGTGGATGAATTTATTCATTTGAGTAATTTCCTCCGTTAGACTGTACGCTATGAGAGGGTAGGATGTTTTATTTTGTTCACTAGAGTATTTCCCAATGCCTAGTATGGAATCTGGCACATTATAGGTGCTCAATAAATATTTGCTCACTGACTGACTGAATGAATGAATGAGAAAAGTAGTTTCAAATAAGGATGGCGGCCAGACTAGGGTCAATTCATAAAGAATTTTATTTGCAATGCTGAGGAGCTTATTAAACTTTAGACATTGGGAGCTTTTAAGCTGGAGAGTGACGTGAGCAGGCTTATATTCAATCTAGAGGGATCCCTGCAGCAAGTATGTGGAGGATGGTTGGAACATTATAAAGCTATTACTGTAATCCAGGGAAGGGATTAAGTCCTGATATAAGATAGTTGGAAGAAGAAGGTAAATTCAAGAGAGTTTAGAAGTATGCTAGATGTGATTGGATTAAGATAAGGGAGTAGAGGGAAGAATCCAGCATCACTTCCTGTTTCTTGTTTGGGGGACTGAGTAATGCTTCCCACCTAGAGTAGGCACTCTGAGAAGGGCAGGTTTGGGAGTGGATGAATTTAATCGAGACATGTTGTTAATTTTTTTTAACATGGGAAATCTGGATAATTTTATTGGTTGTTCACGGCTTCAGCTGGATTATGAATATTCTTTTTTTTCTCACACATACTTAATCCTTTAAATGTAAATATACAAAACTCACCCACTCCCTTATTTTATTTTATTTTTATTTTATTATTTTTTTAAAGATTTTATTTTTTTCCTTTTTCTCCCCAAAGCCCCCCAGTACATAGTTGTATATTCTTCGTTGTGGGTCCTTCTAGTTGTGGCATGTGGGACGCTGCCTCAGCGTGGTTTGATGAGCAGTGCCATGTCCGCGCCCAGGATTTGAACCAACGAAACACTGGGCGGCCTGCAGTGGAGCTTGCAAACTTAACCACTCAGCCATGGGGCCAGCCCCACCCCCTTATTTTTTTAGAAAGTGATTTGAGTTAAGCAGTTCTTTTTCCGGGGATATGTTCAATTTGAGTTTCCTGTGGGATATCCAGGTGTAGATGTACATAAGATAATGCAGAGCTCAGTTGAGGTCTATTTCTGTGCTATTCCCTACAATTTCAGTTAAAACAACCTGATGATTTTGACTTTTTCTCTTAGGCTGTTTTAGCATGCTTTGTCTCCACTCCTTGTAAAGCTGTTCTAGATTTTTCTTCCCTTTGTTTTTGTCCTTCCTCTTTATTCTGCCCTTGCTAGACAGACTCAAGGGCTTCCTACCTTCTGACCGCTGCATTTTTCCCATGTCCACATGCAGTTTCCTCTGCCCTCTGTTTTTCTCAAAGATCATTTACATTTTTTTCTTTTATTTAGGTTTTAGGGTTCATTTTGTCAACGAAAATAATCCATAACCAATCTATAAATGAAAATTTGGCTGAGTTTATTCTGAGCTGAAATCTGAGGACCATGGCCCGGGGCCTTTCTTCCCAAAGGAAGAAAGGGCACCGAAGAAGTGGGGTGCACAGAGTGGTTATATACCCCCAAACAGGGTGTTTCACATATGATTGAAGTGTCATTCCACAATAGTCACAAGATTGCCCTGTCGGCACAGCACTTGATGGACACAGCAGGTAGTGTGGGTCTGCTATCTCAGAGGGCGTAGCAGGAGGCAAGTCTATTGTCTCGAGCTGGGCGGCCACAGGTGAGCACAGCAATCAGTTTCTAGCCTAAGGAAAGATGCATAATCCTTAAGGAGACGCCAACGGTTGGGAGGGGGAGGGAAGTTGCACCTTTATCTCAAGGGCCTTTGTTCTTGCCATAGGGAATATCTAAAGCAGATATGCAATGCATGCTCAACAGCCAAGGTCAGGCCCTTTTGGAAAGACAAGGTCAGGCCGAATTAGGTTTATACCAAATGGCTTCCTTATATTCTCCAATATATCGTATTACTTGCCATTTTTATTTGTCAATTTTTATCAAAGTTATGTGTGTACATAGTTTGTAGAATTAAATGGTTGTGTAAAGTTTGTTTTAAAAAAAAAGTAACTTTTTCCCTTTTATTTCCCTTTCCTCAGAGGCACTTTTAGCTTTTTAGTTACTACTTGTTGGTATTTATTTCCATTTCTCTAAATAACATGCTTGTATTCTATTTTAGTACCATCAGTTGTAAGATGCACCATTACTTTATGTACTGCTGAAAATGGAAACAGGCCCGAGGTGGGTAGTCTGTAAGAGGCCCTGCATAAAGCTGGGAAACTACATGAAAATGTAAATGAGAAATAAATTCACCACACAGAATGGGACAGCAAGGCAACTTCCATGCCTCAGTGTTGTGTAGGAGGGATAAGAACTTCCTTGGGAATTTGAACTGGTTCTCAGTCTGAATTCATACTACCTATGTGGTACAAAAAATTCAAGCAGAGATTTTAATTAAAGCTTGTTTCAGGTTGGTAATGTTGTAGGTGCTTGAAAGAAGCAAATAGCAATTTTAAGATGTCATCAATTGTGTCTGGATTTCAGAGATGTTAAAATTTGAGAAAAAGAAAAGGCATCTTAGAATCAGTGAAATATGGTACCATGTGCCAGACACTGTTCTTAGTACTAGAGATACAGCTGTGAAGCAAGCGATCATCCCTATCCTCACTGAGCTTACATTCTGGGGAGGGGAGTATTTAGACAGAATGTATATGGTGTGTGAGATGTTGCAGATATGTCATAAGAAGACTAACCATTGACCATCGGATTTAGCAGTTTGGAAGTTGTTGCTGATCTTGACAAGAGGACAGGCTTTGGTAGAATAATCAGGAAGCAAAAGCCTGGGATGATTTTGAAAGAGAAAGGGAGGAAAGGAATTTGGAGGCAGTGAGCATAGAGAGCTTCTTTAGGAGTTTTGCTCTCATGAAGAGCAGAGAAATGGATACATAGCTGGAGGGGAAATTGGGGTTAAGAGTTGTTGTTTTTTGTTTGTTTTTTTGCTGAGGAAGATTTGCCCTGAGCTAATCTTCCTCTTTTTGTATGTGAGCCGCTGCCACAGCATGGCCACTGATGTAGGTCTGTGTCTGGGAACCGAACCTGGGCTGCCAAAGTGGAGCACACCGAACTTAACCACTAGACCACTGGGGCTGACCCAAGACTTCTTTTTTAAAATGGAGGAAATAATTGTATACCTGAAACTAATAGAATATTATATGTCAATTATACCTCAATTTAAAAAGAGGTAAAAAAAAAAAAGTGGGAGAAATAAGAGTACGTTTCTACAATGCTGATGAGGATGATCCAGTAGAGAGGGAAGTAGTGCTGATGCAGATGTGAGAATGGGGAATGGCTGGCTGGGCCATAGGTTTTGGGATCTGGTGTCCAAGTGGAGATGTTGGCCTTAGACGGGAGCAGTCAGTTCATCCACAGTAAATAACAGGAGGGAAGACAAAGCAAATGGGAACCAGGGCTGATAGTGGTGGTGATTGCTTCTTATTTCACTGAGAAAATGGAAGAAAGGGCAGCAGCTAGGAATGAACATGGAGAGGAGGTGTTGATGGCTTGAGGAGAGAGGGAAAGACATGAAATGGACCTATAGGGGAGTGGGAGAATGGATGGATAAGGAAAGACTGTAGGACTGTCATGCTGAGCTAAGAGACCATTTGAAGTTAGTGATGTGAATCTTGAGTGAGACTGCTGAGTATGGATGTGTATGTGTGTGTTTGTTTTTGTTTTCTTTCTTTTGGCTACATGGTGCAGCATAGATAGAGAATTGTGTTTTTTGTTTTTAACATGTTATTAGGGAAAAATTAAAATATTCCAAAGTAGATAGAGGCCTTATGTACTCATCCTGTAGCTTCAACAGATATTAATTCATGGCCAATCTTATTTTATCTGTATCCTTACCCACTTCCACATTAT
The DNA here is from genome assembly GCF_021613505.1 of Equus quagga. Lineage (NCBI taxonomy): Eukaryota > Metazoa > Chordata > Mammalia > Perissodactyla > Equidae > Equus > Equus quagga. Next base: position 18,643,743 of record NC_060267.1, on the reverse strand, counting down.
TACTATTTTTTTTTCCCTTGGCCTGCAGCTTCATTGAGAGGGCTCCAAGGCAGGACCCAGAGCAGTCCATATTATTTTGAAGCAATTTCAGACATCATATTTTATGCATAAATATTTCATGTTGTATCTCTGAGAGATATGAACACTTACCCAAAAATACCATTACCATACCAAAAAATTGGACAATTCCTTAATATCAAATATCTTGTCAGTTTTCAAGTTTCTTTCTTTTTTTTTTTTTAAGATTTTATTTTTCCTTTTTCTCCCCAAAGCCCTCTGGTACACAGCTGTAAATATATATATATATATTATTTTTTTTTTTTTGAGGAAGATTAGCCCTGAGCTAACTACTGCCAATCCTCCTCTTTTTGTTGAGGAAGACTGGCCCTGACCTAACATCCGTGCCCATCTTCCTCTGCTTTTTATACATTGGACGCCTACCACAGCATGGCTTTTTTGCCAAGTGGTGCCATGTTCGCACCCAGGATGCGAACCGGCGAACTCAAGGCCGCTGAGAAGCGGAATGTGTGAACTTAACCGCTGCGCCACCGGGCCGGGGCCGGCCCCCATAGTTGTATATTTTTAGTTGTGAGTCCTTCTAGTTGTGGCATGTGGGATGCCACCTCAGCATGGCCTGATGAGCAGTGCCATGTCTGCACCCAGGATCCGAACTGGGGAAATCCTGGGCCGCCACAGCTGAGTGCGTGAACTTAACCACTCGGCCATGGGGCCAGCCCCAGTTTTCAAATTTCCAGTTGTGCATTGAATGTCCTAAAGGGTTTAGTTGTTTGGTAGGGAGTTGTATTTAACAAGGGTTGGTATTTTGCCAGGCAAGTATGATAAAGTGAGGGGGGCAGGCAAGAGACTTGAGATGTACGCATGGGAGTGATTGTGATGATGGACCTTGAACTCTAAGCCAAGGCAGGAAATGAGGACGTGATGGGAGTGGGATCAGTGCCTTGTAAGTCCTGGGGTCAAATTTGGGTCATTGTTGGAGTCGGGGTACTAGAGGAAGCAATCTGGAAAGACAGTGTAGGGGAGGAAGAACTATTCCTCTCCCCTCTAGGTCCTTCTGGCTTGTCTAAGAATTAAAGTGACATGAGACAGAATAACAAGAGAAAATAAAACAAAGTTTAATAACTTGTATACATGGGAGAAACCCAGGAAAACTGAGTAACTCTCCAAAATGGCTGAAGCCACCACCTTAAATACTATCTTTAGCTAAGGACAGAGGAGAATGTTGGGGGTCGTGGTTTGGGACTTAAAGGAGAGGAAGGCAATTTACATGGAGATGGAAATGCAAATATTTGATAAACAAGTGTTTGCCAGACCATCTATAGACAGTGTGACCTGAGAGATAGAACTTTGATAAAAATGGGCTTGCTGTTGCCTTTTTGTCTATCACACCTATTTTACATTATACTATAGTTATCTCATGGTATTAGTTCCTTCCTGGAATTGGCCTTCTATCTTAAATTCTTTTAGGCAGTTAGGGGGAAGATCAGAGTTTCTTTCAGAGTCTTTAATCAAGCCAAAGAGACACATTTTGGGGTGGCCATTACTGATCCACCACAGTAGGAAGTGGTGAGTGGAGAGTGGGGTGCAGGTCAAGTGGAGGTTGTGGAGGGACTATGTTTACCATGTTTACAAAGTCTAGGATATTGACGATAGGCATGCGTGGCTAAAGTAGGGTCAAGGACAAGATCATTGCATGTGAGGAGGTCAAGGAACTGAGAGGTCAGAATATCACAACAGTCATCCATGGGAACACTGAAATCACCTGGAATTATGACAGGCCAGTGAGGCAGGAACTAAAATCTTCAAGACTTGAGAAGAAATGACCCATGCATATCCAGATGAATGTAAAAAAGAGGAGTGGAGAGGTGGTGGCATGGTCTGACACAGGAGGCTTTTTTAGAAAGGAAGAAAGGAGAAGAATCTGGAAGCAGAAACGAGGTACAAGGTGATTACCTACCTCTTCTACCCCCAGGCCCAGTAGTATAAGGATGTGGAACCACTGCTAGAACTGTAGAAAGAGCAGTGGCCACAGCGCAGTTGGATTTCAGTTAGAGCAAAAAGCTGACGAGATCATTCAGACTAGACGTTGAAGATAATAGGGGATTTTGCTGATGAGTTCCAGAGGATATAGTGGAAAGATTTCAGGAATTGAGGAGGACTGGGAGAGGGGGGCGGTTCATGAACGGGGTTGTACTTAGTCATATGGGGATGAGAGTTTGAAGGATTTGACATGACCCCAGAGTCCTGGGATTTTTGTGGTGAGTGATATAAAGAGGAATAGAGATCATAGTGAGGTTCGTCTTGATGTCTCAAGGCAAATTGTAGTGTAAGCAGATGAGGGATAGAAGTGTGGGAAGAAGCTGCAGATTGAGTAAAGGGATTGCTTTCCTCCTGCCCTGTGCTGGTGTGGAGGCTGGGGGACGGGGAGGGGCTAGAGCTTTGTTACTTGCTCTCTACTGCTGGGGCCAAAGCGGTCAACAGTAAAAAGCTGTTAGTCCAGCTCTTCCAAGACTAGAATTCCTTGTTCCATTCTCTGTTGTTTACCTGCCCTGTCTCTATTTTCTCTCTTTTCTTACTGAAAGCTTAGAGTAGAACATCTAGATATTTTCAGTACCCTCTTCTTAAATATTCTGGAAACTGGTTAATGATGCTGTTACTGGCTTGCTGGAGAAATGACAGCAAGATTACCATAAGGAATTGGGGAGGCTCCGCTTTAGAGTTTGAAAGGGAAGGGAGGGAAGAGGTTTAAGGAAGAGTTAGCTTCAGATTCCTTAAATCTGGCCAAGGAAACAGAGGAGTTAGTAGAGGGAAAGAGTTTGACTTGTGTCCTGCGGGGTGGGGAATGGGTGGGAGATGGGCAGGTTGGCGGTGGGCTGGGGGGGTGAGTGAAGTACTGTTTGGATGGAAGGACCCTACCCAAGGATCTGTGTCCTGACAGCTTCCTGAACGAGCTGTTGCTGGATGAGAGGCTCGATCACTGCTAGATTCATTCATTTCAGTGGATATTTATTAGCATCTACTATGTGCCAAGCACTGGGCTAGATGCTCTGGATACCATGTTGAGCAGATAGACAAGTTCCTGCTTACAAGGACTTACACTCGAGCAGGAAAGACAATTAAATAAGAAATTGGGATTTAATGCCAATGCTATGATAGAAGTAGTGAGAGTTCTTTAGAAGCCCATAGTAAAAGCATTGATTAGTCTCTGATAGGGATAGGGAGGGAAGAGTGCAGGTTCTGGAGTTAGCAACATTTGAACAGAGACCTGAAGGATGAGCAGGAATTAGCCAGACAAAGAGAAGGAGGAGAGTTCCCCGTCCAGCAGCCACAGGTGGACTGTCTCTGCCTCTCCAACTTCCAGATCTTCTTATCTTACCCAGGGAAACAGGGAACAGAGTCATCTATTTTGATTAGTCTTCATCCCCAAGATTCCTATCCACGAGGGGTTGGCAAACTACTCCTCATAGGTTAAATCTGGCCTGCTGCTTGTTTTTGAATGGCTGGCAAGCCTAAGAATGGTTAGCAATTCAAACTGTGAGCTAAGAATGGTGGCAAAAACCTAGATGTCTTCATTCAAAGTCTGCATTCACTCCCCTGATCACACTGTATTATAATTAGTTGTTTACATTTCCATCTCTCAAGAAGAGACTTGAGCTTGAATGATGGCTTGCTTTTTCTTGTATCCACCATTTCCAGCACTGGGTGAGTCCAAAATGATTTTCATGTATGTAATTTCATTTGCTCCCTGTAACAAATCCTCTGAGAATAACACATATATAAAAACTTAAAATAATTGGTGTTTACTCTTTATGTGTTTACATACCATTTCTTCTATTTTTAATAGCAATATTTAAAAAATACATGATGTGGGGCCAGCCCTGTGGCCAAGTGGTTAAAATTCCCCATCCTCTGCTTTGGTGGCCCAGGTTCACAGGTTTGGATCCCAGGTATGGACTTACTCTGCTCATCAGCCATGCTGTGGAGGCATCCCACATACAAAAAACAGAGGAAGATTGGCACAGATGTTAGCTCTGGGTTAATCTTCCTCAAGCAAAAAAAGAGGAGGATTGGCAACAGATGTTAGCTCAGGGCCAGTCTTCCTCACAAAATAAAAAAATATGATGCCATTTTATTTTATTTATTTTTTGGTGAGGAAGATTGGCCCTGAGCTAACATGTTGCCAATCTTCCTCTTTTTTTTTTTTCTCCCCAAAGTCCCAGTACATAGTTGTATATCCTAGTTGTAAGTCCTTCTCCCATGTGGGATGCCAGCAGAGCGTGGCTTGATAAGTGGTGTGTAAGTCCGTGCCCAGGATCCAAACTGGTAAACCCCTGGCCGCCAAAGTAGAGTGAATAGACTTAACGACTATGCCGTCAGGCCGACCCCAATGCCATTTTAAAAATTAATTGCATTAAATGTAGCTACAGATAATTAAAAATATTTTGTGCTGTAACAAAATGTCTTCAGGGACTGCTGACATACTGACATATATGTACAGCTGTTTGTTCCTATAGTAAATAATCTCAGAATGGTAGATATTTCCAGTTTTTGTCAGCTTTTTATAATTTCTATTTCTTCCTTTGTCAGCTGTCAGTTTTAGCTGCTTTTTCTCTTCTATTTTAAAGATTTTTTTTTTTATTTTTCCTTTTTCTCCCCAAAGCGCCCTGATACATAGTTGTATATTTTTAGTTGTGGGTCCTTCTAGTTGTGGCATGTGGGATGCTGCCTCAGCATGGCCTGATGAGTGGTGCCATGTCCGCGCCCAGGATCTGAACTGGCAAAACCCTGGGCTGCCGAAGTGGAACGTACAAACTTAACCACTTGGCCACGGGGCCGGCCCCTCTCTTCTGTTTTAAATTTGCTGCTTCTGTCTTTTATGGATTCGGGAATTAGAAATCCAGTCTTATTAGAACTGTGTATAAAATAAGGGTAAATAGTCTTGAAGATATATGATGCTTCTCTGTCTGTAACATTTCACATCTAATCTTGTTTTACCTTCAGAATCCATGCTGAATCTGGTCATTGTCTCTGCTGCTACCACCAAGATTCAAGCTGCTGTTCTCTTTCCTGGATTATTGCATTAGCCATCTGACTGATTTCTCTGCTTCTCCCCTTGTCTCTGTACTGTCTGTTCTCAACAGACATCCAGAATGATCCTCTAAAAAGTAAGTCAAATCAGATTGTCACTCCTTTGCTCAAAACCTTCCAGTGGCTTTCCATCTCAGAGTAAAAGACATAGTTCTGATAGTGGCCTAAAAGACTGTTCAGAGTCTGGCCTCAGTTTACCCCTCTGGCCTAATTTCATATAACTCTTTCCTCTGCTCATGTCCCTCTAGCCACAGTGACAAGCTAGCTGTTTTCCTAAGATGCCAGAGTTTTCCTTCTTCAGACCTTTATACTTGCTGTTACCTCTTCCTGAAACGCTTTCCTCTCTGGGTAGCATGACTTGTCTTCTCTTTCTTTAGGTGTCAAGCTCAAATGTCACTGTATCATTGAGGCCCTGGTTCTCCTTATCCTTTTTACCCTGCTTTCTTTTTCTCCATAGCACTTATCAACATCTGATAGGCTGTGTGTGTATGCATGTGCATTTTATTTATTTTAACTTTAACTTTAAAAATGTGTTTCACTGCTGTCTCCCCATAGGCGTAGAACCAGGGTTGGCAAGCCAAAAATGGCCTGCTGCCTGTTTTTGTAAATAAAGGTTAATTAGAACACAGCCGTGCTCATTCATTAGTGTGTTGTCTGTGGCTGCTTTTGCACGACAGCAGCAGAGTCGAGTATTGCAACCATACTGCATGGCCTGTAAAGCCTGAAAGTCTGGCTCTTTACAGAAAAAGCTTGCTGACCCCTGGTCCACAACAATGGCTGGCACACAGTAGGTGACTGAACGTGAAGTGCTATGGCAGGGTGCAGACTGTAAAGTGCTAGTGAGGATATGAGCTAATATTTTAAGTCGTCATTAGACTTTAGTAATTAGAATAATTTGGGAATATGTCAACCATAATAATTTGTTCAACCTGAAGTTCTTGAATTTATTGCAGTCTTTACTATCTGATAGTAGAGATGTACCAACTTTTTGAAGGTGAAGATGATGGTGTTCCAAAGGCACAAGATCCTTTTAAATATTAGTTCTTAGAATAGTGCTACAGAAAGGACTCTAAATAATAAATAGGTGGGATTTGCATCCTGTGAAAAACATGAACCTAAATAAATGTATACAGCTGTCAATCATTTATGCTAAAGGATGGGCATATAGAACAGATAATACTAATAATACATTTGTATTTGACTTTGGAATACATTTTTGTATTGCAAATGGATTAACCTGATTGTTTCAGATACTTCTAATAGTTTTTTTTTTTTTTTTTTTGAGGAAGATTAGCCCTGAGCTGACATCTGCTACCAGTCCTCTTTTTGCTGAGGAAGACTGGGCCTGAGCTAACGTTCATCCCATCTTCCTCTACTTTATACGTGGGACACCTACCACAGCATGGCTTATTGCCTAGTGGTGCCATATCTGCACCCGGGATCCAAACCGGCCAACCCCGGGCTGCCGAGAAGCTAAATGTGTGAACTTAACCGCTGCACCACCAGGCCGGCCCCTCTAATAGTGTTTTAAGTAGCATAATAAAATCAAACTGCAAAAAACCAGCTCAGAAGAATCTGGAAGGTTGTATAGCTTCTGACATCCTTTGTCTAAATCTTGGCATTTTTAAAAGCTGCATCTGGGGATAAATAGTATCAGGCATGCAAAGCACTTGTGTGGAGAGGTGGAGAAAATTTTAGAAGTATCCTAGTTTTAAAAGGCCTTTACTGGTAACTGAGCTGAGTGGAGAGAAGGAATCTGGAATCTACTTCTTGTTAGACTATATATACTGTATGCTTAGAAAACAAATATCATTTAAACAAATGATAAAGAATTATTGAATCAGGGCTAGAAGAAACTTAGTTCAAAATATATTTGAATGCAGCCTTAGCCACTTTGTTCAACACTGGGATACAGAGGTGCATTAGACAGTCATCACCCTCACGAGACTTAACTATCCAATCCCCACCTTACCTCATTTTATGTTGTATAATGAAACGAAGGTTTGAGTGATCAAGTTGCCCAAGGTTATGTAGCTCATTACTGACGGAATGGAGCTAGAATGCAAGTTTCTTTTATGGGAGATAAATGCAAAATATTTATTCACTTATGCAAAGTTTTCTGTGCTCACAAAAGGGTTTATCCCTGTACTAGGTGTTGGAGGATACAACGATAAGTAAAACAGCCACATCACTTTGATGTAGAGCTTAAAAGGAATTTTTGGGGGAAACCAGAATTTTTTCCACTCTATTACATTATACTGTTTACAGTCCTTTATCTCATAGGAGGGTTAGGAGCTCTTACATGTTCATTTTTTATTGTGACTAAGTTCGATGAGTTTAGTGTTTTTCTGACACCCGATGTCAGCTTTATTGAAGGACTTCCTTTTGAATAAGGAAGGAAGAATTAGGTAGTTGTGGATTTTGTGGGAAGTGACCTTTGCTTATTTCAAAATTGGTATAGGGCCTAAATTGTACTATGAGCAAGAGAGAACCTTTTCTCTCCCTTAGTATTGGATGACTCTGCTATCAGGACCTAGAACCCAGACTGATACTTAAAATCAGCCAGGGGCCGGCCCGGTGGCGCTGCAGTTAAGTGCGCACATTCTGTCCGCTTCAGTGGCCCAGGGTTCACAGGCCCGGATCCCGGTTGCGGAGATGGCACCGCTTGGTACACCATGCTGTGGTAGGCGTCCCACATATAAAGTAGAGGAAGATGGGCATGGATGTTAGCTCGGGGCTAGTCTTCCTCAGCAAAAAGAGGAGGATTGGCAGCAGTTAGCTCAGGGCTAATCTTCCTAAAAAAAAAGAGCAGTAGAAGGAGACTTCACATAACAAACACCTCTTTTTTTCAGTGGAGAGAGGACCTGGGGTGTTTGGACTTGGCATTCTTTTTCCTCTCTTTTCTTCCTTTCTGTATAAGAGTAGGCATAATGGTGCTTCCATTCCAAAAGAGAAAACAAAAGAAACAAAGAAAGAAAAAATATCCCACAAACTGTGAAAAATTCTACAATTTATAGATTTGTTTGAATCTATGAGTAACATTTTTGCAAGGGGTAAAGAGTATGTGTGCCAGTTTGCTGTTTACGCTTTTAGTTGAGTTAGTTTAGCCAGCTTTCTTAATGCCTGCAGGGATCCTCCTAAGGGAAATTTTGAAAAGAGAGTCAGTGATAGAAATAATTTGAAATTTAGGCACTCTAAAGCAGGTGGTAAAGCGGGTTATAAGAGACTTTGAATAGCACCAGGAATGGTCTCTGGAACTGCTCTACTGCCTGACCCCATCTGAAGACTTGGCTCACCTTATATAGTCATCTGGCTTTGGAGGTAAAATATTCAGAAAAGTTGGGATATTATGATATATGTGTTTGTGGAGGCTATAGCGTTTTTTCCTTTTCTCTCTAGATGAAAGGCGGCAGTGAACATGTTTCCTTTATTTGTTTGTAGTCAAACAGACAATGTGAATATTGCATTTTTGTGTTCATTTTGTTTTCTTTTTCTTCCTATTTTACTTCTTTCTTTACTTTTCTGTCTGGATTTGTGCATCATGAGAGATTCCCCCAAATTCTCTGATAATCTGAAAGAAGTGGATAGTTTAGTGAATAGGAAGTTGTTATAGAAATAGAAAAGAGAAGCAGGTTACTCCTCCCACTTCTGGGAAGAAGAGATGCCTGCATTTAATCATTTACCTGTATTATTTTTTTTGATATCCAGATCTATACATTGTTGATTTGAGGGTAGAAGGAAAAGCCTATTAGCTTTTATTTTAAATGATTCAGTTATTTTTTTACTTGGTATTTGGCACATACTTTTACAAAGCTTTAATAGAATTCTACAAACATGCTAATTTGTGGTGGTATAAGAACCTCAAGAAGAGTCAGAAAAGAAAGTTTTGGAATGAGTTACATTCCCAAGGAAGGACAATACATTCCCATCTTGAAATACTGAAAATGGTGAGGAATTCTCACTGCCGTTCTTTAACCTCGCCTGCACTTGGAAGAGGCAGCATCTCCTTTTGAGATGTTTTTCAGTTGTTTTGTTTACCAGCATTCTCCTTCTGTCCAGCTGACGCACATTACTACCCACAAGGTTTCTGTTGGTTTGAAGGGAGTAGAGGTGGGGAGAAGGAAGAGTTAACTCTTCCTGCTTTTAAATCTGCTAGTATTACATACTCATTTCAACTAGATGAAAACATACCTTTTAGAAGATTTAATGCATGGTATGCTACATGCATTATGCATTAATTTTAAGAATTACAATATAGTAGCATGGATTTATGAATGACATGGACAGCAAATTATTTCCAGTCTACATTACTCTTTTGAACAAAATAATTCCTTGCTAGAGCAATATTTTTCTGGCATGTTACAGGCCATGAGAGTGGTTTGGAAGGATCTGAATGAATGCTGAGTGTAAAGATTTTTGGTGCAACTTGATTTTACTTTCTTTCCTCAGAGTGTCAGAGGATTAGTTTGATCCTGAATGAGAAAAAAGCTGCTTTGTGAAACCAGTAGTTCCATGGAGTCTAGGGGTATTAGAGAGATTTTTAATTTGGGGCTTAGAAAGCCAGAAGATCTGAGCAGTGATATGCCCTTTTCCCCCTGTATTAATGAATCTAAAATATGTTGATTTAATGTTTAGTTTGTGTATTGATTTCTGGTTCATGCTTCTTAAAGCTGTATGTATATATTTGAATCAATTTATTTTGTTAAATATTTAATAATTCTGTCCTTTCATCTCACATAGACGAATGGAAAACAACTATTATGTTTGAAAACAACAGGTATATTTAATATTTTTATGATTGTACAGGTGTTGACTGGCCAAAAAGTCTTTTGGATCAGAACAAGCATTTGTCAAATGTAGGTTTTTAATTCAATCTGAAAATGTACCATCTATTTTATTGGTGACTATAGTTAACAAAAGTAGTTCAGACAAAAGTTTCTAAGCATTTCTGAAATGTTGAAGCTTCTGTTCCTGAGAGTGCTTTATTTACACTATACATCAGGGACAAAAAAGCAGCTGGAAATATCATTTCAAAGAATTCTTTTGTGAGTTTTGGACTCTTTCAAGAACTACCAACTTCGACAGTGACTATGCTTCTTAGAGTCTTAAAATTTCAAAACTGGGAGGAGAAAAGTCATAAATTTTGTCTGGACCTTCCTTAAATATATACATGGGTGAAAAAGGATGTTGCCTTCTCTTGAACTTTTGCATTAAAATTTTCATTTTCTGGGGCTGGCCCCGTGGCCGAGTGGGTGGGTTCGCGCGCTCCGCTGCAGGCAGCCCAGTGTTTCGTTGGTTCGAATCCTGGGCGCGGACATGGCACTGCTCATCAAGCCACGCTGAGGCAGCGTCCCACATGCCACAACTAGAAGGACCCACAACAAAGAATATACAACTATGTACCGGGGGGGCTTTGGGGAGAAAAAGGAAAAAAATAAAATCTTAAAAAAAAAAAAAAAAAAAATTTTCATTTTCTATGGTTTCTACCACATGTTGTATGAAATTCATTGCTAACGACTTAAAAAAATAGACACAATCATGATTTTCCTACAAATGTAAAATGAATGTGTTAACTCATTAACTGAGAACCAGTAAAATGTTAAAAGTGGTTCAAAGGAAAATTCAAAGAACCACACATATATAGGATCAAGAATGCTGAAATGAATTTACAAATTGAGGCAAAACTGGCTTTTTCTACAGGGAGATGAGGGAAATCATTCCTCCTTCCACTGGGCAGAATTTACTTCCATATTTATGGACAAAAATCCTTTGTATTGTTATTAGTTATCTACAGGTTTCAGTTATAAAGTAGCTCAAAGATCAGGAAAGATGCAAACCCACGGAATCAGATAAGTAGGATGGATGCACATTACACAATGCCCAGTTTTCCATTGAAGGTGCCCAGTGATCTTTTTGATTCAGTTCGAAGTCTTTGACAGTTTTCCCTACATTGTAAAAGGGCAAAATAAATGGGTCCATATTCTGTTATTGACAACAATCCGGTGTCTGTTCATCTCAGGGCCTTACTGTTATTCCTTGTAAATAAAGTCAGTTTTCAAAACAAAAGAAAATCATTATTCTTAGGTGGATATTTTCTGGTATTTTGATCAACATTAGAACACTTCCTCAGGTTAGCGTTAAACTGGGTACTTAAACTGTAGCTGTGAATGGTTAGGCAGCAAGTCCTGTAAGACTACCCACTGCCTAATATTATGTGGATATTCATTTAGTAAAGAACAGTAATAATTTGAAGGTAAGTGAAACTTGTGCCCCATTTTAGTCTTTACAAGGACACATTAATTTGTCACAACTTTAGCAATTGCCCAGTGTTAAGTACTTTTTACCCTGGTGGTTGAACCCAGGGAGGAGAGGGCACGGAGTTGGCCTTCTCTCCTCCACATTCATGCTGTCTAGTTTCACCTGGACCTTTGCTGCTTCGTGATCTTTTTATTAGCCTCATATTTATTCCCTTGCACATCCCGGACTTTAAAGTGGCAGTGTGGTATAGTGGTAAGAGACAGAATTTGTAGTCTCACAGTCCTGGGTTTGAATCACCACCCCAGCACTTACCAGCTTTTCACTCTTGGGAAATTTTCACAATCTCAAGTTCTTCAATTAAATGAATAATAAATACTAAACAGGATTTTGTATGTAAAGGATGTAACAGTGCCTGGCACATGGTAGGCAGTAAATGTTAGTTTTCTTATCTATTCCTCTCAAGCCTTCCTGCTTCCTCTCCTGTTTGCAGTACTGAAACAATGGGAGTCATTTGGTATGACCTCCCTCATCTTCCCTCTTCTGCTTCGGTATTCTTATTTTTTTGTTTGTTTCAGAAGTATGTTTCTTTTGCTTCACAGAGTTGTGAGGATTAAATAAGATAATGTGTATGAAATTGCTTAGTACATTTCCTGTACATATTAGCATTAAATAAAGATTAGTTGAATCTAAATGTAAGGTCAATTTTATCTTTGTATCTTCTCCTTTAAGTTATTTTCTACTTCTAAGAGTATTACCTTCTCTGTAGTATGTTTGATGGTTCCTTCTCTTTCAAAAAGTATTCCCTATCTAGGAGCAAAACCCCTTTTGCTTGGCCTTCCTAGAAATCTGACTAATACCCTATTTCTTTCATTCCTTTGTTGTCATACTTTCAGTTGAATAGTTAAGGGGTTTGGGCTCCACTTTTTCCCCACCTGCTCTCACATTAAACCCCTGCATTCTAATATACCATAATTCTCTCCTGAATCTGAAATGGCACCCTCCCACTCAAACTCCTACAGGGCTTGGAATGTAGTAGGAGTTCAATGAATATTAGTTGAATAATGAATGAAGTGAGAAGCTTTAAAGTACTATCACTGAGAGCTCTCTAATGCTTTCAATCATTGGGTGTAAAGAAATCTGATAAGAAACTATTATACCTAAATTCAGTCTAACTGGATCCTCTTGTATGACGTGAATTTTGTTGTTTTTCTGAGAAACCCGAGGTTCGTGTCAGCTTCCAGAATGAAATTTTAAATGTTATGTTTTAGAGAAAGTTTATCTCAAGGCAAATTTATTAGCAAAAGCATCTTTTCTATTTTTCCGATGAAGAGAACTCAGACTATTATTTTTCCAGTTCAGTGATGCTCTGACCTTGGTTCTTGAGCCCCAGGTAGGCCTTTCAGCAGCCATCTTTCTCTGAGACCTCCGTTATATTAACCAGACTGTGCTGGCGTAGGGTAACCGTGCTGCGCTCTGGATTAACGATCAGCAATAATGGCACGAGGCATGTTCTTTTAAATACAACAGTCCCAGCTTTGGTCAATTTGATATCTCTTTTGCTGTTTTAATAAGTAGACTTGTTGACAGTTAATATTTTTGCTTTATCTGTCTAGTAGATAGTATTAGTTTGCCAAAAGTTATTAGAACAAGTTTTCTTTGATTATAATAGAAGTCCTTTTACCTGTTACTGTCCGATCTTATGTAGTTTACTGTAAATTGAAAAAGTTGGTTAAAACAGGAAATAAAAATGATACATATATACCATAAGCATTTTATTTAGATTAAAACAAATAAATGTATATTCACCCACTTTTTGATATATTAAATATGAGCCTGCTGATTAGAGTTCTTCATCTTTTTGGCATTAATTATACCCTGTGATGCGTTGCTTGCAACTTCCAACTACAGTTTTTCTAAGTGGAGTGAGAACTCTTAGAGATTTGAAGCAATGAGTGTAGACTGCTAGATTTTTACTTTTTCCCAAAGCTTATTTATCTGTCTCACCCACACTTAAATTGAGGACAGTTTTCAAAAGATTTATAGTCAGTCTTCAAGAGCCTTCAACTTAGTTTTCAAAGAAATAGCAACCTTTCTTACATTCATAGTTCATTAATGTATTTAGTATTTCATTACAATTATGTAATTGTAATTATGGGCACAACTGGCAGTAAGTAGGTTTGAGAAAAAATGCATCAGACTCAGTGTAGTGTAGCGGGAGCAAAAGGCTCCAGTGCCAGTGTTGCCTGTTAGCTACCAGTGTTCAGCCAGGGGGTTGGTCAGTGCATGGTAAAAGGAATGGGGAGCATCAGTTAAACTGTCACCTTAAGAGGTAAAAAGGATGTCTTTATTTTCTTTTTTGTAAAACTTTAATGTGTAATATACATGAAATATAATGCAAAATCCTAAGGGTACAGCTTGATGAATTTTTACACAGTAAACACACTCATATAACTGTCACTCAGATCCTGATGCTGGGACAGTACCAGGATCCTAGAAGTCTCCCTTGTGCCCTGATCCAGTTTCTCTCCCACCACTATTCTGACCTCTATCACTGTCAGTTTTGCTCATTTATGACCTTCATGTAAATGGAATCATACAGCATGTACTATTTTGCATCTGACATTGTTCACTTAGCATTGTTTTTGAAATTGATCCATGTTATATCAGTAGCTTGTTCTTTTTCACCGTGGCATGACATTCTGTTCTGTGAATATATCACAATTTATTTATCCATTCTTTCATTGATAGATGTTTAAGTTTGTTTCTAGTTTTGCACTCTTACAAGTAATGCTGCTGTAAACATTCTTGTGTCTCTCTTCGGTGCGCACACACATGCATTTCTGTTGAGCATATAGTACTCAGGAGTGGAACATCTGATCATAGTGTATGCTTATGTTCAGGCTTAGTAGATTTTGCTAAACAGATTTTTACACTCCCACTAGCAATATGTGAGAATCAGTTACTCCCCAATCAGTTACTCCCCATCTCCAAATGGCCCCTTTAAAAAACTTTATTGGGGCCGGCCCCGTGGCTGAGCGGTTAAGTTCGCGCGCTCTGCTCTGGCAGCCCAGGGTTTCGCCGGTTTGGATCCTGGGCACGGACATGGCACCGCTCATCAGGCCATTTTGAGGTGGTGTCCCACGTGCCACGACTAGACGGACCCACAGCTAAAATATACAATTATATTCTGGGGGGATTTGGGGAGAAAAAAGTAGGGGAAAAAAAAAAAGATTGGCAACGGTTGTTAGCTCAGGTGCCAATGTTAAAAAAAAAACAACTTTATTATGTATTTATTTTTGTCTTTTATGTTGGATATTTGATTTTTTAAAATATTATATAGAATATTCATGAACCCACTGTTTAACCTAAGAAGTTTAATATTGAATATTGGCAATATCTTATGTGTTCTCCTCTCTAACGTCCTCTTGCCTTTCAAGGTAAATAGTCTAAAAATTTTTTTTTTTACTCTTTCTGTTCCCTTTTCAAAAAATAATTTTATTGGATATATATGTGTGTCTAAATAATATATTGTCTAGTGTTAGTTGTATTTGAATTTTTTTTAAAAGGTTATCATGCTGTATGTAATCTGGGAATTGATTTTTCTTTCTTTTTCCTTTTTCTTTTGCTGAGGAAGGTTGGCCCTGAGCTAACATCTGTTGCCAATCTTCCTCTTTTTGCTTGAGGAAGATTGACTCTGAGTTAACCTCTGTGCCAGGCTTCCTTAATTTTGTACATGGGTTGCTGCCACAGCATGACTGCCAACAAATGGTGAAGGTCTGTGCCCAGGAACTGAACCTGCGCTACCAAAGCGGAGCACACTGAACTTAACCACTAGGCAACCAGGCTAGCCCCTGGTTTTTTCTTTTTTTTTATGCTTACCATTATATTGTTAAGATTCATCCTCATTGTTGTATATAGTTGTATTTGACTCATTTTCTCTGCAGTATAATACTTGATTTAGTGAATAAATCACAATTTATTTACTCTCTTGTTGATGACATTTGAGTTGTTTCCATTTCTTACTTTTATGAATTCTACGTGTTTTCTGGTGTACCATGAGCAAGAATTTCTGTGGGTACTTAGGAATGTGATTTCTGGGTCAGAGGATTGATAAATGTTCTACCTCACAAAATAATGCCTGTATTCCAACAAGGCTGTACCAGTTTACACTCTGACCAGCAACAGATCAGAGATGAGATTGTTTTCATTATGAGAGAATTTTAAATTATGAGCTTAATTACTTTTAGAGATATAGGACTATTTAGCTTTTCTATTTTTGCATGTGTCTGGTAACTTGTGTTTTTCAAGAAATTTGTTACTTAAATTTTCAAATGTATTGATATAAGGTTGTCAATATTTTTGTCTTTTTAATGTCTGTAAGATCTATACTGAGTCTTTTTTAAAATTTCTGATATTGGTATTTGTGCTTTACTTTCTTTCTTTGGTCAGTATTTCTAGGGGTTTCTTGCTGGGTCAAGAGATCAATTTTTTCTTTCATAATTTTTTTCTTATTGCTTTAAAATTGTTAAAAATTATGGTAAAATACACATAACATAAAATTGGCCATTTTAAAGTGTACAGTTCAGTGACATTCAGTACATTCGTATTGTTGTGCACTTATCACCATCATCCATCTCCAGAACTTCATCTTTCCAAACTGAAACTTCTGTATCTATTGAACACTAATTCCTTATTCCCTTCTCCCCACAGCCCCAGGCAACTACATTCTTCTTTGTCTCTGTGAATTTAACTACTCTAAGTGCCTCATATAAGTACAATCACACTGTATCTTTCTTTTTGTGACTGACTCATTTCACTTAGCATAATGTCCTCAAGGTTGATCCATGTTTTAGCATGTGTCGGAATTTCCTTCATTTTTAAGGCTGAATAATAGTCTGTTTCATAATTTTTTATCACAAGTATTGGCACATAGCAATTCATGTTAAATACTTATTAAATGATCAGTTAATTATTTTTTAAGCTAACAGGAGTATTATAAATCACTTTCTCTGTGTGCAGGGCATCTCCCTTTATGGATTACAATCAGTGAATAAATTTGCTCTTAAATACCTTGTTTTGTTTTTGCCTAATAGCTGCCACCATTCCCTTGTGCTGCTTGCACATCTGCGCTTTGGGGCAATGGGAGAAATGAAGTTTGTATATGTGTGTAGGGGGGTGGGGATGAAATGATCCATATTGTTTGAAACCATTACTGAAAAATTTATACAGCTGAGGATAATTTGGCTTGATTGGTTTTGGGTTACAGCCACCTGCATGAGGAGGCGGCGGGTACAGACAACTCTAACCACTCAAGCTAGCAGTGAAATGGAAAAGAGGAACAGATATGTATTCCTCCTCTGCTCCTTTTGAGCCCCCTCTACTCCCACACGTACAGCTGCCACTGATGACTAAGTTAAGCAATTTGGAGGGTCCTGTATCTATTAATAGTAGTAAAGAGGAGTTGTGGTATCACATGGTTTCTGATTTTCCACTTAGAAAATATTTTAAAATTTCCGAAATTTTTTGTTCCAATTTCCAATTCTATGTTCCAATTCAAATTTTTTATTTAAAAAAAGAAATTTATTGGTTTTTCTAAATGAAAATTTCATTTTCCAAAATAAAATTAATGGTGACCAGACCTCTTAGAATTATGGAAGAGTTTTTAGAGTGGCACATGGATTAGAAAGTTAGAGCCACTGATTAAGACATTTGTTGAGAAAACAGACTTATGGAAAGGTCTAACGTACACTTTTTTGACCTAAGGAAATCATCTCTTTTGTTCCTAATTATTTTTTAGAATATATCAGTGCATTAATTTAGGTCTTTCTCCCTTTTCATATTCCTTATAAGGCTAATGAGAATGATATTTATTGGCAAACTGATGATATTGTGGAATAAGAACTCTTGGTTACTTTCTCACAACCAAAACTCTTTAAAAATGAGGAAAAAAAAGTTTTTATTTGGAACTTACCATTTTCTTGTTTTTGGTTATGATCCTGCAGATCTAGAGAGTTAGCATTTGTAGGTTCTTATGGACACATTTCTTGAACCTGTTGATTTGGTTTCTAAGTTGTAATAAATATATTTAGATTCAATTGAGAGTTTTCAGCTTTGGTTTAGTTTAATGGGAAGGGGTCTCTTAAAAAAAGTATTAAATTTTTTTGAACAGGTCAGATGTTTATACAGTTCCAATGTCAAAACATAAAAAGGTAGATTGAAAAGTGTTTCTTACCCTAGTTTCCTTTTTTTGTTTCCATTCCTCAATGGATCATCACTGTTGCTAGTTTCTTATTTGTCCTTCTAGATATACCATGTAGGTATATGCAAGCCATTGTAAATATATTCTTCTCCCCCATCATATTCATTTAACAATACATCTTACTATATTAGTATATGAAGAACTTCCTCTTTTCTTAAAAACATTTGTATAGTATTTCATTGTATGGATGAACCATAGTTTATTAAACTAGTGTCCTAGAAATTGTCCTGCTGGGTCAAATAGTATTGTTATGCATAGAATTGGGTTCTCTGCCTGATGCGCATAAACAAGCCCATTAATTATGGCATCTGCCTTTGTGGGGAGAAATCAGCTTTTATTCTGTGAGATGGATCCATCTCTAGGGAGACAGGGGGCGGGTGCCCTCAGAGGTGTCTCCCCCATTCAGGATGTGGGGCAAAATTTAAGAGGAGAAGAGACTGGCACATGGAAACACTGATGGGACAAGTTATGATTGGTGGGCTTCAGGCATTTATAGTAATGTTTTAAACATTTATGACAGAGTTCTAAACAGTATTGATGAGGTGAGGAAGGAATTTTGACACTGGATCTTCCTGAATGAGGGACCTCTCGATTCAGAGAAGAGTCTGACTTTCACGTTCTGGTTGAGTCCTGGTCCTTGGGTTCCCTGGGAAAGATCTTTGGTTCCAAGATCATTTCAGGTCACGATTTCTTCTTTTGTGCATGCCCTGACTATGTGACTTTGCAGTTTTTCTGAAAGACAATTCTTAATCATTCTGGTGATAAGAGATCAGCTCAGTTGAACTGGTCCCAGAGGGCCTGCAGTTACAGTATAAGCATTTTTAATTTTGATAACTACTGTCTAGTTTTCCATAAGCATTGTACAAATTTACGTTCTCACTTAGATATGAGGGGGCCTGTTTTTCCACAGCCTTACTGCCAGTCTGTACAATCATTTTGGATATTTGCTAGTCTGAGGGTAAAAAATGGTGTCTTTTTAATTTGCATAAAATAGGTTAAAGTATTTTTTGATCTAAATGTACACATATATGATATAAAAAGTCAAATAGTAACTATCATAAGGCTTAGAAATTAAAAAAAACAGTCCTCTGTTTCTTCCTTCCCCATTCCCTATTCTAGCTTTTCATGGGTGATCATAAGCATTTCTTGTGGTATCAACCCCCATATTTCTTAATAACATAGCTATACTGACTTTTTAATCTTTTCAGGGGCAATCCTATAATGGAAGCTGAGGATTTAGTTTTCTTCTCTCCTGACCTGTCCCTCCTTTCCTCCTGGTTCTATTGATAGGTAGATTTTGTAACAATCTGTATTTTAAACTTAAAATAACTATAAGTACCTTTGTGTATAGCCCAATTAATCCTTTATTTGTTAGTGTGACAGGTCCTTAGAATGCATGCTAATGTGAAAAGCTATGTACCCCAAGACTTGAAAATTATACCGTCTGTCTCTTTAGAGTGCAATTCCTTAATTGCACATCATCTAAATTAAATGGAGTTGCCATTCTAAAGCTCTAACAGTACCTGTAATTATGACCTATTGTTTGTAACTCATAGTATTGGTAAAGTTTTTGTTTTTTATGTAACATAATCTGATTCTTGCAACCTTTTAGTTCTAGGGGACACATCTCTCATTGCAGTTAATATCAGCGACTGTTTATTGAGTGGTTGTCAGTAAATGGTCAGGCATTGTTCTAGGTGCTACATCTGTATGAACTCATTTAAACCATGTGACAACCGTGTGAGGAAGATTCTAGCATTATTTGCATTTTACAGGTGAAGAAACTGAGACAGAGAGAAGGTAAGTAGCTTGCTTGAAGTTGTTCGGCTAGGAACCAGTGGAGCTGGAATGGAAACCCAGGCAGTCTGGCTTTAGAGCCCTCACATATCCACTCTGCTACGCTGCATCTATGTTAACAATATACTCAACCTCAGCAGAGCATGTGCTTTGGTTTGGTTTTCTACTAGTGGTGATAGATTTATGCTAGTCCATGCATGTTTAACATTTCTCATTTCTTTTTCTTTTTTTCGAAACACTATGTTCCTGAAAGTTTTAAAAAATAATTTTACTTTTAATTGTGGTAAAAAGCACATAACACAAAATTTGCCATCTTAACTATTTTTAAACATGCAGGTCAGTAGTTTTAAGTATATTCACATAGTTGTGCAATGGATTTCCAGAAATTTTTCATTTTGCAAAACTGAAACTCTACACCTATTAATCAACAATGTCCCATTTTCCTCTTTCTCTCTCCCCTGGCAACCACCATTCTATTTTCTGTCTCTATGAATTTGACTACTTTAGATACCTCATATAAGTGGAATCATACAATATTTGTTTTTTTGCGACTGATATTTCACTTAGCAAAATACCCTCAAGGTTCATCCATGTTGTGGCATGTGACAGGATTGCCTTCTCTTTAGAGGCTGAATGATATTCCATTGTATTCATTTGCTACACTTTGTTTATCGATCTCTTGAAGGACATTTGGATTGCTTCTGCCTCTTGGCTATTATCAGTAGTGCTGCAGTGAGTGAACATGGGTGGGCAAATTTCTCTTTCATATCTTTCTTTCAGTTCTTTTAGATATATACTCATAGGTGGGATTGTTGGATCATATGGTAGTTCTATTTTTAATTTTTGAGGAACCTCCATACTGTTTTCCCTAGTGGCTGCATCATTTTATATTCTCACTAACAGTGCACAAGGGTTCCAATTTCTCCAGTTTCACCAGTACTTATGTTCTGGTTTGTTTTTGTTTTTGTTTCATAGCAGCCATCCTGATGGGTGTGAGATGATATTTCATTGTGGTTTTGATTTGTATTTCTCTAACGATGAGTAGTAAGTATCGTTTCACATGCTTGTTGGCCATTTGTGTATCTTTGGAGAAATATCTATGCAAATCCTTTGCCCGCTTTTAAATTGAGTTACTTATTTTTTTTGCTGTTCAGTTGTAAGAGTTCTTTATATATTCTGGATATTAACCCCTTATCAGATGTATGGTTTGCAAATATTTTCTCCCATTCCATAGGTTGCCTTTTCACTCTGATGTACAGAAGTTTTTAAGTTTGATGTAGTCCCATTTCGTTTTTTTTTGACTGTGCTTTTGGTGTCATATCCAAGAAATCATTGCCAAATTCAATGTCATGAAACTTTTCCTCTGTTTTCTTCTAGGAGTTTTGGGTCTTATGTTTGAGTCTTTAATCCATTTTGAATTAATTTTTGAATATGGTCCAACTTCATTCTCTTTCATGTGTGTATCCAGTTTTCCCAGCACCATTTGTTGAAAACTGTCCTTTCCCCATTGAATGATCTTGGTACCTTTGTCAAAAATCATTTGGCCATATATGAGAGAGTTTATTTCTTGGCTCCCTATTCTGTTCCATTGGTCTAAATGTCTGTCTTTATGCCAATACCACACTTTTGATTATTGTAGCTTTGGTAGTATGTTTTGAAATCAGAAAATGTGAGGCCTCCAACTTTGTTCTTCTTTTTCAAGATTGTTTTGGCTATTTGAGGTCTATTCCTGAAATTAAAAATACATATACATAACATAATATTTATCATTTTAACCATTTGTAAGTGTAAAAATCAGTGGCATTAAATACATTTACATTGTTGTGTACCATCACCACTATCTATACTCAAACTTTTTCATCATTCCCAACAAAGACTTTGTACCTATTAAACAATAACTCTCCCTTCCCTTCTTCTCCCTAGTTTCTGGTAACCTCTATTCCACTTTCTCTCTCTATTTCTCATCCCTTTTTATCCCGTTCTGATAAATATGAAAACTTTATGTCCTCTTTTCTTGTGATTTGAAATGAAAAATAAATATAACAATGATGAGTCAAAGTAATAGGTTTTAAAACTGTGTATGTCCGTGCTCTTCCCATTTCCCCACCTTGAGAGTCACTGAGCTGTACCCTCTAGCTCAGGGTGCCTAGGAACCAGTGACATGTTTGCATAGCTGGTTAGGGGTGTGGTCTGTGACCACAGACTTTAGAGCAAAGCCGACTGATGATGGAATCTGGTTCACTGGTTTTCTTAGCTTTAAGCTCTAGTTCACAGAGGTAACTAATCCAAGACTGACCATTTTGAATTTGCTTTACTATTTAATAAGCAGCAACAAATTAATATAAACATCCAGATTGAATCATTTTTATGTTCTTTTCAATCCATCCATCCATTATTTGTTTATTTTTTATTTATTTGTTTTTAAAGATTGGCACCTGAGCTAACAACTGTTGCCAATCTTTTTTTGTTTTCCTGCTTTTTTCTACCCGAATCCCTCCAGTATATAGTTGTATATTTTAGTTGTGGGTCCTTCTAGTTGTGGCATGTGGTATGCAGCCTCAACGTGGCCTGACGAGCGGTGCCATGTCCGCACCCAGGATCCAAACGGGCAAAACCCTGGGCCGCCAAAGTGGAGCGCACAAACTTAACCACTTGGCCATGGGCCCAGCCCCCTGGTTTTTTTTTTTTTTTTTAAAGATTGGCACCTAAGCTACCATCTGTTGCCAATCTTTTTTTCTTCTTCTTCTTCTCCCCAAAGTCCTCCCGTACATAGTTGTATATTCCAGGTATAGGTCTTTCTGGTTGTGCTATGGGAGACGCTGCCTCAGCATGGCCTGATGAGCAGTGCCTTGTCTGCGCCCAGGATCTAACTCGGCAAAACCCTGGGGCCCTGAAGCGGAGTGCATGAACTTTTAACCAATCAGCCACCGGGTGTCCTCTGTCCATCCATTATTGATTACTAGTTTTCCCACATTTCAAACTTCAATTTAATTAATGCAATGTAGTATTACCTACCTTTCGTTCTCATTTTGGAAAAATACTTGACTGAGTGGTTTCTTATGTGTGACTAGCTTGGTCAAGAGTGTTATTTGGGTTTTTTCCCCTAGTTTTTTATAGAAAAATTTTAAAAGGTTTTGAAGTTTTACTTTTGTAGTAAAATACACAAATCTTGAGTATAGCTCAATGAATTTTTACATATGTACGCACCCATGTAAGTACCAGCCAGGTCAAGATATAGAACATTTTCCTCCTCAGAAATTTTCCTCATGTTCATTCTAAGAGGGACACCCTCCCTCCAGAGGTAACCATTATTCTGACTTCTATCATCAGATATTATTTTTGCCTGCTCTTGTGCTTCATATAAATAGAACCATACAGCATGTACTCTTTGGGTATGGCTTCTTGGATTAATGTAATGCCTACAAGGTATATCTATGTTGTTGTATGAAGCAATGGTTTATTCTTTTTTTTATTGCAGAGTAGTATTCTGTTTTATTAATATACCACAATTTTTCCATTCTCTTGTTTCCAGATTGGAGCTGTTGTGAATAAAGCTGCTGTTAATGTTCTTGTTTGTAGACATACGTACTTCTTTCTTTTGCATATATTATATGCCCAGGTATGAAATTGCTAGGTCATAGGGTAGACATATATTTAAATTTGTTAGTAACTTCCAGACAGTTTTCCAAAGTGGTTGTCCCATTTTACATTCCCACCAGCATTATATGAGAATTCTAGTTGGTCCATATCCTCCTTTAATTTTAGCCATTTCAGTGTGTGTAATGTTTACATTGCATTTCTCTGATGAGTAATAATGTTGAATCTCTTTATAAACTTTTTAATAAATACAGGAAAATGCACACACTGTAAGTGTATAGCTTCATGAACCGTTAATTACAAAGTGAACTTGCCCATGTAACCGCCATAGTCGGGGGTACTCTTCAGTCTGTCAGTCAGCCAACAGATTTATTGCATATCTACTATGTGGCAGGTATAGTTCTAGGCCCAGAGACACAAGAATGATAAGGTAATCAAAGTTGCTGTCCGCAAGAAGTTTACTTTCTCTTGGGGAAAGAGGACAGTAAACAAATACATAGTTTATATGCTAGGCAGTAATAAGTATTGTAGAAAAAAATAAAACAGGGTAAGGGAATTGGGAGTGTCAGGGGCTGCTGTTTTAGTTAGGATGATCAGAGAAGGCTTCTCTGAGGAAATGACTTTTTTTTTCAGGCTCGTTCAGGCTGTTGGCAGAATTCAGTTCCATGTGATTATAGGACTAAGGTTCTTGTTTCCTTGCTGGCTCTTGCCACGCCATGGTCATTCTGAGCTCTAGAGGTCACTTTCATTTCCTGCCTCATAGCCAGTAATGACTGGTCAGGTTCTTCTCACACTTCAGATCCCCCTGACTTTTCCTTCTGTCACCTTTCCGAGATGTAGCCTTCTGAACTCCAACCAGAGAAATTTCTCACCTTTTAAGGGCTCATGCTTTTAGATTGGGCCCATCCCGATAATCTAGGCTCATTTCGTTACTTTAAAGTCTATAACCTTAATTAGAACTGCACAGTCCCTTTACAGCATTTCCTAGATTATGTTTGGTGTATTAACTAGGGAACAGAAATCTTGAGGAGATAGATTTAGAATTCTGCCTATTAATAGTCCTCATAGAATTAACTAGGGAGTGTTCTTCTATTTTATAAAAAGTTTTGTGAAGAATTGATAGTATTTCTTCTGAAAATATTTGGTAGAAGCTGTCTGGCCTTGTCCTTTTTTTTATGGGAATATATTTTTTAAGGCTATCATAGGTTATAACATTGTGAAATTTCAGTTGTACATTATTATTTGTCACCAGGTAAGTGTGCTCCTTCACCCTTTGTGCGCACCCCCAATCTCTTTGCCCTCTGGTGACCACTAAACTGTTTTCTTTGTCCACGTGTTAATTTATCTTCCACATATGAGTGAAATCATCCAGTGTTAGTCTGTCGTTGTCTGGCTTATTTTGCTTAATGTAATACCCTCAAGGTCCATCCATGTTGTTGCGAATGGGATGATTTTATCTTTTTTTATGGCTATATGGTATTCTATTGTAGCTATACACCACATCTTCTTTATCTAATCGTCAGTTGGTGGGCACTGGGGTTGCTTCCACTTCTTGGCTATAACGAATAATGCTGCAATGAGCATAGAGGTGCATAAGTCTCTGAATTGTTGATTTCAAGTTCTTTGGATAAATACCCACTGGTGAGATAGCTGGGGTATATGGTATTTCTATTTTTAATTTTTTGAGAAATCTCCATTCTGTTTTCTGTAGTGGCTGCGCCAGTTTGCAATCCCACCATCAGTGTATAAGGGTTCCCTTTTCTCCACATCCTCTCCTACATTTGTTGTTTTTTTGTCTTGGTGATTATAGCCATTCTAATGGGTGTAAGGTGATATCTTAGTGTAGTTTTGATTTGCATTTCCCTGATGATTAGTGATGTTGAACATCTTTTCATGTGCCTGTTGACCACCTGTAATCTTCTTTGGAAAAATGTCTATCCATATCCTCTGCCCATTTTTTGATCAAGTTTTTTGTTTTGTTGTTGTTCAGTTGTGTGAGTTCTTTATATATTTTGGACATTAACGCCTTGTTGGATATATGATTTGCAAATATTTCCTCCCAGTTGGTGGGTTGTCTTTTTGTTTTGTTCCTGGTTTCCTTTGCCTTGTAGAAGCTCTTTAGTCTTCTGATGAAGTCCCACTTGTTTATTTTTTCTTTTGTTTCCCTTGTCCTAGTAGACATGGTATTCGAAAAGATCCTACTAAGACCAATGTCAAAGAGGGTACTGCTTATATTTTCTTCTAGGAGTTTTATGGTTTCAGGTCTTACTTTCAAGTCTTTGATCCATTTTGAGTTAATTTTTGTGTATGGCGACAGATAATGGTCTACTTTCATTCTCTTGCATGTTGCTGTCCAGTTTTCCCAGCACCATTTATTCAAGAGACTTTCCTTTCTCCATTATATATTCTTAGCTCCTTTGTTGAGGATTAACTAGCTGTCCATAGATGTGTGGTTTTATTTCTGGGCTTTCAATTCTGTTCCATTTTGTGTCTGATTTTATACCAATACCATGCTGTTTTGATTACTATAGCTTTGTAGTATATTTTGAAGTCAGGGATTGTGATGCCTCCAGCTTTGTTCTTTTTTCTCAGAATTACTTTAGCTGTTTGGGATCTTTTCTTGCCCCATATGAATTTTAGGATTCTTTGTTTTGTTTCCCTGAAGAATGTCATTGGGATTCTGATTGAGATTGCATTGAATCTGTAGATTGCTTTAGGTAGTATGGCTATTTTAACTATATTTATTTTTCTAATCCATGTGCATGGAATATCTTTTCATTTCTTTGTCATCATTGATTTCTTTCAGAAATGTCTTACAGTTTTTATTGTATAGTTCTTTCACCTCCTTGGTTAAATTTATTCCTAGATATTTTAATCTTTTTGCTGCGATTGTAAATGGGATTGTATTCTTTTTTTTTGTTTTGTTTTTAAAGATTTTATTTTTTCCTTTTTCTCCCCAAAGCCCCCCGGTACATAGTTGTGTATTCTTCGTTGTGGGTTCTTCTAATTGTGGCATGTGGGACGCTGCCTCAGCGTGGTCTGATGAGCAGTGCCATGTCCGCGCCAGGATTCGAACCAAGGAAACACTGGGCCGCCTGCAGCGGAGCGCGCGAACTTAACCACTCGGCCACGGGGCCAGCCCCTGTATTCTTTTTTTTTTTTTTTAAAGATTTTATTTTTTTCCTTTTTCTCCCCAAAGCCCCCCAAGTACATAGTTGTATATTCTTCTTTGGGGGTCCTTCTAGTTGTGGCGTGTGGGACGCTGCCTCAGCGTGGTTTGATGAGCAGTGCCATGTCCACGCCCAGGATTCCAACCAACGAAACACTGGGCTGCCTGCAGCGGAGCGTGTGAACTTAACCACTCCGCCATGGGGCCAGCCCCAGGGATTGTATTCTTGAGTTCTCTTTCTGTTAGTGTGTTATTGGAGTGTAGAAATCTAACTGATTTTTGTAAGTTGATTTTGTACCCTGCAACTTTGCTGTAGTTGTTGATTATTTCTAATAGTTTTTTGATGGATTCTTTAGAGTTTTCTATATATAAAATCATGTCATCTGCAAACAGTGAGAGTTTCACTTCTTATTGCCTATTTGGACTCCTTTTGTTTCTTTTTCTTGCCTAATTGCTCTGGCCAATACCTCCATACAAAGTTGAATAAGAGTGGCAAGAATGGGCACCCTTGTCTTGTTCCTATTCTCACAGGGATGGCTTTCAGTTTTTCCCCATTGAGTATGATGTTGGCTGTGGGTTTGTCATAGACGGCCTTTATTATGTTGAGGTACTTTTCTTCTATACCCATTTTATTTAGAGTTTTTATCATAAATGAATGTTGGATCTTGTCAAATGTTTTCTCTGCATCTATTGAGAAGATCATGTGGTTTTTATTCTTCGTTTTGTTAATGTGATGTATCACATTGATTGATTTGTGGATGTTGAAGCATCTCTGTGTCCCTGATATAAATCCCACTTGATCATGTTGTATGATCTTTTTAATGGGTTGCTGTATTGGGTTTGCCAGTATTTTGTTGAGGATTTTTGCATCTATATTCATCAGCAGTATTGGCCTGTAATTCTCCTTCTTTCTCTTGTCCTTATCTGGCTTTCGTATCAGGGTGATATCAGCCTCGTAGAATGTGTTAGGAGGTATTCCATCTTCTTCAATTTTTTGGAATAGTTTGAGAAGAATGGGTGTTAAATCTTCTTTGAATGTTTGGTAGAATTCTCTAGAGAAGCCATATGGACCTGGACTTTTGTTTTTTGGGAGGTTTTTGATTACTGTTTCAATCTCGTTGCTTGTGATTGGTCTATTCAGATTCTCGATTTCTTAATTTAGTTTTGGGAGGTTGTATGAGTCTAAGAACTTGTCCATTTCTTCTAGGTTGTCCACTTTGTTGGCATGTAGTCTTTCATAGTATTCTCTTGTAATTCTTTGTATTTCTGTGGTATCTGTTGTAATTTTTCCTCTTTCATTTTTAATTTTATCTGTTGAGCCTTCTCTCTTTTTTTCTTAGTGAGTCTGGCTAAGAGTCTGTTAATTTTGTTTATCTTCTCAAAGAATCAGCTCTTAGTTTCATTGATCCTTTCTACTGTCTTTTTTGGTTCAATTTGATTTATTTCTTCTCTAATTTTTATTATTTCCTTCTGCTAATATCTTACGGTTTCTTTTTCTTTCAGTTCAAAGTATTTTCTGATTTCATTTACACAGTTTTTTCTTTTGGTCTATGGATTACTTAGAAGTATGTAGTTTCATTTGGACACATCTGGAGATTTCCTAGACTTCTTTCCTCTGTAGATTTTTTTTAAGATTTTATTTTTCTTTTTTCTCCCAAAGCCCCTGGTACATAGTTCTATTTTTTTTTTTTTAGTTGTGGGTCCTTCTAGTTGTGGCATGTGGGATGCTGCCTCAGCATGGCTTGATGAATGGTGCCATGTCCATGCCCAGGATTCGAACTGGCAAAACCCTGGGTCGCCGAAGCAGAGCACACAAACTTAACCACTTGGCCATGGGGCCGGCACCTCCACTGTAGATTTTTAATCTAATTCTGTTGTTAGAGAACCTGTTTTATATGATTTCAGTCCTTTTAAATGTATTAAAGATTTCTTGTGGCCTGTCACAGGATTTGACAAACTTTTTCTGTAAAGGACCACATAGTAAATATTTTAGGCTTTGTGAGCTGTATGGTCTCTGTTGCAACTACTCATCTAGGCTGTTGTAGTGCAAAAGGAGCCATACACAGTACAGAAACTAATAAGCTGGCTGTGTTAGAATAAAACTATTTTTAAAAACCGACAGTGGGACCAGATTTAACCCTTGGGCTATAGCTTGCTGACCTTTGACCTAGTATATTATCACTTCTGGAGAACGTTCCATGTGTATTTGAAAAGAATGTGTATTCTTTTCTTGTTGTATAGAGTATTCTTGATTTTCTGTCTGGGTTTTAATCAATTATTGAGAGTTGGGTATTGAAGTCTTCAATTATTGTTGAAGTGACTATTCTTTCAGTTCTGTCCATTTTTACTTCATATATTTTAGGTCTCTATTATTCATTGAATATACATTTGTAATTGTTATATGTTCCTGATATCATGACTGTTCTATCATAATGATATATGCCTTTGTCTCTAGTAATATTTTTTGTCTTAAAGTCTATTTTATCTTACATTAAGCTCTCTTACTGTTACTCTTTGCTTGATACATTTTTTTCCATCCTTTTACTTTCAGTCTCTGTGTGTGTGAATCTATAGTATGTCTTTTGTAGATAGCGTATAGTTGCAGCCTTCTTTTCCATTCAATAAAACAATTTCTATTTTTTAAATTTTATTTATTTATTTGTTTATTTATTTCTGCTTTATCTCCCCAAACCCCCCCTGTACACAGTTGTATATCTTAGTTGCAGGTCCTTCTAGTTGTGGGTTGTGGGATGCCGCCTCAACGTTGCCTGATGAGCGGTGCCATGTCCGCGCCCAGGATCCCAACTCTGGGCTGCCGCAGCAGAGCGTGTGAACTTAACCACTTGGGCACGGAGCTGGCCCCCAGTTTGTATTTTTGAGTGGAGTCTTTAATCCATTCTTATTTAGTGTAATTTTAAGTCTCCAGACTTTAAGTATGTTAAGAATGAAACACCACCTTGGATACAGTATACCCTCTATGAGTCTGTTATTTCTTTTCCAAAAAATAAAAAGAACAAAGTTACCACTCTTGCAACAACAGGATGAAAATTCAGGAGAAATTCAACATTGTTTTTCACTGAGAAATACCTAATGTCGCATAGTTTGTTTAATAGAGCCTGAGTTGCCTGTACACTAAGCCAGTTTAAGAATGTGATCTGTAACTCACAGTCTTAATTAGATGGATAAAAATTTAATGGGGGGCTGGCTGCGTGGCTGAGTGGCTAAGTTGGCACACTCTGCTGCAGGCGGCCCAGTGTTTCGTTGGTTCGAATACTGGGCACGGACATGACACTGCTCATCAAACCTCGCTGAGGCAGCATCCCACATGCCACAACTAGAAGGACCCACAACGAAGAATATGCAACTATGTACTGGGGGGCTTTGGGGAGAAAAAGGAAAAAAATAAAAAATCTTTAAAAAAAAAAAGTGAATGGGTTCATTAATGCTGTGAAAAGAAACAGTGACCTACCTGCCAAGTGGCAAAGTGGAAGTAATTGATCTGGTAATAATTTAATTATCAGATAATTTAAAATGCAGAGGCTTCCAGGTGGTGAGTTATTTTCATAATGCTTGCTCTGGACATTATAAAATGCATCTTAACTTATCACAGTTTACTTTAGATTCATACTAGTTTAATTCTGTAAGATAACTTTTCTTTCCCCCTGCTTTGTACAATTGTTGTCATATATGTTACATCTATATTTGTTATAAAGCCAATAACACAGTATTATTATTACTGCTTAATACAATCTTGTCTTTTAAATAATTTAAGAGGAGAAAGTAAAAAATTTACATTTATACAATCTTTTAAATTTACCCATATATTTACTTTGTCCAGTGCTTTTCATTTCTTTATGTAGATTCAAGTTAACCATCTGGTTGTCATTTCCTTTCAGCCCTAAAGACTTGCTTTAGTATTTCTTGTATGTCAGGTTTGCTAGCAATGGATTCTCTAAGTCATTGGGAATGTCTTTATTTCACCTTCATGTTTGAAAGATAGTTTTGCTGGATATAAAATTCTTGCTTGACGATTTTTCTTTAAACATTTTGAATATATCCTTTCACTGTCTTCTGGCCTTTCTTGTTACTGATGAGAAGTTAGCCAGTAGTTATTTGTTGCTTCCTTGTAAATGATGAGTTATGGGGGGTGGGGTTTGCTGCTTTCAAGATTTTCTGTTTTGGGCTTCCATCAGTTTTGCTATATGTGTAGATATTGATCGCTTTGTGTTTATTGTAGTTGTGATTCATTAAGCTTCTTGAGTCTGTAGGTAACTTTTTAAAAAATATCAGTTTGCATTATTTTTGGTCATTATTTCTGTCTTCTCTGTCTCTCCACTTCTTCTGGAACTCTTAATTCATGTATGTTGGTACACCTGACATTGTTCCTTAGGTCTCTGAGGCTCTATATGTTGGTACACTTGACATTGTTCCTTAGGTCTGTGAGGCTCTATGTTGTTTTTGGTTTTGATTTGTGTGTGTGTGTGATAGAGGACGATTGACCCTGAGTTAACATCTGTTGCCACTCTTCCTCTTTTTTTTTTTTTTTTTTTTGCTTGAGGAAGATTGGCGCTGTGCTAACAGGTGTGCCAATCTTCCTGTATTTTATGTGGGATACTGCCACAGAGTGGCTTGACAAGCAGTGCTAGGTCTGTGCCTGGGATCAGAACCTGTGAACCCCAGGCCACCAAAGCAGAGCACCCAAACTTAATCACTCACTACGCTGCCTCTGGGCCTGGTGCTGTGTTGTTTTTTTAATTCTTTTCTCTCTCTTTAGATTAGATAATTTCTATTACTCTTTTTCAAGTTTTGTGGTATTTTTTCTTCTACTTCAGTATTCAATTCTAGGATTTCTATTTATCCCTTTTTTTATGATTTCTTTTTGTTGAGATTTTCTATTTGTTTGAGATTATCTATGTTGTCTCATGTTTTTCTTTAGTCCTTTAAAGCAATTTGAAGTAGTTTGGTAAATCCGGCATTTGGACTTACTCAGGCATATTTTCAATTCTGTGAGGTTTTTTTTCCTCCTGAGTTTGGGTCACATTTGGCTGCATCTTTTCATGTGTGAAATTTTTGTTCAAACTCGACATTTTACATAATATATAGTAGCAACTTTGGAGTCTGATTGTTTTCCCCTTCTGAGGGTTATTGTTGCTTTGTTACTTTGTTGGCTTTTAAGTAACTTGCCTAGACAAAATCTGGAATCTCTCTTTCTGGTGTGTGGCTTCTAGTATCTCCTCAGTTTTTTTCATTGTATCTATTCTGTTTTTAAATTTTTGCTGTCTTTTCATTTTATTTTTATCATTTTCTAGCTCTTATTTTATTGCATCTAGATTCTTATTTGAAGCATTCAAATAAATATGCAAGGGGGAATCTGCCTTTGGTTTTGAGGGTTATGTTTTCCAAATTGGGTTCTTTGCTGTGTGGTAATTTCTTTTTTCTCATTGTCTGTCTCTTTTGTTAGAGGAGATTTGATAGTTGCTATGTCATTTTTATTTATCTTCTTTATGTGTTATGTGGACAGCTCTGTTTACACCTTTTGTTTGTAGTTACAGAGTACAGATGAAACATCTTTGATATATTTCCCACCTTATTTGGACCTTTCCCCACCCAATTCTGCCATCAACTATGGTTTGTTGTTGATTGTTGCTTTCAGTCTCTTTTCTTTAAGCTGAGGACACGATGGTAGGGAAGAGCTTGCCAGTGCACAGTTTAATCCTTTTTCTAGATCTGAATTCTGTTCTTTCTTCTAAACTGTCATAAAATGTTTTTTATCAGGCCCACTCTATCCAGTGGTAAGTTCCATAGCCTTTGCCTGATTCTTCTAATTGGAAGAATGGAAGATGATAAGCTCCAGAGGTTCAGCCGGCATTTCCTGAGGTCCCATATTGTTTTGTAGAGGCTCTTAGTCCTTTTTTTGAGGTATAATTGACATAAGACTATATTATTTTCAAGCATACTACATAATGATCCAGTATTTGTATATATTACAAAATGATCAGCCACAAATGTCCAGTTAACATCTGTCACCATACAGTTTTTTTCTTGTGATGAGAACTTTCAAGATCCACTCTCTTAGCTACTTTCAAATATGCAATACAGTATTATTAACTATAGTCACCATGCTGTACATTACATCCCCATGACCAAATTCATTTTATAACTGGAAATTTGAACCTTTTGACCCTTTTCACCTGTTTTACCCACCCAATGCCTCAGGCAACCACCAATCTGTTCTCTTTATACTTGGAGGCTCTTACTGTTGATGGATTTTTTTTTTTTTAACTTTCCCAGGGCTATCTACTCATTTCTTCATTTTCCTCTTTCCACATTGGAAAGTATTTCATATAAGGTTACTCTCGTTTCCTTCTTGGGTTGCGTTTTTTAAAATGTTTTTCTATCAGGTATCCAGGCATAGGAGTTCTATGATCCTCATCATGCTTTCTTTACCCAGAAATCTTGGGCATGTATTTTTTAAAAAGTTTAGTAATGTGGAAAAGATAGCATTTGTATCTTTACAACTTATAGAAGCTTCCTGCAGTATTGACTAATTCAATTTTGATGTTTCAGTTTTCCTTATGTAAATTCCTTTGTGCTCTCCCAACTCACCTCCCCCACCACCCAAGTTTCTTGCAGCTGTATTTGATCTGGGAAACCTGAGGAGAGGTTAGATGTAAGAAATTCTGGAGGAAGAGAAAAAGACCCTTGATTTGGGCAGGAAGAGCGGGTGGTAAGAAAGATCTTAGGGAGTGATAAGAGGTAATATTTTAGTTTGTGAAGCAGAGATGGGGATAAGATATTTAGGATAAGTACAAAAGATAAGACTAAGAAAACATACTTTCTGAACTTAAAAGATAGTTTGATTTTATGATTAAAGTTTCTTAAGGTGCAAAATATTGCTTTTTATAGCTACATTCTTTCTAGATTACTTTTCTTTTAATAGCAAATTTCGTCTGGAAAAAATACAAAATAAAACCTGTGGATGTCTCTCAGAAATTTTATTCAGATAGCCATGACTGTAATGGTGAATGTGTGTGTGTTTTTCCTTCCAGAATCTCCCTGGAAAAAGAGACGGGAATATCTGCAATGATACTTCCTGACAAGAAATTGATACAAGAGAAGGAAAGGAGATCAACAGCTAGTGAGCAGAGTTTCAAATAACCAGGATTTTGTATTTACCACCTCCAACCACAATCTTCTGTTGCCTACTTTTAAATCAGATAACTGCACTCAGACCCAGACAAGGGGAAAGGATACTTTTCTTCTGCATTTTTTGAGATCAAAGAAACTGCAATGTCTAGGAAACAGAACCAGAAGGGTAAGATTACAAGGGGGTGTAAATTGTTGACAGCATAGTTGTGGAGTAGTAATTACTATTTATATGTACATATTTACAAAATGTTCTCTGAGTGTGTTTTGGATGTTTATACTTTCCCTCACCTACTGCGTTAGTACTGATAGTTATAACTTATCTGTCTGTCATGACTGCAGTTAATTTTAGAAGAGTACAGAACATTCACAGCTTGATCTTTTGTCTCTTTAACTGTTTGTGGGTGTTACATTATAGCTTTGTGTGTTACTAGTTTGGGAATTGATTCATATAACAATTGCTTTCCTTCTGTTATAAACCTATTAAAGTGGGATATACCTGCAGGAAAGCCAAATGCATCTTGAAAATGCACTTTTTGGACACTGAACATATGTTATGGGGGGTGGTGGGAGATAACTTACTGCAGGATATTCGCTATCCTGTGCTTGATGTTTCATTGGAGACAGGAAATGAAGCAAGAGTAAGTGCTTCCAGTTTTTGATTCTTTCTTTGGCTTTCCTTCCGGGATTATTACTCTTGCTTCTTGTCTCAAGTAAAATATAGGGTGCAAAGAGTCAAAAAATAGCAAGAATACTTATGAGGAGGGAAAGGACGACAAAGACTCTATGAAAACACTTTTTCAACTTTCCTAGAATAGTTGCAAAATTGATAAATTTAACAATAGTTGCAAAATTGATAAATTTAACAATAGTACTAGAACTATTATACATCCGTAGCTGGAATATATTTGTAAAAAGAATGACCATAGCTATCCATAGCTATCCTGGATTTTCCCCCTCATTCACTTTGATTTTCAGTTTAAAGTTAATGTTCTTTACTTCAACACAAACCTATAGATCCAGGTCTCATGTATTAAATAGGAAGGAAATGCTTTTAAGCTTAATTTTGACTTGGCACTTCAAAAACTTCATTATAAGAAAATAATATACCAGGGCTGCTTGTGGTTTTAAAAGCTGTAGTTTCATTGTTTAGTAAATCTGTATAAAGAAAATCTGAGTTCTAAGGAATGATTAGATTAGTAGAAGCGGAACGGAATGAGATTTATCAACTGCAGAGTTTTTATAACCCTAGTTTGTTTCTTCTTAGTCCTCATAATTCAGTTTGCTTTTTTTCCCAGTTACACTTGAAACATTGAGTATCTGTTTTCCTCTTGTAAATGAGAAAACTAATAAAAATAGAATTCCAGGCTTTAAAATAAAATAATTTCATCTAAAAAAGTTTAGCATTTAATTTTTCCTTAAAAAGTTAACTTCAGCAGATTGCTTTGACCTTTTTAAAACTAGAATCTTGGTTTATTTCATGTCTGTTTTGCCAGAGCTGTAAAAAAGTGTAATTACTTTTTGTAATTGGTATCTAATTACTATAAAATGAATTTATATTTTAGACCACATCATAGGCATTAAGTGCTAACAAATTTTGATTGAATACACTTCAATTTACATTTAGTTTTAAGCAAAAGAAAGCTTATATGTTGTTAGGATTTTCTCTGAAACAAATCTATACATATAATCATGCCTGATATTTAGACCCAAAAAAGTACAAAATACTTATAAAATTTTATCTCATGTGTTCATTTATATATTTAAAATTTTGTTGTTTGGGGTTTTATTAGTCCAAATAATTATACTGACTTAATCACTTATTTATAATACATTAAAAAGAGAGGTACCATGGTAGCTTTTGTTCTCTAGTGACAACTCATTTATAAGGTGTCATTTTGTAATGAGTTTAGTTTTTATTCCACAATAGACCATGATTCCATATTTTCCTTTTGTCAGTAATACTTGTAAACTTCTTATTTAATGAAATATTTAGTGGAGTTAAACTTGAATGGCTTAAATTAAATTAAGGTCAGTTTCATTGCAACTATTGATTGTTCGAAGCATTTTAGCTAACACCTGGCAGAAGTCAGTTAGATCCGTGCTGCTTAGAGTGTGATCCATGGACAGGTGTCTGTCTGTGAACGGGAGAAGTATTTAGAAAGGAGAGTGTTTAGAAACTCTTATAGCAACTTGATAGTGCTGCAACATCCAAACTCTTTTCAAAACAGTTTTATTGAGGTATAATTTAAATAGCATCAAATTTGCCCATTATAAATGTACAATTTGATTATTTTCAGTAAATTTATGCAGTTTTGCAACCAACACCACAATGCTGTTTTAAAATGCTTTCCTTACCCAAGAAAATTTTCCCTTACCTGTTTACAGTCATTTCCTGCTCTCAACCTCAGCCCCAGGCAAACACTGATCTACTTTCTGTCTCTTTGGTTTGGCTTTTCTAGAAGTTTCATATAAACAGACTAATACAATATATTTTTTGTGTCTGCCTTTTTTTACTTAGTGCATTGTTTTTGAGGTTCACCAATGTTATTGAATGTATCAGTACTTTGCTCCTTTTTACTGCTGATTAGTTTTAAGGTTATGAAAAAAAAAAAACTCCATTTCTTTTAAACTCTACTACTCATAACATTTCTGTGACCAGATGTGTGGCTGTTTTTCCCACACTAGCCAGTTCTCTGATACCAGTTGAGTGTCCTACAATTTAACTCAATTCTGACACTATCTGCCTGGAGTTAGCGTCAGATCTCATAGGTTAAGGCCTCAGTCCCACAAGACTGCCCCCACTTCAGACACCAGTAGCAAGTAGCGGGTCCCCAGGTTACCCACACATCTGTCTGACATGGCTGCAAATGGGCAATTTCCATGACTCATTCCTCAGGTTCACTAATTTGCTCTAACACTCACAAAACTCAGGGAAACCCTTACATTTACTGATTTTTTATATAATAAAGGATATGATAAAGGATACAGATGAACAGCCAGATGGAGAGGTATATAGGGTGAGGTCTGGAAGGGTCCCAAGCACAGGAGCTTCTGTCCCCATGAAGTTGGGATGTGCTACTCTCCCAGCACATGGATGTGTTCACCAACCCAGAAGCTCTCTGAATCTCATACTTTAGGGATTTTTATGGAGGCTTTATCACATAGGCATGATTGAGTATTAACTCTATCTCTGGCTCCTCTCCGCTCCTTGGAGGATGGGGGTGGGACTTAAAGTTCCAAGCTTCTAATCATGGCTTAACTTTCTAGTGACCAGCTCTTCTCCTGAAACTATCCAGGAACCCACCAATTGCTGCATTAGACAAAAGACACTCCTATCACCCAGGAAATTCGAGGGATTTTAGGAGCTGTATGTCAGGAACTGGAGTCAAAGACTAAATATTACAATGAAAGATGCTCCTAGCACCTTTATCACTTAGGAAATTACAAAGATTTGGGGAGCTCTAGCTGGAAGCTGGGGATTAAGACCAAATATACATTTCTTAGTATATTACAGTATCATAGGTTATATCACATTTTATTTATCCACTCAGAAGCTGATTATTCATTTGGATTATTTCCAGTTTGGGCTATTATGAATAATTATAAATTATGAACATTTGTTTACAAGTCTTTGTGTGGGCATATGTTTACATTTCTCTTGGGAAGATACCTAGGAGTAGAATTGTTCAACTTTCCAAGAAACTGCCAAACTGTTTTCCAAAGTAGCTGTACCATTTTACAATCCCACCAGTGATATATGTGGGTTTTGGATGCACCATATCTTTGCCAACACTTGGTATGGTCAATCTTTTTTATTATAGCTATTTTATTAGGTATGTAATGGTATCTCATTGTGGTTTTGATTTGCCCTTTCTTTTTTTTTTGGTGAGGAAGATTGGCCATGAGCTAATATCTGTGCCAATCTTCCTCTATTTTGTATGTGGGACACCTCCACACTGTGGCTTGATGAGAGAGGTATGTAGGTTCCAAACTGGCAAACCCCAGGCTGCTGAGGTAGAACATGTGAACTTAACACTATGCCACTGGGCCAGCCCCAGTTTGCACTTTCTTAATGACTAATGTTGACTATCTTATGTGATTTTTAGTTTAGGTAGATAACTTATTTTTTCAGTATACAAGATCATGTCCTCTTCTGTTCTGAGACTGTAGTTTCTTTTTTCTTGCCTTTGCCTTGGCTTGAACCTCCATTACATTGTTGCAAAGAAGTGTGAGAGCAGATATCTTTTGCCTTGTTCTCAGTTTTGAGGAGAAGCAGTTAGTGTTTCACCATTAAATATGATGTTAGCTGTGTCCTAGATGCCCTTTATTAGTTTAAGGAAGTTTCTTTCTATTTCTATTTTGCTGAGTTTTTATGTGAATGGGTACTGGGATTTTGTCAACTGTTTTTTCTGCATCTACTTCAGTGGTTCTCAAACGGGAATGACTTTGGCCCCTAAGGGATATTTGGCAATGTCTGGAGACATTTTTGGTGGTCACAACTTACAGGCAGGGTGCTACTGGCATCTAGTGAGTCCAGGGTACTGTAAACATCCTACAGTGCACAGGACAGCCCTTCACAACAAGGAATTGCTTGACCCAAAATGTCAATGCTGCTGAAGTTAGGAAAACCTGTTCTATTCATATGATTGCGTGGTTTTGTCCTTTATTAATATAGAGTATTATATTAATTAATTTTCAGATGTTAAGCCAATTCTGCATTCCTGGTATAAATCCCACTTGGTCATGATGTATAATCACTTTTTTATGTTACTGGTTTCTGTTTGCTAATATTTTGTTACAGAGTTTTAAACCTGTATTCATGAGGGATATTGGTCTGTAGTTTTTTGTTCTTGTGATGTGTTTGTCTAGTATATGATTTGTCCTGGAGAATGTACCATGTATGCATAAAAAGAATGCATAGTGATCTGTTGTTAGGTGGAGTGTTCTATATATGTCAGTTAGATTAAAGTGGGTGATCATGATGATGTTCAGAAAGTCATCTATATCCTTACGAACTTTCTGTTTAGTTGTTCTGTCATTTACTAACAGGAAAGTATTAAAATCTTCAGCTATATTTGTCAAATTGTGTATTTTTCATTTCTATTCTGTCAGTTTTTAATTCACATATTTGGGACCTCTTATTAAGTAGATATACATTTATAAATGTTATATCTTGCTGATATATTGATTTTCTTATCATTAGGAAATGTTCTCCTTTGTCTCTAGTAATACTCCTTGTCTTTAAAGTTTTAGTTTTTCTGATAGTTCTATAATACTATAATTCCAACTCTCTTATAGTTACTGTTTGCAGGGAATATCTTTCATCCTTTTACTTTCAATTATTTGTGTTTTGGATCTAAGGGGTGTCTCTTGCAGACACCATATAGTTGGTATCCACCTTAACAACTCTACCTTTTTTTTTTTTTTGAGGAAGATTAGCCCTGAGCTAACATCTGCTACCAATCCTCCTCTTTTTGCTGAGGAAGACTGGCCCTGAGCTAACATCTATGCCCATCTTCCGTTACTTTATATGTGGGACACCTACCACAGCATGGCTTGCCAACTGGTGCCTTGTCCACACCTGTGATCTGAACCGGCGAACCCTGGGCCACTGAAGCAGAATGTGCACACTTAACCATTGTGCCACCAGGTCGGCCCACAACTCTGCCTTTTGATCGTTTAATCCATTCATATGTAATGTAATTGGGTTTATGTCTACCATTTGCTCTTTTCTATACGTCTCGTTTTTTTTCTCTTTCATTTCTTTATTGCCGTCTTTTGTGTTAAATATATATAATTTTAGTGTATTGTTTTAATTCCTCTGATTTCTTTCAAGCTGTTTTTGAATTTTTATTTATTCATTTATTTATTGGGGTTTTTTTAGTGAGAAAGATTGTCCCTGAGCTAACATCTGCGTCAGTCTTCCTCTATTTTGTATGTGGAATGCCACCACAGCATGGCTTGATGAGCGGTGTGTAGGTCCACACCCAGCGTCTGAACCTGCAAACCCCTGTCTGCTGAAGTGCAGCATGCGAACCTAACCACTACACCACTAGGCTGGCCCCTCAAGGTGTTTTTTTACATAGTTGTTTTATTAGTGGTTTCTGTAGGATTGCGATATGCATCTTTAAGTTAGCACATGCTACTTAAGGCTAATACTTAATTTTGGTAAAATATATTAACTTTGTTCCAGTATAGCTTCATTTCCCCTCCCCCTCTTTCGTACTATTATTTTCACATATATTACATCTATGTATGATATAACCCCAACAATACAGTGCTATAATTATTGCTTTAAACAATCTTATGCTCTTTGAAGAAATTTGGAGAAGAAAATAAAAATTTATACATAGTTGTTTATATTTACTCAAATAGTTACCATTTTGCATGTTCTTCATTCCTTCCTCTGGATTTGAGTTACTGTCTGGTTTTATTTCCTTTCAACCTGAAAGATTTGCTTCAGCTTTTCTTGTTGGGCAGGTCTGACAAGAATAGATTCAAGTTTTTGGGTTTTTTTAATCTGGGATGTCTTTATTTCATCTTCATGTTTGAAGGATAGTTTTGCTGGATAGAGAATTCTTCTTTGAGAGTATTTTTCTTTCGGCACTTAGAATATGCCATTCCGCTGAATAGGTCGTATTGTTGTTCCCCTGTTTCTGATGAGTCGTTTTTATTTTCTTGCTGTCAAGATTTCCTCCTTGTCTTTAGCAGTTTAACTATGATGTAACTTGGTATGGATTTCTTGGGAATTTCATCAAATGTTGGTCATATTTCATCAAAAATTTTTTTCCTGCTCCTTACTGTCTCTCCTCTCTTCCTGGGAATCCTGTGATATGTATATTGGTAAGCTTGATGTGGTCCCATGGGTGACTGAGGCTCTGTTCATTAATCTTCAGCTTTTTTTCCTCTTCTCTTCAGATTGTTTAATTTCTGTTGATCTCTTTTCAAGTTCACTGATTCTTTCTTCTGCCATCTCAGATCTACTGTGAAGTCTATCTAGTGAACTTTTCATTTGGGTATTGTATTTTCAATTAGAATTTGTTTTTAGTTCTTTTTTATAGTTTCTGTTTCTCTTGAGGTTCTGTATTTGTTGACTCAGTGTGACCATATTTTCCTTTAATTCTTTGAATATATTTTTATTAGCTGTTTTGAAGTCTTTGTTAAGTCCACTAACTGGGCCCTTTCTGAGTTAGTTTCTATTGACAGGTATTTGTTTTTTCCTACGTATGAGTCACTCCCTCCTCCCTTTTTTTAGCCTATTTTTTTTAAGTGGATAGTTTAGATAATATGTTAACTCTGGATTCTTTTGATTTTCTGAGCATATTTTAAAAATAGTTAGCCTGGACATAAACTGAGGAATCTACCTCTATTATGTGTACAGTCACTAATGTATCTGCACATTTTTTAAATCCTGATTTTCATTTTTCTGCTTTGCTTTTTAGGGATTGTCCCTGTGTCTGCAATGTTTAGTGATCAGCCAGTGATTTAGACTGAGCTTGTGCTCCAACATCTCAAAACCATAGGCATTTATCCTCTGCTGATTCATCTATGTGGGTTGAGGGGCACATTCAGTGTTCGGACAGTTCTCGAGTTTGCTTTGACTTTTACTTTCTTCTGCCTCTTGGCTCTCCCCTGGGCATAGTTTCTCATTTAGCTAGGGATGTGTAGGGTGCTTATCTAGCACTTTTATAGCTCTTCCATTTCCAGGATTTCCCTGTTAAATTTCCTATTTGTTTACCACTCACCCAACCAAGACTCCAACCTCAGGCTACCAAAGCAGCAAGTTTTTCCCTTCATTTCCTCCTGAGTTCTCCACTTTAGCTGACAGGCTATGGAGTTTTGCCCTCCTCTCCAGTTAGCCTCCTTCTGCAATAAAGCTACTCATTTCCTGTCTAGTCCTGCCCTGGTAAAGCTGTTGTTCTCCAGGGAGCTGGAGATAGGCAAATGGGAGCAGCCCCAGGCAAGAAGGCTACAGATTCCACAGTTCTTACTTAAGGCTCTAGCAGTTTCTCAGTAATTTGTTGTGGGCCTTTGATTGATTTCTAGAGCTCTGAAATGGTTGTTTTTGACAGTTTTGTTTTGTTTAGTGCTTGTGTTTTAAGGAGAGGACTTGCCAACCTTTTCACACCACCCTAGCCCTCAAGCCCAGTTTTACAGTATTTTATAAAAGCATTGGTCCTCAGAGGATTAGAAATTAAAACAAAACAACAACAACTAGTTCTTTGTCATAGATAGTTTGAATAGCACTGAGTTAAATATGGCAACACTGTACAGGTCTTTAGACCTTTAGTAGCCTACTGGTTCATATGGCTCACTAGTTAATTAGGTAAAAAATGTTTCTGCTAAAAATCTCCTGTAGACTTGACTGTTGGTTATGTGTGCTGTTTGTTAGGCATCCAAATGTCAAAAATCATGAGATAGATAAAAGAACCTTTGAGTAGAACCAAAGACAAATATTTGAGAACCTATTAGGTTTATGATATGAATTTATAGTGGGGTAGATATGCATAACTTTTTACCTTTTCCTGCCTGATCTCTGAATCCAGCACTGGATAAAAGAAAGACAACTCTGGGGGTTACCCAAGTTCAGAATAGGCTTAGTTCTGATTCCCACAACTTACTAATATATCTTATATTGTTCCTAATTTTCTCTGTAAATAGCCTTTAGAGACTAGAGAAGGATAAGACCAAACCATTATAGTTTTTTTATATTTTAGGAGTCTTTATTTTGTCAGGTAATCTTTGTCTCCCAAACTTGACTTTATATCAGAATCATCCTGGAAATTAAAAGAAAATTCTGAATTGCTATCTCCAGGGATAGCACAAAAGACTCCTTTTAACAGGTTTGCTAATATTTTTCTACATGTAAAAACTATGTTTGCCTATCAATGTCTACCTATATCAGGTTACACATTAAGATCAAATTCACAAGTATGTACCTTTTTTTGTTGAGTTCATCTTGCATTTAAATTTAGTTCTCTCTTCCTCTTTTCCCGCTTGTAAAACTATTCAGCTACAGAACACCTCCACATTTGATATTTAAACCTCTGAAACATTAAAATAGCTAACTTGAATTTCTTAGTTGATCATGCATGAATGTTTCTCTATTCTGTAGTACTGTGCTATTACTTAATTCCTTTGCTAGTTTTTGTCTCATATAGACAAAATATTTCTCTCTTCCTCTCCCCTGCCCTCCCCAACTCTTTTCATCTTGAAAAACTGAAACTCTGCATCCACTACACAATAACTCCCTATTCTCCCTTACCCCAGCACCTGGCAATCACCAACCTACTTTCTGTCCCTGTGACTTTGACTACTCTCAATAACTTTACTAAGTAGAATCATATATTATTTGTCCTTTTATGACTGGCTTATTTCACTTAGCATAATGTCTTCAGAGTTCGTCCATGTTGTAGCATGTGTCAGAATTTTCTTCCTTTTTAAGACTGAATAATATTCCTTCGTGTGTGTGTGTGTGTGTGTGTATACACCACATTTTGTTTATTCATCTGTAGATGGGCACTTGGCTTATTTCCATCTTTTGATTATTGTAAATAATGCTGCAGAGAACATGAGTGTACAAATATCCATTGAAATCCCTGCTTTCAATTCTTTTGGGTATATACGCAGAAGTGGAATTGCTGGACTATATGCTAATTGGTTTAATTTTTGAGGAACTGCCATTTTGTTTTTCATAACAGATACACCATTTTACATTCCCACCAACAGTGCACAAGAGTTCCAGTTTATCCATGTCCTCATTAACCCTTGTCATTTTCTGTTTGTATGTTTTTTAAATAGCTATCTTACTGGATGTGAGGACTTAGGTTTTGTTTGTTTGTTTCTTTTTGTTTTTCCTGAGGAAGATTACCCTGAGCTAACTACTGCCAGTCCTCCTCTTTTTTTGCTGAGGAAGCCTGGCCCTGAGCTAACATCCGTGCCCATTTCCTCTACTTTATATGTAGGACACCCACCACAGCATGGCTTTTGCCAAGCGGTGCCATGTCTGCACCCTGGATCCAAACCAGCGAACCCTGGGCCACTGAGAAGTGGAACCCGCGCACTTAACCGCTGCACCACCGGGCTGGCCCAGGACTTAATTTTTAAAGACAAGAGCTACAAACTGTTTTTATAGAGTTATTGAATTGTTAAGCTTAAAGAAACCTTAACTGACTCTTCATTCTTTGTGCCTTCCACTTCATCTGCTACATATTTCTGTGATAATACTTTTATACATTCACTGTATGCCTGTCTTCTCCTATTAGACTCTGAGCCTTTTAGGATAGTAACTGGGTTTTATTTGCCTTCGCAAATAAAATTGCCTTCAATTTTATCTCTAGACTGTCTAGAGATGAATTATTTTAATTTATAGTTTTAGTTAACTACAGAGCTAGGGACCTCTGGTGGGCTGAATAATACCCCACTCCCACCCCAAGATATCCATGTCCTATCTCTAGAACCTGTGAATGTTACCTTTATGTCAAAGAATTTGGAGATGTGATTAAGGCTCTTGAGATGGGGAGAGTATCCTGGATCATCCAGGTGAGCCCTAAATGCAATCACCAGTATCCTTAGGGAGGCAGAAGATTTCAGATAGAAGAAGAGAAGGCGTTATTACTATGAGGGCCGAGATTGGAGTGATAGTGCCACAAGCCAAGAAATGCCCACTCCCACCAGAAATTGGAAAAGACAAGGAACAGATTCTCCCCTAGAGCCAGAGGGAGTGTGGCCTTGCTGGTACCTTGATTTCAGCCCAGTGAAACTGATTTTGAACTTCTGGGCTTCAGAACTATGACAGAATAAATTTCCATTGTTTGAAGCCACCAAGTCTGTGGTAATTTGTTATAGGAGCCATAGGAAATGAATACAGAACTGAAGCAAGTCTTTGGGTTTTTTAGTCCATTGCTCTCCACAGTGATTCTTTTTGTTGAAAGTGATTTTACCTGCTCTTTTTTTGTTTTAATTTTTATGGAGATTATGATAGTTTACAACCTTGTGAAATTTCAGTTGTACGTTATTGTCTGTCAATCGTGTTGTAGGTGCACCCCTTCACCCTTTGTGCCCCTCCACCCCTCCTTTCCCCTGG
The DNA here is from genome assembly GCF_021613505.1 of Equus quagga. Taxonomy (NCBI): domain Eukaryota; kingdom Metazoa; phylum Chordata; class Mammalia; order Perissodactyla; family Equidae; genus Equus; species Equus quagga. Next base: position 18,599,322 of record NC_060267.1, on the reverse strand, counting down.
TAGCCACTAATCTCTTCTCTTTGTCTACATGTTTAACTTCTACATGTGAGTGGAGTCATACAGAGATTGTCTTTCTCCATCTGCCTTATTTCGCTTAACGTAATACCCTGAAGGTCTGTCCATTGTTGTTGTGAATGGGACGATTTTATCCTTTTTTTATGGCTGAGTAGTATTCCATTGTGTGTATATACACCATATCTTCTTTATCCAATCATCAGTTGATGGGCACTTATGTTGCTTGCACGTCTTGGCTGTTGTAAATAATGCTGCAATGAACATGGGGTGCATGGGACTTTTGGAATTGCTGACTTCAAGTTCTTTGGATAGATACCCAGTAGTGGGATGGCTGGGTCATGTGGTATTTCTATTTTTAATTTTTTGAGAAATCTCCACACTGTTTTCCATAGTGGCTGCAACAGTTTGAATTCCCACCAGCAGTCTATGAGGGTTCCTTTTTTCTCCACAACCTCTCCAACATTTGTTACTTTTTGTTTTGGTTATTTTTGCCCTTCTAAGGGGTATAAAGTGATGTCTTAGTGTAGTTTTGATTTGCATTTCCTGGATGATCAGTGATGATAAGTATCTTTTCATGTGCCTGTTGGCCATCGGTATTATCTTCTTTGGAGAAATGTCTGTTCATGTCCCCTGCTCATTTTTTTTTTTTTTTGAACATGTTTTTAATCATGTAACAGTAATGAACAGCTTTTTTTTTTTTTAAAGATTTTATTTTTTTCTTTTTTCTCCCCAAAGCCCCCCAGTACATAGTTGTATATTCTTTGGTGTGGGTCCTTCTACTTGTGGTGTGTGGGATGCTGCCTCAGCGTAGTTTGATGAGCAGTGCCATGTCCACGCCCAGGATTCGAACCAACGAAACACTGGGCTACCTGCAGTGGAGCACGTGAACTTAACCACTCGGCCACGGGGCCAGCCCCCTGTGCTCATTTTTTGATCAGGTTATTTGATTTTTTTGTTGTTGAGTTGTGTGAGCTCTTTATATATTATGGAGATTAACCCTTTGTTGGATATATGACTGGCAAATATTTTTTCCCAATTGGTGGGGGTTTTTTTTTGTTTCAATCCTGTTTTCTCTTGCCTTGAAAAAGCTCTTTAGTCTGATGAAGTCCCGTTTGTTTATTCTGTCTGTTATTTCCTGTGTCTGAGAAGACATGGTGTCCGAAAAGATCCTTTTAATACTGATGTCAAAGAGTGTACTACCTGTATTTTCTTCTAGAAGCCTTATGGTTTCAGGGCTTACCTTTAGGTCTTTGATCCATTTTGAGTTTATTTTTGTGAATGGTAAAAAAAGGATGGTCAATTTTCATTCTTTTACATGTGGCTGTCCAGTTTTCCCAGGACCAGTTGTTGAAGAGACTTTCTTTTCTCCATTGTATGCTCTCAGCTCTTTTGTCAAAAATTAGCTGTCCATAGATGTGTGGCTTTATTTCTGGGCTTTCAATTCTCTGCCATTGATCTGTGCACCTGTTTTTGTACCAGTACCATGCTGTTTTGATTACTGTAGCTTTGTAGTATGTTTTGAAGTCAGGGATTGTGATGCATCCAGCTTTGTTCATTTTTCTCAGGATTGCTTTAGCAATTCAGGGTCTTTTGTTGCCCCATATGAATTTTAGGATTCTTTGTTCTATTTCTGTAAAGAATGTCATTGGGATTCTGATTGGGATTGCATCGAATCTGTAGATTGCTTTAGGTAGTATGGACATTTTAACTATGTTTATTCTTCCAATCCACGTGCATGGAATATCTTTCCATCTCTTTATGTTGTCATCAATTTCTTTCAGGAAAGCCTTGTAGTTTTCATTGTATAGGTCTTTCACTTCCTTAGTTAAATTTACCCCAAGATGTTTTATTCTTTTTGTTGCAATTGTGAATGATATTGTGTTCTTGAGTTGTTTTTCTGTTAGTTCGTTATTAGAATATAGAAATGTGACTGATTTGTATGTAAGTTGATTTTATACCCTGCAACTTTGCTGTACTTGCTGATTATTTCTAATAGTTTCCCAATGAATTCTTTGGGGTTTTCCATATATAAGATCATGTCATCTGCAAACAATGAGAGTTTCACTTCTTCACTCCCTGTTTGGATTCCTTTTATTCCTTTCTCTTGCCTAATTGCTCTGGCCAAAACTTGCAGTACTATGTTGAATAAGAGTGGTGATTGATAGAGGGCATCCTGGTCTCGTTCCTGTTCTCAGGGGGATGGCGCTCAGTTTTTGCCCATTGAGTATGATGTTGGCTGTAGGTTTGTCATATATGGCCTTTATTATGTTGAGGTAATTTCCTTCTATCCCCAATTTGTTAAGAGTTTTTATCATAAATGGCTGTTGGATCTTGTCACATGCTTTCTCTGCATCTATTGAGATGATCATGTAGTTTTTATTCCTCATTTTGTTCATCTGGTGTATCATGTTGATTGATTTGCAGATGTTGAACCATCCCTGTGTCCCTGGTATGAATCCCACTTGATTGTGATGTATGATCCTTTTGATGTACTACTGAATTCGGGTTGCCAAAATTTTGTTGAGATTTTTTTTTGTTTTTTGGTTTTTTTTGAGAAAGATTAGCCCTGAGCTAATCTTCCTCTTTCTGCTGAGGAAGACTGGCCCTGAGCTAACATCTGTGCCCATCTTCCTCTACTTTATATGTGGGACTCCTGCCACAGCATGGCTTGCCAAGCGGTACCATGTCTGCACCCGGGATCTGAACTGTTGAACCCCAGGCCAGCGAAGTGGAACGTGCGCACCGAACTGCTGCGCCACTGGGCCGGCCTGAGAAGTTTTGCATCTATGTTCATCAGTGATATTGGCCTGTAGTTCTCCTTTTTTGTGCTGTCCTTGTCAGGCTTTGGTATCAGAGTGATGTTGGGCTCGTAGAATGTGATAGGAAGTGTTCCATCCTCCCTAATTTTTTGGAATAGTTTGAAAAGGATAGGTATAAAATCCTCTCTGAAAATTTGGTAGAATTCCCCAGGAAAGCCATCTGGTCCTGGGATTTTATTCTTTGGGATGCTTTTGATTGCTGTTTCAATGGTTATTTACCTACTCTTAATACTTCATTAATGTTGTCATCTCTTCTTAGAAATTCAATGAAGAGGAAATTTTATTTTAGGCTTTAGCTGAATGTTCTACAAAAAGTATCTGGAAATAATAGGCCACATGTTTCTCTCTTTTCCCTTTCCTTTTAGGGATAAAGTATCTATTATAAAGGTGAGAAATAAGTAAATAAATGTGGTGTATCCTGGGAAATGAAAAAAATAAGTTATTCTTAGAAATAGTTTTTTTCTCATAATGATCATTTATGTGCTTACCACAAAACATTTCCCCCAAAATTTTTCTAGTGTATTGTTTTCAAAATTAATCCAGAAGGTTTGTTTAGTGCATGCAAGAATCCATCAGACCAAGAACAAGGAGGTAAACATTTTAAAGGAGCAATAATAGATAGGCAATTTCTTGGATGAAGCAAAGAGGATAGAGCATCTGAGAAGCTGAATGGTGACAAATTCCTGGAGCCAAGAGGAGAATGATTGATGTTCAGGACCTTCTGGGGTGTGAATGGAGAGTTGTGATCCCCTTGCCCTGAGATGGGACCCCAGGAGGCTGAATCCTAGTGGTAAAGATGAATGGAAATAGACTCACCTTTATAGGAATTGCAACTTAGCTTCAGATTATTTCAGGACCTGAAATTGATTTGAGATAATATGGGTGCCCTGACACAAGCAAACAAATCCTTTCTGGAAATCCTTAGGAATTACTTTATCAGTTTTTAAAATAGATTGTTTAGTACACAGTAAAAAAAATAACCAAAAACATAAGGTAATGAAACAGTAACAATACGGAACAAGAAACAATAGATAGTAGAACAAATACATGGGAAATCCAAATATTGGAGTTATCAGACACAGATTTAAAATTACTATTCTTAAAAGGTTTGAGGAAATAAAGACAATTGGGAAAAATTCAACGGATATCCAGAAAACTATTTTTTAATGTATATTTTAGAACTGAAAAATGTAGTAATTGAAACTAAGAATTCAATTTATGATTTTATTTATTTATTTGTTTATTTTTTGGTAAGGAAGATTGGCCCTGAGCTAACATCTGCGCTGATTTTCCTCTATTTTGTATGTGGGACGCTGCCAGAGCATGGCTTGATGAGCAGTGTGTGGGTCTGTGCCCGGGATCTGAACTGATGAACCCCAGGCTGCCAAAGCCAAGTGCTCCAACTTAACTGCTATGCCACTGGGCCAGCCCCTCAATGTATGATTTTAAAAACAGATTAGGCACATCTGAAAAGAATTAGTGAACTGCAGTATAAGTTATAAGAAACTAGAATGATGCATGGAAATTCAAAAGTGAAAGACATAGAGGCTACAGATAGGTACATCCTATGTGTAATAGGACCCCCAAGAAAGAAAATAAGGAAGAATATTTGAGAATATTGTTGATAACCTTCCAAAATTGATGAAAACCATCAAACTACAGATTCAAGAAGTGCTGCCGATCATGAGCAGAAAAAGTGTAAGGAAATTCACAACTAGGTACATCATAGTCAAATTTCTAAGGAGCAAAGACAGAAAATCTTAAAAGCAAGCAGAGGAAAAAATATATAATCTTAAAAGGATTAGTCAGACCTAGAGCTAACTTCTCAACAGAAATAATAGAAGCTGGAAGACAGTGGAATGATATCTTTAAAGGGCTGAATAAATGTAACTGTCAGCCAGCCAGTCTATACACATCATATACAGTGAAAATATCCTTCTAGAATGAATAGGAAATAAACACAGTTTTAAACAACAAAACACCAAGAATAAAACCAAAGCAGAAATCATCACCATCAGAATGCCACTGAAAGAAGATGCTGCAGGTATTCTGAATACAGAAGAAAGATGACCCAGTTGAAAGGTTGGAGATGCAAGAAGGCGTGAATAGCAATGAAAACTACAAGTATGTGGGCAAGTCTAAATGAATGTTGATTGTTTAAAATAATAAGAATGTTTCATTAGGATTTAAAAATATAGAGAAAATTAACATACGTGACAGCAACACCCCATAAGGACATAAGGGGCATGAGCTTCCCTGTTTTGTCAAGGAACAAAGTAAAACTGCCAATTAATATTAGAATTTTGCAAGTCAAGAAGAGATGTTATAGGGGCTGCCCTGGTGGCGCAGGGTTAAGTATGCACATTCTGCTTCTGCAGCCTGGGGTTCACTGGTTCGGATCCTGGGTGCGCACATGGCACCACTTGGCAAGCCATGCTGTGGTAGGTGTCCCATATATAAATTAGAGGAAGATGGGCACAGATGTTAGCTCAGGGCCAGTCTTCCTCAGAAGAAAAGAGGAGGATTGGCAGCGGTTAGCTCAGGGCTAATCTTCCTCAAAAAGAATAGATGTTATAATCTCCAGGGAAACTGTTAAATTAAAACAATAGTCATTACATGCTACAACATGGATGAACCTTAAGGACGTTATGCTAAGTGAAATAAATCAGTCACAAAAATACAAATTCTGTATGATTCCACTTATAAGAGGTATCTAGAGTAGTCAAGTACATAAAGACAGAAAGTACACTGAATGGTGGTTGCCAGGAGCTGGGGGATATGGGGATATTGTTGTTCAACGGATATAGAGTTTTAGTTTTGCAAGATGAAAAAATTCTGGCGATTGGTTGCACGACAGTGTGAATATACTTAACACTACTGAATTGTACACTTAGAAATGGTTAAGATGGTAAATGTTATGCACTTTTTACCACAATAAAAAAAAAGAATTAGTGACTAAAAAGAAAACTTTTCTAGCTATGGATATATTAGTATCAACCAAATTAAAACATGTTTATGGGTAAGATGGGGCACTTCATAATGGTAAAGGGTTTAATTTAACACAACAATTCATAACAACTTTAAAACAAAAACTGACAGAACTAAAAGGAGAAAATCCACACAAATCCACAATCATAGTAGGAGATTTTAACACGTTTCTCAGTAACTGATAAAACAAGCAGATGAGGGATTAATAAGGATATAAAAGATTTGAATGATATGATTAGCAAATTGACATAATTTTTGTATTTAGAAGATTATATCCAACAACTAAGTGCAGATATAATATTTATTACTTTTCAAGTGCATCTAGAGCATTTTAAAAAAATAACTGTATATGGGTCATAAAACAAGTCAGTACAATTTCTAGAGAATTATGACCATACAGATTGTTATTTGACCACAGTACATTTAAGCTAGTTATCCAAAAGATAATTAGAAAATCTCCAAATGTTTGAGTATTAATAAATATACTTCTAAATAACAAGCGGATAAAAAAAGAAATCCAAGTGGAAATTAGAAAATATTTCAAACAGAATGATAATAGGAAGTTATATATAAAAACTTTTAGGATGCAGCTAAAACCATGCCCAGAGAGAACTTTTTTATCTTTAAGTGTATATATTAGAAAAGAAGATAGGCTGCAAATCAGTGAGCTGTCTATCTTAAGAAATTAGGGAAAGAACAGTAAATTAAATCTCAAAAAATGTGGGAAAAAGATAATAAAATGATCTGTGAAGAATGAGATTCCGATATTTATATTTCTCTTTTTCTTGCTTTATTGTAGTTGCTAGGACCTCCCATTGACTAGAAGTAATGAAGCGAGAGAGTTAACTTTGTGAGGGTGATGGATGTGTTAATTATCTTGATCTTGGTAATCATTCCACACTGTATATGTATATCAAATCATCATGTACACTTTAAATATATACAGTTATATTTGTAATTATTCCTTAATAAAGTTGGGAGGAAAAAAAATGTAGTGAAGCAAGCATCTTTGTCTTGTTTCTGGTCTCAAAGAAAAAGCTCTCAGCCTTTCATCATTACATTGTAAGACTTTTGTAGATACCCTGCATAGAAAGTCCAAAAGAATCTAAACTTTTAGAGTTAGTCTTTTTTTTTTTTAAAGATTTTATTTTTTCCTTTTTCTCCCCAAAGCCCCCTGGTACATAGTTGTATATTCTTCATTGTGGGTCCTTCTAGTTGTGGCATGTGGGATGCTGCCTCAGTGTGGTTTGATGAGCGGTGCCATGTCCACGCCCAGGATTCGAACCAACGAAACACTGGGCCGCCTGCAGCGGAGCACGTGAACTTAACCACTCGGCCCCGGGGCCAGCCCCAAGAGTTAGTCATTTTAATCATGTTGCTGAATATAAGATCATTCTACTAAAAAGCAATCACGCTTATTTATATCAACAATAAGTAGTTAGAAAATGAAATTTTAAAACATGCCATTTACAATTGTACCGAAAGTATGAAATAGAAATAAATTCAATGAAAGAAATGTAATAACACTATCAGAAAATGATAAAGCATTATTGAAAGAACACTTAAATAGAAGGATATGCTATTTTTATGGATTAGAATCTTCCATATTTTGAAAATTATTTTTTGTGCAACATAAGTGATTCTGAAATGTGTGTGACAACGCAAAGGGCCAAGAATCGCCAAAGAGTTCTTGAAGGACAACAGCAAGGTCAGAGAACTTACTGTATCAGATATTAAGACATCATAAAATGATAGTAATTAAGTCAATATGGTATCACAAGAAGATGGAAATATAGACAGAGAGCCCAAAAACAGACTTATTCATGTATGGAGATTTTATTTACTTAAAAGTAGCCCTGCAGAGCATTGAGGAAAGGAGGATCTTTTCTTCTGTTAGTTCTGAGACATTTGGAAATCCAGATGGAAAAAATACACCTCTTGTTCCTTACTTTACTTTATACCTGTAAATCACTTCCAAGCTTTAGATTATAGATCTAAATGTGAAAGGCAAGACCATAAAACTTGTAAACGTGAATTTAGAAGAATATCTTCAAGACCTCAGAATAGGAAAGACTTTTTTTTTTTTAACTTTTTTTTCTTAATAGCATTTTTTAAATGTTTTAACAGATTTTATTTTTTAGAGCAGTTTTAGATTTACAGCAAAATTGAATGGACGGTACAGAGATTTCCCATATACTTCCTGCCCCCACACATACATAGCCTCCCACATTATCAACATCCTCCACCAGAGTGAGACTTTTGTTACAGTTGATAAACCTTCATTGACACATCATCACCACCCAAAGTCTGTAGTTTCCATTAGGATTTCCTCTTTGTGTTGTACATTCTTTAAGTTTAGACAAATGTATGATTATACATATCTACAATGATAGTATCATACAGAGTAGTTTCACTGCCCTAAAACTCCTCTGTGCTGTGCTTATTCATGTTTCATTCCCCTTGACCCCTGACAACCACTGATCTTTTTACTGTCTCTAGTTTTGCCTTTTCCAGAATGTCATATAGCTGGAATCATACAGTGTGCTGCCTTTTCAGATTGGCTTGTTTCACTTAGTATTATGCATTTAAGCTTCCTCCATGTCTTTTCATGGCTCATTAGCTCACTTCTTTTTAGCACTGAATGATATTCCATAGTATGGACGTACCACAATTTATCCATTCCACCTACTCAAGGACATCTTCCTTGCTTCCAGTCTTTGGCAATTATAAATATAGCTGCCATAAGTATTCATAGGCAGGCATAGGCACATTTTTGTGTGGGCATAAGTCTTCAACTTCTTTGGGTAAATAAATTGCTGGATTGTATGGTAAGAGTATGTTTAATTTTGTAAGAAACTGCCAAACTGTCTTCTGAAGTGACTACCATTTTGCATTTGTGCCAGCAATAAATGAGACTTCATGTTGCTCCACGTCTTTGTCAGCATTTGGTGTTGTCGATGTTCTGGATTTTGACCATTCTAAGAGAGATGTAGTGGTATCTCGTTTTAATTTGCATTTCCCTGATGACATATGATGTGGGGCATCTTTTTCTATGCTTATTTGCCATCTGTATATCTTTGATGAGGTGTTTCTTAAGGTCTTTGATCCATTTTTTAATTGTGTTGTTTCTCATTGTTGAGTTTTAAGAGTTCTTCTTTTCTTCTTCTTCTTCTCCTCCCCTTAGCCCCCTGGAACATAGTTGTATATATTCTAGTTGTGAGTGCCTCTGGTTGTACTATGTGAGATGCCACCTCAGCATGGTTTGATGAGTGGTGCCGTGTCTGTGCCCAGGATCTAAACCACCAAAACCCTGGGCTGCTGAAGTAGAGCGCACAAACAACCACTCGGCCACAGGGCTGGCCCCCTTAAGAGTTCTTTATATATTTTAAGTAATGGTCCTTTATGAGATGTCTTTTGCAAATATTTTCTCCCGCTCTATGCCTTGTCTTTTCATTCCCTTGAAAATATGTTTTGCAGAGCAGAAATTTTTAATTTTAATGAAGTCCAGCCTACCAATTCTTTTTTTTTTTTGCTCAAGAAGATTAGCCCTGAGCTAATATCTGTTGCCAATCTTCCTCTTTTTTCCCTTGAGGAAGATTAGTCCTCAGCTAATATCTGTGCCAGTCTTCCTCTTTTTGTATGTGGGACACTACCACAGCATGGCTGGTGAGTGGAGTAGGTCCACGCCCGGGATCTGAACCCATGAATCTTGGCTGCTGAAGTGAAGCGCACAGAACTTTAACCACCTGGCCACGGGGCTGGGCCGTATCAATTCTTTCTTTCATGGATTGTGCCTTTGGTGTTGTATCTAAAAAGTCATTGCCAAACCTAAGGTCATCTAGAATTTCTCCTGTGTTATGTTCTAGTATACCCTTAGGTCTGTGATTGATTCTGAGTTAATTTTGGTGAAGGGAGAAAGGTATGTGTCTAGATTCATTTCCTTGCGTGTGGATGTCTAGTTGTTCCAGCACTATTTGTTAAAAAGACTGTCTTTGGTCTATTGTATTGCCATTCCTCCTTTGTTAAAGATCAGTTGACTGTATTTATGTGGGTCTATTTATGGGCTTTCTGTTCTGTTCCATTGATCTTTTTGTCTATCACCAGTACTACACTGTCTTGATTAACTTTGTAGTATGTCTTGAAGTCAGATAGTGTCAGTTCTTCAAATTGTTCTCCTTCAATATTGTGTTGGCTATTCTGTCTTCTGTATCCCTCTCCATGTAAACTTTGGAATCAGTTTGTCAATGTCCTCAAAATAAGTTCCTGGGATTTTGATTGGGATTGCATCTAATCTGTAGACTAAATTGGGAAGAACTGACATCTTGACAATATTGAGTCTTCCTATCCATGAACGTAGAATGTGTCTCCAATTATTTACTTCTTTCATTTCTTTCTTAGAGTTTTGTGGTTTTCCTCATATAGGTCTTACACATACTTTGTTAAATTTATACTTAAGTATTTCATTTTGGGGGATGCTAATATAAATGATTCTGTGTTTTTAATTTCAAATTCTACTTGTTGATTGCTGTTATACAGGAAAGCGATTAACTTTTATATATTAACCTTGTATCCTGCAGCCTTGCTATAATCACTTATTAGTTCCAGGAGTTTTTAATAACATTTATTGTTTAAAACTTACTATTAAAATTTTTAAGCTTGTGAAAAGCAGAGGGAAAAGTATGATGAACTCTCATATACCCGTAACTCAGGTTTAGTAATTAACAACACATCACCAATCTTTTTTGTCTATGTTTCTACCCAGCCCCAGTGGATTATTTTTGGAGCAAGTTGCTGACATCACCTCAGGGAAAAACTTTTTAAATAGACATGAAAAGCACTAACCATAAAGGAAAAGAATTAATGTCAGTGCATTATTACATGAAAATTAAAAACTTCTGTTCATCAAAAGGCACAGTTAAGGGAGTGAAAAGGCAAGTCACAGAATGGGAGAAGAAATTTGCATCATGTTTAAATGATAGAAATTACTACAAATCGATAAGAAAAAGATTATTGTCTAGTACTCTCTCCAAAAACTGGGCAAGAGTAGCCATGTGAAGAAAGAATATCAGAATGGCTAATAACATGTGTGAAAGCACTCAGTCTCTTTAGAAATGAGTGAAATACAAACTGAAACCATAAGATACTACTATTTTTCTACTAGAATACTAAAATTAAAAGTATTAATAATACTAAGAATATGAGTATATGGAACAATAGAAACTTTCAAAAACAGCTAGTGGAAGTTTAAATTGGTACAGCTACTCTGAAAAACTGTTTTGACATTATCTACTAAAGTTCAAGATATGCATATGCTATGATTTAGTTCTATTCCTGGGTATACTCAACAGAAATGCATGCCCAGGTACAACAGGAGACTTGTACAACAATATTCAAAACATTGCTTGTATTGGCCAAATACTAGAAGCAACCCAGTTGTCTATCACTAGCAGAACAGATAAAAAACAGTGGCACAATCATGCAATGAAATATTATTCAGCAAGGAAAATAAACAAACTATATTTCCTTACAAGAACATTCATGAACTTTACAAACACAAGGTTGAGCAAAATAAGCCATGCACCAAAAATAAAATATATATGGAATTTTTTTTTTATAGATAAAAGTAAAACTTTACCATAATATTTAGGCATGTGTGCTTAGAGGGTATCAACCATAAAGAAAGGAAGTTTGGAAAGTGGTTACCTTTGGCAAATATGAGGAGATGATGACGCAGGGGGATATAAGGATTTCTGAGGTATTAGCAGTATTTTATTTCTTAACCTGGGTAGTAGTACTTGGGTGTTTGCTTTGTGATAAATTATCAAGCTGTGATACTTTATGTGTGTATGCATTGTAAATGTGTTATATTTCACAATAAAAATTTTTTAAAAGAAGACATTTCATTAGGACAGAATAAACTTCAACAAGTATGTTATTTAGTTAGCCTGTTTCTTACCTTCACAAGTATAACACTTGAAAGATAGTGGCCACCTTGTGATAATTGTAACAACTACTTGGAAATAGAAATACTTACAATCAAAGTAGATTATTGATCTGTAAGTCAGTTTAAGAAAGAAGAATCTGATAGATTTCTTATTTGCATGAAGGTTAATGAGTTAAGAGTGACAGATTTTGCAGTCCTGTAGTTTTATGAGAAAGGTGGTGGTTTTGGAGATAGAAGTATGCAATAGGATTGACTTGTTCTTTTCCTTAGTTTGAAGGAAGAGGAATGAGGTGGGGTGGAGAGGAAAGACATCACTATTTCGCAGTGCTAGAAGAACAGCTAAAGCAAAGCACTTTTACAATGACACACTCTCAGGTCTAAACTGAAATTAGTTCTAGCATGTATGAAATGAAATGTGCAGCTTAAAAGAAAAATTATTTCCTCCTCCTCACTCTCCTTCAGATTCTCAGGAATTCCACCAGCTAGTCTGTATTGATGTTAGTAATTGAAAATCGGACTTTTAAATACCACAGTTCTTAAATGTTTTGATTTTTTTGACTTATGGAATTGAGTGTCTTTCCTGGGGTAGCTGGTAGAATTCTTGAGGACAATGAGTAAGAAATAATTTTTTTTAAAAACTATGCGTTTGGGTGCCGACCCAGTGGTTAAGTTTGCTGGCTCTGCTTTGGCAGGCTGGGGTTCGCAGGTTCAGATCCTGGGCACGGACCTAGCATCACTCATCAAGCCTGCTGTGGCAGCATCCCACATAAAATAGAAGAAGATTGGCAGATATCAGCTCAGTGACAGTCTTCCTCACCATAAATAAAAAATAAAATAAAACTGTGCATTCAACTCCCCCAATCCATTTAGCCCAGAAATATGGCATATATCTTAATAACATCCAAGAATACCAATCCATAAAACAGAAGATCCCATTAAGTAGAGAAATTTTAGTGAGATCAAAAAATGAGGGTTTGACTTGTAAGAGAGACTGAAAATAGGACCTTAGTAGCTGAAAGTATATTTTTCTTCAGACTTAATTGACCATTTCACACAGAGGTATTTTATAAGACTTGATTTATTTGCAGACTGATTTTCTGGTTTTTAGATTATCCAGGTTCCTTGATTTCTTTTTTTCTCCTATTTTTTCTGGCTGTCAATCTTTTAGCCACATCACAATTTCTTTTTCCCTTTCCCAAAAGGCAGGGAGAGATTAGCAAACAGAGAGGTAAAAACTCAAGTCAATCCTTCTCACTACTTGGAAATAAAGACTTAACTAAGTATTTTAATTTTTATTCTATTTTAGTGCCTCATTCCTTTAAAAAGCCTGAAAGTTGGCTGTAAACAGATATCAAAATAATTATCATGTAGCTTCATAATTTTCTAACTAACTGTTTGAATTCATGTAATCCCCTGGAACTACATACAAAGTTTTGCAAATAAAACATTAGCTCAGAGATGATCTAGAATCAGCAAAGAATGTGTACTGGTCTTAGTAATTGAAGATTTGAGTTCTTTTAAAAGAAATTACGTTTCTTAAATGACTTAATTTTTTTTAATAAACTTAATTTAATTAACTTATTTATTTGTTTTTTTGGTGAAGAAGACTGGCCCTGAGCTAGCATCCATTGCCAATCTTCCTCTTTTTGCTTGAGGAAGATTGTCGCTGAGCTAACATCTGTCCCAGTCTTCCTCTGTTTTGTATGTGGGACGCCACCACAGCCTGGCTTGATGAGCAGTGCCTAGGTCTGTGCCCAGGATCCGAACCCACAAACCCTGGGCCACCAAAGCAGAGTGCGCAAACTTAATCACTACACTACTGGTCTGGCCCCTGGTTTAATTTTCTTTGACTTATGAAATTGAGTTTCTTTGCTGGAACAGCTGGTAGAATTCCTGAGACTTTAATGGACAGTAAAGAGTAGGAAAGAATCTTCTTTTTAAACTATACTTTTCATTTCATATGTGGGAGAACTGATTTCAGACTAATGAGATGGCATTGAGACAGAAGAGGTTGGGCATTAAAATCAGTACTTCTCTAGAGTGTATTACTGAGACCGTTTTTGAAAGGTGGACTGAGTTTCCTATCCAATCACTATTTGTGGAGAAATTGACCGAATTGTTATTGGTACCAGTGAACCTTTTAAACAGTGATACTCTCAAAAATTCTTGGAACCTAAAAAATAGAAGTTTATTCTGTTGCACCTGCTGGAAACCTGGGAAAGCCTTTTGGTGAGAGTAAGATAGGATTTAGTTTCTTGTCGGTATCCTTAATAAAAACCCTGACTTTCCATCACGCTCTACCTGGAAAAATCAGAACTTATTCTAGAGTTTGGAAATTTCCCAGCTTGAGTGCTTTGTCTTATTAGAAGAGGCACAATATCCTTCAGAATATATTTGAAGAAGCACTCAAAGGAGAAAAGTAAAGAAAAAAATTAATCAGCTATTAAGGCTATATGACAAATGAAAGCACAGATAACAGGAAGATAAAAGGCTGCTTTCTTTCACTGAAGACCCACTTAGCAGACTGGTAGTTGAAGTGTGGATTTTTCTAAGCGTGTAAACTGCAGTAGTCATCTGAGAAGGCCACTTGATGAGACTGTAAGTCTATATCCTTACGACCTACTGAGAGCACTTTTGTCTTTGGCCATTGGCAACCAAGATGGAGGTTTCTTAAAAAACTTCTAAAGAACTAAATATAAAATAATGTTAGCATTTTAGAAAGCTACAACAGTACACTATAGTAGAGTTATTTAAAGCAGACTAGAAGTCTTACAAAATGGCATTTTGACATAGTTGTCTTTCTAAATTTCCCATCTCTGATTTGTTTCCCTTCAAGGCCTGATTCCCCGTTATTTACACATTCTCTTTTTTAAATAAATATCTTATTTCTTATCAAAACGGTCATAATTCTACCAAGCTTAGGTCTAAATGGACAAAAGAGAACATTATTACCTAGGAAACTGAAGTTGGTGGCATCTTCAGTTCAGTTCTGAAGTTGTGAGTGCACTCTGGGCTTTAGTTGGAGTGCCTGTGGCAGTAACTTTCTTTTCCTTGCACTCATATTTGTACAATACAACCCCTGTCCCTAGATTTGCCATTATTGCACGTGAAGAAACTGAACTACACTTGTCATTTTATTGATTATTTATATGTGGATTATTCTCAAAATTAGTATAAGAAAAAGCAATTCCAAGAGGCTGGTTATTTTCCTTTAGGTGGTTGAGTATCAGCTGTGTTCAGGCTAAAGGAGAACCTCAGGTTGTTTAATTGTTCATGAGATACCACATCTGCAAGAATTGGCACTTAGATAACCTCTGCTCTTGAGTTTACTTTTTAATTTTTAAGAGGAAGTTGATACCATTTGAGGAAATATGACAAGTGATCGTCACACTTGTTAGGTTATCTGTACTTCTGGCTTCTTCACCCCCGGGCTTACCTGCATTTAATTAGATCTTACCTCTATGGCTTCTCTTTGGCTATAGTGAAATGTGAATAATTTTGTTACCCAACTTGTTTTATGTATGTGTAAGGAATATCAGTGAGTAATA
Organism: Equus quagga; assembly: GCF_021613505.1. NCBI lineage: Eukaryota > Metazoa > Chordata > Mammalia > Perissodactyla > Equidae > Equus > Equus quagga. The sequence goes on along the minus strand of NC_060267.1, from coordinate 18,584,008 downwards.
AGAGGAATCTAAGATCCTTAGAAGAAAGATGATATACCAAGGTACTGTTAAAATAATGGCAACTTGAGAACTAGTATATTTGATAAGTTATAGCACTTACGTTGTATAGCATAAAACTTGGACTCTGTCCTTGATTCTGCAGTAGGTTTCTTACTCTGCAGCTTTGGGTAAGAAATCGTACCATGGCTGATCTTCTCATCAATGTAAAATTAAGAGAAGATATTTTGGGAGGGATTATAATTCTTTCTCCTCACTTGTCAGAGGAGATAGCATAGTAAGTTGCCATCGTCTATGTTAATGAAAAAAAATTCATTTTAGAATCTAAAACCATAAGTTTTTAGTTGTTGGATTTACAAATTCAGTAGCCCCTATAAGAATCCTTAGACTTATTCCATGCCTGGGTTGAGCCCCCTCTATGCTTATCTGTACTATAAGCAGCCTGGAATTTGGGGGACAGGCTTTTGCATGAAGGAAACAATCTGCTCATTGATAATCAGATTAAATTCATGTCAGTACTTTCAAAGAGCCTTAGTGTGTATTCATAATATTAGCTCTGCTAAACCTTTTTAGTGTAGACCCTAAGTAGTAGAACTTTTAATAATCTTCAACTCATAATAGTGTTATTGTGGAGGTCTAGTATATGTACTAAGTACTGTGCGATTTGATAAACTGATGCACACTTGCTATCATATTGAGATGTTTATTTATTTATTTATTACTGGTCTCTTGCACTAGATATAAACCTAAGAGAGCAGGAACTGTAGGTGTCTTGTTCACCATTGTATCTTGTATCTTTAGTGCCTAGCTTTGCTCATGGTAGGTCCTTACCAAATATGCGTTGCAGGAATTAATTTGGAATCTCAGTAAGGGATCCTTATGTTTTAAAATTTATATTAGAAAAAAGTGCTATTTTCTTTTCTTAACGATCCTTTATAATCAGAACTTTAAAAAATTTTAGTTGTAAAATTTGCGTAACAAAATTTTCCATTTTAACCATTTTTAAGTGTATAGTTCAGTGGCATTAAGTATATTCACATTGTGTGTGCACCCATCACTACTATCCATCTCTACAACTTTTTCATCTTGCAAAACTGAAACTCTTATACCTGTTAAACAGTAATTTGCCATTTCCCTCTTCCCCCTGACGCCCCACCTCCTGGCAACCACCATTCTACTTTCTGTCTCTATTAATTTGACTACTCTAGGTACCTATATAAGTAGAATCATACGGTATTTGTCCTTTTGTGACTGGCTTATTTCACTTAGTATAATGTGTTCACGATTCATCCATATAGCATGTGTCAGAATTTCCTTCCTTTTTAATACTGAAAAATATTCCGTTGTGTATATGTATACCACATTTTGTTTATCCGTTCATCTGACGATGGACACTTGGTTGCTACCACCTTTTGGCTATTGTGAATTATGCTGCTATGAATGTGGGTGTACAAATATTTGTTCAAGTTGCTGGTTTGAGTTCTTCTGTGTGTGTACCCAGAAGTGGAATTGCTAGATCATGTGATAATTCTATGTTTAATTATTTAGGGAACCACCATACAGCTTTCCACAGCAGCTATACCATTTTACATTCCCACCAGCAATGTTTGAGGGTTCCAGTTTCTCCACGTTCTTGCCAAGACTTGCTTTCTTTTTGTTTGTTTGTTTTTTTTATATATAATATCCATCCTGATAGATGTGAGTATAATCAGAACTTTTAACCAAATTAATTATAAAAAAGATTCAATACAATATTGGTCCTCAGGTAAATTATAAATTAACAACAGAATTAGACTGTGTTTCAAAGCTTAAGATACTTCTTCAAGGTTGGTTTGATATGTGGGATAATCAGACTCAGATATTTTTGTGTCATCCCCAGTGCCTAGAACAACTTTTGCCTGATTTTTGAAGCCAGCAAAAACAATAATTTAAAAACCTGCAGTATTTACAAATATGTCAGTGATACTGTAAATAACATACTTTTTCCAAAATGTTCCTAAATGTGTGCCATTTGAAATAATTCCAAGAAACTTCTGACATGGTTCCTAATAGAGTGAAATAAATGATAATAAGAAAGCTCAATCTCAAGGGATCCTCATATCCTTTATGAATCTTGCCTGAGAATAGTACTTAACTGCATTTTTCTTTAAAAATTTATTTCTGGGCCGGCCTCGTGGCCAAGTGGTTAAGTTCTCGCGCTCCGCTGTGGCAGTCTGGGGTTTTGCTGGTTTGGATCCTGGACGCGGACATGGCACCACTCATCAGGCCACGTTGAGGCAGTGTCCCACATACCACAACTAGAGGGACATGCAACTAGGATATACAACTATGTACCGGGGGGATTTGGGGAGATAAAGCAGAAAAAAAAAATTTATTTCTGATGGAGTATACCTGCTCTTCTACCATAGGATAGATATCAAAAGTTGAGATCCTGCCTTTCCATTTCCTACCAATGGAATTTAGTAAATCTTAGGCTTTCTTTGCTTGAAAAAATAAGAGAATTGTTAAATCACTAAATATCATTGATGGGAATTAAAAATGACTTTCTCTATAATGCTGAGAAGCACTTAAACTCCAGTTCTTTGAAACAGGGTTTTGAATCTACTTGAGTTGTTGGTTTACGTTAAAAGAGGCAATATTAGCTGGTGAATAGACAAGTTAAGATGTTAGATTATTGCTTTCCCTTTTTGGTGAACCCATGATGTAGAATATAAATACAAAACTGGCATTTGTGCGTGGAAGGCTGACTTGTATGGACTATCTCAGTGTCTCTGTTGCCCTCTGGCTTCTGGTTGGGTTTGGCCATCGGGCAGCATAGGCAAGAGATCAGAGGCAGGGAGGAGGGTGAGGTGGGGGTATTTATTCCTCAATCTTTCCTTGAGGGGTCACTGTGGGTTTACCGTGTCCTATGACCAAAGGTCACAGCTACTGTCCCATGGCCCTCTCCACGCCAGATTAAACAAAGATGAAAGAGCCTTCTGTCTCTGGGTTGCAGTAATTGCTCCCTCCATACACCCCTTTAAAACCTTGGGATAGCAATGAACATTGCTGTTATTAGCCAAGGGTACTGTACTCTATCTTGTGGCTTCCCTACTCTCTGCTAGCGCCTTCGAATATAGTCCCTTTATTAAACTCTCCTCAGATTTCCCACTTTCAGTGTGCCATTTTTTTCCTGCTGGGATCCTAACTGAAATGGCTGCTTTATGCATTTTTAATCATTACCCTAATTAGTATGCCAGATAAACCCTAAAAATACTTACGCTAGTTTGGGGGGGGCAGTAATGGAAGGTGTTTGCAGACCTACCCTTTGTTTTCCTTGCACTTTGTTTCATCTAGTGTGTTATTAAAGGATAAATAAATAAAAAACACTAAGTAGTGTTAGATGATGTATAAGCTAGTAATAATAATAGTTCATTTAAATATAGACTCCAAAATGATGTTTGTATTCCCTCTTTTCTCTGAGAGACTGGTACTTTGATTCCCTAATGACATTATTGATGTCCTTTGTATCATCTCACTGCTCAGTAACACTTCTTTGGGGAAGGATGCTTAATAATATTCAAGTTATATCATTGGCTAACCTGTCAGCAATTCTGAGAAGATTGCTGGATAGTATTTGCTTATAAAGAATTTTCATCTTTATATACTGTCTCTTTTCAATTAATAAAGATAATTGGGAGTTAAACATGTTATGTAGTCGTCTGGAAAACTCAGGCTTACGTACTGAATTGGTGTAAGTGCAACCTGATTTTTCATGTGGGTAACAGTCTTGAAATGCCAGTATCATAGAGGTTAAATCAAACTAATTCATGGTTCATTGGTAATTGTCAAGCGTGGTTTCTCTTGGAATAACATAGGGTCTATTCAGATCCTCTTTTCCACTTTTAGTACCAAAATGTTCTTACCATTCTAACTTATAAATTATCAGTCTTCTGTAGCAACTAGGAGGTATTTGAAAACACAGGCTAAAGATTGAGCTTTAAAAGAAGCTTTAATTAAAACACATCTGTAATAATAGCAAAAGAATTTGGAAAGTGTACTAGAATATTACTATGTTTTTTTATACTCCTGTCTTATTCCATTCAGGCAGCTATAACAAAATACCACAGACTGGGTGACTTATAGACAACAGAAATTTGTTTTTCACAGTTCTGGAGGCTGAAAGTCTGAGATCAGAGCACCAACATGGTTGGGTGAGGGTTCTCTTCCCGTCATAGAAGTCTGTGACCTCCTCATTATATCCTCAGTGGTGGCCGGGGTTAGGAAGCTCTGTGGAATCTCTTTTATAAGGGCATTAATCCCATTCTCGAGCACTCCACCCTCGTGACCTAATCACTTCCCAAAGACCCCACCTACTAATACCATCACTTTTGGGGGTGAGGATTTCAACATAGGAATTTGAGGGGACACAAGGATTCAGACCATAGCACCCTCTTTTTTCAAAATTTCCCCTTTTACTTGCTTTGTTGAAATTCTAACCCCCAAGCTACTCCCAAGTACAGTGCCTGGATCAGCAATGTTAATAACCACCTAGGAGTAAAAATGTCAGGCCACAGGCCAGACTACTAAATGAATGCCTGCATTTTAACCTAAGATTCCCCAGATGATATGTATACACGTCAGAATTTGAGAAGCACTCTAGCCATTTCCTGGGATTTAAAACAAAATTGTCATGTGTTAAAGCTGAGGTAATTTATTGATTACATAGTCACAGGTAAAGAAACTGATTAAATTTGCAGATAGCCTTTTCTTTATCAGTACTGGGAAACCAAACTCTTTTGTGTTCAATCATGTTGAACTAAGTTTTCTCATATTGTGCTGGTAATGTAAACTCAAGTATATTGTGTTGTCAAGAATTATATTGGGGACACAAACATGAATGTATTCATGAAGTTCATAGTTTAAGAACGTGATGTGTGTGGTGCAGTCTGCAAGATGGCAGTTACTTTCATGTGTTATTATTAATGCTACAGAAGCTCTCATTTTCACTCATATTTCATATTCATTAGTGTTAAATTTTACTTTGAGGAGCTATTGTAACATTTTTGGTGGAGCTTTTAAATTAAGATAGAATAGTTAACAAAGATATCAAAGATTACTGGACAGTCTAGTATAGTGATGTGCTTAGTGTTTTTCTCAACCTGTGACAGTTTCTAGAAAATCAAATTTTATTTTATAATTTTAACTAAAAATGTAGTTATAGGTTATCTGTATAATACAATTTGCGAATAGCAGCTCAGTTGTTGTTAACTGCTTTTGGGAGGAAAGCAAGTGATCTTGGCCCTCCTATTTGAGAGATGAATTACGTGTTAGTTGGATCATGTTGAACATATTTTTCCCTTCTCATTCTTTCAGATTCATCAGGATTCATTTTTGATTTGCAGTCCAATACTGTATTGGCCCAGGGAGGAGCTTTTGAAAACATGAAAGAGAAGGTATGACTAGTTGCTATGGATAGTAAACTTGAATATCGTTGTAAAATTTAGGTACTAATACAATCAGTGGCTACACAAACGCATTAAGAAAGTGAAATTTTAAGGACAAAACACAGTGCCACTATATGTCAGAGTAACTACCATGAAGATTTTGAGGAATCAGAGCCTATTAGTGCAAACATGGTTTTCTTTGCATAGTTCCATATATATTCATTTTAAATTATCTTGAAGACATCTTAATATGAATTAATTAAATAATATTAGAAAAAATATTTACATGGCTAGCTGTCTGTCTCATTTGGCAGCATTCTTTAAGGAACAATCTGAGCAGCATCCTCCCGTTCACTTGAAGAGCATTCTTAAGTCTAGGAGACTTCAAAGCAACCAGGGAAATAGGTTTTCGAAGTGATATTCCTTTGGAAGAAAACCAGATGTTTTTAGTTATATAACCCCTCATGAGCTATATTGAGAAAAACATAAAACAAAAGCTTTATGTGCTTTCTCTGTCTTATAAAAAAAGTTTTTGTTGATTATGGAGTCATAGCTATATATTGGTTCAATAATACAAACATTTTCACATTTTAAGTTATCAGAATCTTACCTTTATTATTGAATCTGTAAGTTTTGCCTAATGTCTATTGTTTAGTGATCAGTGCTAAGTTTTTTGGTCATCTCAAAATCTCAAAAATGTATATTACAACTTAGCCTTCTTTGGATTATAGATTATATACCTTCCTACTTGTTTGGTGTTAAACCTTACCATTTTTCAGTTAAGCCTGAAACAAGAAAGCACAGAATGATAGGAAAGCAAGTGTACTAAAAAAGGCTTAGCTTCTAATACAGACTCTGCTTATTACTTGGAGAAGATGCTTTAGGGGCCGGCCCAGTGGTGCAGTGGTTAAGTTCATACGTTCCGCTTCTTGACGGCCTGGGGTTCACCAGTTCAGATCCTGGGTGCAGACATGGCACCACTTGGCAAAAAGCCATGTTGTGGCAGGCGTCCCACCTATAAAGTAGAGGAAGATGGGCATGGATGTTACCTCAGGGCCAGTCTTCCTCAGCAAAAAGAGGAGGATTGGCAGTAGTTAGCTCAGGGCTAATCTTCCTCAAAAAAAAAAAAAAATGCTTTACTTCTCTTTATCTATAAAAGCACTTGCTTTTCAAGTAGCATGGCTAGATAACCTGAAAAAATTCCTGATATAAAATACCTAGAAATACAGAATGAAAAATAACATGCATCATTTTCAGTGCATAGCTGAACATAAGAAGTAAAGAAATCCCTGGGGGATAAAAATGCAGAGGGAACTAAAAACCAGAGTGGTAAACCTAAGCTTAGGTAACTTTGACGTGTTTTTCCAGTCTCAGTAACAAATGGGTTTTACCACATAGGGTTCTGAAACCCAAGGCTTGTCCTGGGTTAAGAATTAGAGCTGAGATCTTATATACGATTGAGACCCTAAAAATATTTCACCTTCAGGGAAAAGGTGAACTAGAAAAACATCTTCCCAGTGACTTTTGAACACAGTAGGCTTACTGTACATGTTTAGAGGGATATATTTAAAGGACAAAGAGAAATGCAAATAAATCTTAAATTTTACTCAATATTTTATCAGTAGTAATATTATATCACAGGGTTATTAATATTATTTTATGAATATTGTAGAATAAAACAAATCAGTAAATAATTTAACATTTTAAGAACTTAAAACTTTTAATTTAGAGAAAAGAGATACATGTTTAAAATCATGTAAGAAAAAGCCTTTTAGTATTGTATTTGAAATGAAGATGTCAGTATGAACTCATGTTGTAAAAAACAAAATCTCCTGGCTCTATCCAATGAAAGGACCTAGAAATAATGACTCCCCAGTAGCAATAAACACATCTAGCTCTTAGATCTTGGTTTCTAACTACCATTCCCTACCAAAAAGAACCAGGTCTTGGAGAAATAGGCAATTTCACGTTGTGCAGTAAGACAAGAAATGAAAATTATAAGGATTGGGAAGGAAGAAAAAAAAATGCTATAATTTATAGACAATACAATTATCTACATAGAGAAACCAAGAAAGCAACAAATTATTAGGAATAATAGTTCATCAAGGTTGCTGGATATAAAATTGATATACAAAAATGAAAACAGAATATGCAATTATTGTAAATTGTATACTTTTAATCTCAAAAAATATAAAATACCTTAAGAATAAATCTGACAAAATTGGCATACCTATTTTAAAAAGCAGTTTGGCATTACCTAATGAATTTGTAGATGCCCTACTATTCAGGAATTGATAATACTGGTTATATACAATAGAGACATTCTCACTGTTCACGGAAGACCCGATTTCTTCTTTATTGCTCATAATGTGCTAAACATTGTTTTAGGCACTGAGAAGTCAGCAGCAAATAAGCATAGGAATGTTCATTACAGCATTTTTCATAGTCAAACATTGGAAACAATATAAGTATTCATCAACAGGAAAATGAATAAATTGGCTATATTCATACAATGGAAATGCTATGTAGCAATTAAAATAAATGAATAAGAGATGCATTTATCAACATCTAAAAATCTAAAAAACAATATTATGTGAAAAAGGAGATTGAATATAGACCTGTATGATAATACTTATGTAATGGAAAGCAATAGTATACATTGCCTGTAGATACATACATACATCATAAAAGTGCAAAAACGTGTCAAACTGACACCAAATCCAAGACAGAAATCTCTGGGGTGAGGAGGGAAATAGGATTTATGAGGGACTTCATGGGGCTTCAATTGCATCTATTTTATTTTATTAAACTGGCTGTCAGCATAGTGAGTGTTCATTATATTTTGTAGGCCTGAAATAGTTTATAGTAATTTAAAGATTTTATTTTTCCTTTTTCTCCCCAAAGTCCCCCGGTCCGTAGTTGTGTATTTTTAGCTGTGGCATGTGGGATGCCGCCTCAGCATGGTTTGATGAGCGGTGCCATGTCCGCGCCCAGGATTCGAACCAGCGAAACCCTAAGCTGCTCAAGCTAAGCATGCAGACTTAACCACTCAGCCACGGGGCTGGCCCCCAGTTTATAATAATTTAAATTATCTCTACAGATTATCTTTATGGTGTTGTTATACAATTAAATAATATAAAGTAAAAATGTTTTGAAAAATGCTATAGAAAAATCTGGCTTGTTATTGTTAATGGTTCATTAAGCTTTCCACCTTTTTCTACAGTATGCTAAAAATGAGGAAACTGATGCTAAATTAATACCTGGTACCTAAATTAAACCACCCTTTCTTGAAATAAAATCTAGCACATACCTTCTATTTCTAGAAATGTTCTGTTTTTCTAAGTTTTAAAATTAATTTTTTATGTGCTATCACTCATCTATTAATCATTCCCAGTGAGATGGTTGTATCCACTCTCATTGACAGTACAAAGGGGTGCATACTGTTAAAAATGAAATGTCACTCTTTCTGTTATTCTCCATAACAGGCCTCAGTTGCCAAATGATGGTAGAATTAAATGGCCCTGTCATCTTTTCCAGATAAATGCAGTGCGTGCAATTGTTCCCAACAAGAGCAACAATGAAATCATCCTGGTTTTGCAGCACTTTGATAATTGCGTGGACAAAACAGTACAAGCGTTCATGGAAGGTAATCTAGTTCAGTTTTTTATAAGTTTGTATTTGTTCAAATAGGAGCTGCTGCAGACTTCTATAACATGTATTTAGCAATCTGGTGTTTCACAGATGATGTAGCATGGTAACATAATACCTCATGATAACATGCTGTTTTTTTTAAGATATCCCTTAAAGATACCTCTTTCAGCCCTAGAGAAAGCTCATTCATAAGCTATGTGATATCTAGAATAAGAGATAAGCTGAGAAAACCCTATCATTTTACTCAAAATGTTCTCTAATGGTATTTAAGGAGAAATCATATGGCCAGTGGTTAAGGGACTTGATTGGAGTTGGGTTGAATAAGAATTTAAGAAACTCTTTAATGACAAAGCAGTGATTCAGTGGCCCAGCAAGAGATGGCTTATTCAAGGATTCAACATTCTCTTCCAGGCTCCAACACCATTTAGTTTGGCTCCATCAAGTGATTCAATTGTATAGGTTTGAGTTTGCTTATCTAACGTATAGAAGAATAATGGCTTAGCCAAGCCTTCAGATTTAGCGTTGAGATGTGTTTTATAAACTTCTTTCCACATAACTTGTTTGAGAAAAACTTGGCTTGAAGCTGTTACATCATTGAACAGTGATGTCGGGTTAGGTCTCCCTATTTCTCTTTTTTTGAATTTGCCAGGATAGAACGAACAGGTCCAAATACTGTAAGGTTTTTCTTCATCATCATCTGTTTTCTATATAATGTTAGTATTTGGGTTTAGAGTAGTGCACAGCTCTCTCTAAAACAGCATAGCCAAGGTCATGTGTCATCTTCTGGAGGAGAAGGGATGGCATATTTGTCTGAACCCAGCCGTCTTTGTATTCAGTCTAAGCTATATAAATACAACAATCTTCAAAATGGCCAGGCTATATTAGGCTCTTCTTGGAAGAACTTACTGAGGAAATTATATAGAGAAGCGGGATCCAATTGGGCAGGTATTCCAAATAGTAAGCATGACCTGATTGTCTTGTTACATTAGCTCAGACACTTGAACCTTAACTTTTCCTGTTAAGAACTTTGGAAATTATTCAGCAATTACAAAATGCAGTGACACTAATTCCTGCTTGACCATGCGTGTAGTCAGAGAGAAAATCTGTAATTGGTTTCTCTTACAGGTAGTGCCAGTGAAGTCCTCAAAGAATGGACAGTAACAGGCAAGAAAAAGGTAAAAATGAATTAAATTTAAAAGAATGATATTAATATTTGTATTATAAAAAAATTTAAGCTCTGCAAAAGTATTTGAAAGAAAAGATTTACATATGCATCTTCAGTTCACCTGGTTAAAAAATGTCTTCTGTGACATTGAAACACAGCTGTGTACATAGAATACCACACAGTCTTCTCCATGTGATTTAAGGCAGGAAACAGAATTACTTTGCCGTGGTGCAGTTGCTGAGGGGATATTAATATTAGACAGGGATGAAACAAGAGAGCTTGTCAAGGAACACAGAGCTCCTCTAGAGAAAGTGATCTAGTCCAGTGGTTTTCAACATCATTTTTATCATAGATCAGTTAAAATAGTTCAGATTTTTAGGTCAGCCAACTGTGGTGTTGTCTCTGATATTAATGAGCTTTGACTTAAAACCTAAAGAGGGGCTTTGCTACTATTAGCTGTGCAGAGGTGTTTGTTGGCCACTTGTATATCTTTTTTGGAGTCCTTTGCCCATTTTTTAACCAGATTGTTTTGTTGTTGTTGAGTTTTAGGAGTTCTCTCTGTATTCTAGATATTAATCCCTTATCAGATATGATTTGCAAATATTTTCTCCCATTCTGTAGGTTGCCTTTTTACTCTATTGATGTAGCATCTTTTGAAGTACAAAAGTTTTTAATTTTCGTCAAGTCTAATTTGTTTATTTTTTCTTTTATCTGTGCCTTTGGTGTCATGTCCAAGAAATTACTGCCAAATCCAATGTCCTAAAGCTTTTGTCCTACATTTTCTTCTAAAGGTTTTATTGTTTTAGGTCTTATAGTTAGTAGAGTTTTGATCCATTTTGAGTTAATTTTTTGTATATGGTGTTAGGTAAGGGTCCAATTTATTCTCTTATATGTGAGTATCCAGTTTTCCCAGCACCATTTGTTGCCAAGACTGTCCTTTCCCTATTGAATGGTCTTGGCACCCTTGTCAAAAAACATTTGACCATATATATGACAGTTTATTTCTTAGCTCTCTATTATGTGTCATTGGTCTGTATGTTTGTTTTTATGCCAGCACCACATTTTTTTGATTACTGTAACTTTGCAGTAAATTTTGAAATCAGGAAGTGTGAATCCTCCAGTTTTGTTGTTTTTCAGGATTGTTTTGGCTGTTTGGGGTTCCTAGAGATTCCATATGAATTTTAGGATGGGCTTTTCTGTTTTTGCAAAAGACGTTATTGGGATTTTGATAGGGATTGCATTGAATCTGTAGATCACTTTGGGTGGTATTGACATTTTAACAATATTAAATCTTCCAATCCATGAACATGGAATGTGTTTCCATTTATTTATGTCTTCTTTAATTTTTATCACCAGTGTTTTATAGTTTTTATTGTTCAAGTCTTTCACTTCCTTGGTTAAGTTAATTCCTAAGTATTTTATTTTTGATGCTATTGTAAATGGAATTGTTTTTGTAATTTTCTTTTCAGATTGTCCATTCATGTATAGAAATGCAACTTTTGGGCTTTTTTTATTTTTGTGTTTTTACTTTGTATCCTGCTACTTCACTAAATTTGTATATTAGTTCTAACAGGTTTTTTGTGAAATCTTTGGAGTTTTCTACATATAAGATCAAATCATCTGCAAACAGAGATAATTTTTGCTTTTTTCTTTCTAACTTGGATGCCTTTATTTCTTTTTCTTGCCTGATTGCCCCAGGTAGAATTTTCAGTACTGTGTTGAACAGATGTGGCTAAAGTGAGCGTCCTTGCCTTGTTCTTGATCTTTGAAGAAAACTTTTCAATGTTTCACCATTTTTCACTGTGGGTTTTTCATATATGGCTTTTTATTATGTTGAGGTAGTTTTCTTCTATTCCCAGTTTTTTTAGTGCTTTTATCGTGAAATTATGTTGAATTTTGTCACATGCTTTTTCTACATCAATTGAGATGATCCTGTGTTTGGGTTTTTTCCTTGATTTTGTTAATGTGGTGTATTACATTGATTGATTTTCTTATGTTGAACCATCCTTGCATTCCAGGAATAAATCCAACTTGGTTGTGATGTATTATCCTTTTAATATGCTGCTGAATTTGGCTTGGGAGTATTTTCTTGAGGATTTTTGCATCAGTGTTCATAAGGGATATTGGTTTGTAGCTTTCTTCGCTTATAGTGCCTTTGTCTGGATTAGGTATCAGGGTAAAATGCTGGCCTCAGAAGGAGTTTAAAAGTGTGCCCTCCTCTTCAATTTTTTGGAAAATTTTGAGAAGAATTGGTGTTAGTTCTTCTGTAAATGTTTGCTAGAATTCACCAGTGAAGTCATTGAGTCCAGGGCTTGCTTTGTCAGGAGATTTTTGATTACTGATTCAGTCTTAGTAGTTATAAGTCTATTCAGATTTTCATTTTCTTCATGATTTAGTCTTGGTAGGTTTTGTTTTTCTAAGAATTTGTCCATTTCATCTAGGTTATCCAATTTGTTGGCATACAGTTGTTCATAGTACTCTTTTAATCCTTTTTATTTCTGTAGAATTGAGAGTAATGTCCTCACTTTCATTTCTGACTTTATCAATTTGAATCTTCTTTTTGTTTTAATCCATCTACCTAACGGTTTGTCAGTTTTGTTGATCTTTTTGAAGAACTAGCTTCTGGCTGTAAATTTCCCCCTTAGCACAACTTTCACTACATCCTATAAGTTTTAGTAGGTTGTGTTTTCATTTTCATTCATCTCTAAGTGTTTTCTAATTTCCCTTGTGAGTTCTTCTTTGATCATTTTGTTACTTTAAAATGTGTTGTTTACTTTCCCCAATATTGAATTTTCCAGTTTTCCTTCTGTTACTGATTTCTAACTTCATCCCGTGTGGTCAGAGATGATACTTTGTATGATATTGATAGCTATTTTTAAAAATCTGTTGAGACTTTGTGGCGTAACGTGTGATCTATCCTGGAAAATGTCCCATGTGCACTTGAGGAACATGTGTATGCTGTTTTTGGGTAGAGCAGTATCTGTATATGTCTGTTGGATCTAGTTTGTCTATTATCTTATTTAAATCCTTTATTTCTTTACTTACCTTTTGTCTGGTTGTTCTGTCCATTATTGTGAGCAGGATTTTGAAGTCTCCAAGTATTGTTGTAGAGCTGTCTATTTCTGCCTTCAATTCGGTCGATTACTGCTTCATCTATTTTGATGGTCTCTCATTAGGTGTGTAAATGTTTATAATTGTTACATCTTCTTGCTGTATTGAACGTTTTATTAATATATAATGTCCTCCTTTGTTTCTTGTAACCTTTTTTTATTTAATGTCTATTTTTATCTGATATGTGTCAGTCTCTTTGGGTTCATCTTACCTGGAGTTTTTTAAAGCTTCTTGGATGTTTATATTCATGTCTTCCATCGAATTTGGGAAGTTTTCGGCCATTATTTCTTTAAATATTCTTTCTTTGTCTTCCTTTCTCTAACTCCTAGGACTTCCTTGATGCGTATATTGGTCTGCTTGATGGTGTCCCACAGATCCCTGAGGCTCTGTTCATGTCAGTCGTTTTTCTTTCTGTTCCTCAGGTTCAATAATTTCTGTTGTCCTATCTTCAAGTTCACTGATTCTTTTTTTCTGCCTGCTCACATCTGCCTTTAATCCTTCTAGTGATTTTTTTTTCATTTCAGTTATTGTACTTTTCAGCTCCAGAATTTCTTCTTAGTCCTTTTTAGGTTTTCTCTTTTTTATTGATATTTCCATTTTGTTTATATTTCATTTTCTTTATCCACATCTTCCTTTTGTTCTTTGAGCATCTTTAAGACAGTTATCTGTCTTTGTCTTTGTCTAGTATATCGGCTCTCAGGTCTTTTTCAGAGACAATTTCTCTTGATTTGTTTTTTTCCTTTGAATGGGCCATACTTTCCTGTTTCTTTGTGTGCCTTATGATTTTTCTGTTGAAAACCAGACAGCTAAGTCTAATAATGTGGTAACTGTGGAAATTAGATTCTCCCCCTTCCTTGGGCTTTGCTGTTTTTTTGTTATTGCTTTTGGTGTTTTTTTGTTTTTTTTTTTTTCTTAATAATTGGCACCTGAGCTAACATCTGTTGCCAATCTTTTTTTTCTTTTTTCTTCTTCTCCCCAAAGCGCCCCAGTGCATAGTTGTATATTCTAATTGTGAGTGCCTCTGGTTGAGCTATGTGGGATGCTGCCTCAGCATGGCCTGATGAGCAGTGCCATGTCCACACCCAGGATCCGAACTGGCGAAACTCTGGGCTGCCAAAGCGGAGTGCATGAACTTAACCACTTGGCCATGGGGCCTGCCCTTTGGTTTTGTTTTTTTAATTGCTGTAAGCTGTCTCTGTACCTAAGGTCAGCCTGGGGTGTACACTTAAGGTCTTTTCTGAGCCTTTGCCTGGGCATATGTGGTCACTTTCAAATTTTTCTCATATCTGTAGTTGTTTTTGAATGTCCTGGTATTTAATATCTGACTCCAAAAGGGGGGAAAAGAGAAAAATGAAGTGAAAGGGAAGAACACTGACTCCTTAATTCCCCTGGAAGCTACTTCAGCCAGAGGAGGAGGGGCTGGCAACATTAGGAGGAGGTGCAACAACAATGACAGCCTGCCTCTTTGTTTGTACTGTTTGATCAAATGCAGCAGTCAGCGATCAGAGCACAGATCCCCAATATTTGTAGGAAAGGGTCCTTTTTGCCTATCCTGGCTCCCACAAGCTGTGTGCAGGCTGCTCCAGGAACCGATGCACAGCTGCTTGTCTCCTGGCTGACGGTGGGGTAGCTGCTACTGTGCTAAGAGCTGAAATTGACCAGAATTAACCACAATTTGCTTCCAAGTTGTCCCTAGGAAATTGCAAGCCTTCATTAGATTCCAGAGTTCCAAATTAGTTACACCATACAGATTCTGCCCGTGCATTGTTGTCTAGGTGCAGAGACAGATTCCTGATGCTGCCTCCTCTGCCATCTTCCTAGAATCCTCTGCAGTGCAGTTTTAATTTATGTCTCTTATTCGACTGGGGTTGCACTTCATTCCATATATTTATATCCTATACTATTTTTTCTATTGGGTTATTGTTTGCTTTTTGTTAGAGCTCCATATATACTTAGCTGTTTGTATATAAGTTGCACATATTTTTCATATTTTGTAATTTATCTTTTGATTTTGCTTATTGTGGGCTTTGCCATGTGTAAATTTTCTATATTTATGTGTTTGAGTTTATCCAAAGTATTTTACATAGTTAGTTTAGTCAGTAGTTCAACATGTACAAAAGTATGTTCAACTTTTGCAAGAGGATATGAGAAATTGGTAACATTGATTGCTTTGGGGTAGCTACAGTTACCTCTCTGGGTTATGGGGGTCTTCTTTTTCTTTTCTTTTTTCAAATCTTTAATAACCATTAGAACAAAAAGAAGAAAAGCAAACCAAAACCTACAGCAGAAGCAAGCAACAATATCCCAGATTCCAGTAAATCGGTTTCCATTCAAGAGGAGCAGTCTGCACCTTCCTCAGAGAAAGGTGGTATTAATGGTTACCATGTCAATGGTGCCATCAATGATACTGAGTCTGTGGACTCACTCAGTGAAGGTATGGAGATGCTTTCAGTAGATGCTAGAGAATTGGAGGACCCTGAGTCAGCCACGCCAGATGTGTTGGAAAGAACAGGTGAGTTTATTAACAGATCTTTGAAAAGTTACATTTTGTTGAAAAATACAGAGACTTCCTGGTTGAGAAAGCATCAATAAATTAAATCTAGTTAGTCTTTTACTTTTGGGGTTTTGTTACTTCTTATGTGAAAGAGTCACATTTTGCAGTTATCAAAGGCCTAGAAAAATATAATTCTTGTTCCATTGTCTCATATTTAATTTTAGTCTAAATCAGTCTGATGGAAATCTAACTTAATAGTCCCTTAGTACTTAGATCATAAGATCATGTTTTTTTAATTGCACACTTACTGAGAAAAATGTTGATGTTGATATTATTCTAAGACCCAGCACAATGAGGAATATATAATAATAACTGTAATCCCGTTGCTTTCATGAGACGTAGACTGTTGCTTTTTTTTGTCTCACATTTTTTTTCTAGTGAAGAGTTAAGATTAGTGTTAGTTATAAATGCATATATTTTGTAAGCATTTCAGTTTGTTTTATTAACCATTTTGTTGAGGGCTCTGGGAAGATATTGGGAATCTCTCTTTTAAAATAGTTTTTTAAATGACTTGTTTGTTGATGCAGCTCCCCTTGCTCTGTTACTGCTAGCCTTAAAAACATAATGCCAGTTCAAGAATTATGCTGTACTTTTTAGATGTTCTTTGATTGATTAGTTCACGCACAAACAAAAAGGCTCAGTGAAAAATATAGCACCTAAACTGACTTCAAACAGACCAGTGATGATGGCTTCCTTTTTTTTTCTGAGCTAGCTTTCCTTTCATTTCCTTACTCTTTGCCCTTTCTATTCCCTAAAGCTTTTAAAACTCTTCTTTTCTTGGGACAGCGTAAAACTCTTTTTTCCTCAACATAACTTACAGAAGCTAGCAGAAGTTGGTGATGTTGACTGTCTTCACCTCCTTGTGCCCAGAACTACAAGGAAGCTCCCAAGGTACAGGGACTGAGCTAGGCTGCCTAGAGCTGGGTTAGCACAGGCTCCTCCTCATCTTCACTCAAGATGCCGCCTAGGGCTAAGCCAGATGCTGCTGATAGCCTCGTCCAACTGACTCTACTCTTTGATCTATTTTGTCAGTTGATTTTGTTCACAGCCTTTTAAGAGGCATAGTTTTGCCTCAAACATTTTTAAATTTTTTCTTTGTGTGTACTTAAGACTGCTTGATTGATTACCTGTAAATTTTGCTCTAAAATACTGGCCTCTTTCTTTGACAGAATCCATGCTGGAGAATGGTGTCTCTGATTTTGAGTCAAAGTCTTTGGCTATGCACTCTACTCAGAATTTTCAACAAAATAGGAATGCTGCCAAGTCCCTCTCAAGACCTACCACTGGACTTCAGTTTTCAAATCTGGGGATAGAAGATGTTCCGCTCTCCTCCACCAACAAAAAGTTAGGTAAATCAGAGGCCTCTGTTTGAGAGAAAATAAAAAATGTGTGTTTTTGACTAAAGAGGGCAGATTATCTCTTTGTTCCCATAGATAAGGTCTCTGAAGGGCAGCAGGTAATATTTTTTCTGTTTTCTAGGCAGTGACTACTCTGCCCTTCCCTAATTCTGTGTACACAGTTGGAGTTAGATAGTGGTTTAGATGCTGTGCAGTCTTGTTACAATGATGGGGCTCCTTTTGTGAATGAAAGTCAAACGACTGCCAGGGTGACTTTCCTACTAACGTTAACCTGTTTCTTTTATTTGCTTTACTGCAACATTTTTGTGCTGTTTCCTTCATTTTTACCTTCTGATTGACTCAACAGTAAAAAGCGCTGCCATCTCTGACATGACATTTTAAAGAAATATTTTCATTTCTCTTCACAACTTCATGCTCTTACTGATATCTGTCAGACTCCAATTTTAAACAAGGTCATTTTCTCTTAAGTACTTAGCATTGACTGATGGTAGCTCTTTGCTTTATTTTTTTATGATTATTATTAACTATAATAATCATTTAAGGGGCTGGCCCTGTGGCCGAGTGGTTAAGTTCACGTACTCCACTGCAGTGGCCCAGGGTTTCGCCAGTTCACATCCTGGGCATGGACATGGCACCGCTCCTCAGGCCACATTGAGGCGGCGTCCCACTTGCTACAACTAGAAGGACCTGCAGCTAAGATATACAACTGTGTACTAGGGGGATTTGGGGAGGTAAAGCAGAAAAAAAAAAGATCAGCAACAGTTGTTAGCTCAGGTGCCAATCTTTAAAAAAAAAAATCATTTAAGGGGCTGGCCCTGTGGCCAAGCGGTTAAGTTTGCATGCTCCACTTCAGTGGCCCAGGGTTTTGCCAGTTCGGATCCTGGGCACAGACATGGCACCACTCATCAAGCCATGCTGAGGTGGCGTCCCACATGCCACAACTAGAAGGACCCACAACTAAAAGTATGCAACTATGTACCGGGGGGCTTTGGGGAGAAAAAGGAAAAATTTTTAAAAATCTTAAAAAAAAATCATTAAATAATAGAGATAATAGCCCCTCTCAGTGTCATACATCTAGGCATGGTGGTCCACTCCACTAAACAAATGAAACATAGAAATGTAAAAGACACTTGTAACCTGTTGCTCTTTATTGAGTTATTTATTCCACATGAGCTAAATTTAATTAATGAAGCTCTCCTTTTTCATCTTTCTAGCATAAACCCTCAGCTTGGTGCAGAAGAGTAAGTCTGAGAATATTCAGGCAAGCAAAAATAAAAGCACAAGGCTTGAAAGCTTTTAGGTAGATTTTAAAAGAAATCAAGTTGAGATGAGGAAGAAGTTAAATAAAAAATTGAAAATTTGTATCTTGGCACATTATATACTTTTTAGACCCATGGTTGCAGCTGTCAATTGTATATGTAACTTTGACATTGGTGAATATAGGAAGGTTAATAAAATTCTTGGAAACGGTTGAAATGTGTTGGGTAGGTAAATGTATTTCATCTTTATCTACAAAGTTGGGTTACCCACATATGATGCTTCAAACTATGCTACAGATAGAGAGCTTTATCAACTCTGTAATATCTGCATGGTGAATTATGTTCTACTAAATGCTGTCGTTTAGAGAGTTTTGAAAATTTGGTACCTATTCAAATAGTTTGTGTTTTTTTTTTTTTTTTGGTCTTTTTTTCTCTGTGTATCATTTAGTTTTGAATAGTTGCTAAAATTGCTTTCTTCAAATTCATTAATCTTTTTTTTAGCAGTTTCTAATCTGCTGCTAATCCCATCCGGTGCATTTTTCATCTCAGACATTGTTTTTTATCTCAAGAGGTTCGCTTGGGGTCTTTTAAAATATCTTCCATGTCTCTCCTTAATGTGCTTATGCTTTCCTCTCCCTTCTTGAACATATGAAGTATCTGATTATATTAGCTGTTTTGATGTCCTTATCTACTTGATTTTACATCTGTGTCATTTCTGCATCTGCTTCTGTTAATTGATTTTTCTCTCCATTATTGGACATATTTTTCTGCTTCTTTGTATGCCTAGTAATTTTTTTATTGGATGCCAGATACTGTGATTTCTAGATATTGAATTCTATTCTAGATATTGATTTCTAGATATTGAGATTTCTGTTGATTTCTAGATATTTTTGTATTTTGTTAAATGTCCTTGTGATTTGTTCTGAGACTCTTACTTGGACGTAGTTTGAGGCTGCTGTTAAGCCTCGTAGGTAGAACTAGAGCAGCCTTTCGTCTAGAGCTAATTCTGCCTCATGACCGAGGCAGCACCCTTCCAAGCGCTGCGCCTGCTGCCCCGCTCTGGCTGGCGGGAACATTAAATACTCCTGGCCTGGGGGAGCTCTAGGAGTTGTTCCCCCTGCTCCTTTCCAGTGGGTCTTTTACTGTCTCGGGTAGTCTCCTCATAGCTGTGCACTGAGAATCCTCTGAAGATCTCTGTACAACTCTCTCCTCTCTGTGTAGCTCTCTCCTCTCCATATTCTGCCCTGAGAATTTTAGCCACCTTGTCCTCTCCAAATTCCCAGCTCTGCCCCTTCAGTTCAGGGAGACCACCAGGCTCAGTTTAGGACTTCTCCTTACATTGTAGCCTGGAAACTCTTGTGGCAGTAAGTTGGGGCAATCCTGGGCCTCACTTCTTTTGTTTCTGTTTTCTGAGGGGGAAAGTACTGCCTATTGTCCATTGTTTGAAAACTATTGTTTTATGTATTTTGTCTGTGTGTGTGTTTAGTTGTTTAAGACAGGAGGGCAAATCCAATTCCTATTACTCCATATTAGCCAGGATACTTATTTTTTTTTAAATCTATGAAAACATGAGTTTTTTGTTGAGGAGGGTGGCCGTTTAGGAAACATTCTTAGTCTGCACAACATTTGTTACTTTACACGCTTAAATGTTCAGATCCAACTTTCAAGTTACCTATGTTCCCTTTTTTTTTAATTAATCCTTGGGTTTTTCCCCAAGGTTCCAATATTGAAAAATCTGTGAAAGACCTCCAGCGCTGCACAGTGTCTCTTGCACGGTATCGAGTCGTAGTTAAAGAAGAGATGGATACTTCCATTAAGAAAATGAAACAAGCTTTTGCTGAATTGCAGAACTGGTAAGTTAAGTTGCATTTGATATCAGTAGCACAAAAAGGATCATTTATAAAGATGGTCAGCCATTCACCAAGTTCTTTAATTCCTGACTCTTAACTACTCTACATAGTGGGGAGAGACTTAAAGATCCTGTGGTATATTTAGGTAAAAATCCTAAGGTATATTCTTTTGGACACAGTGTGGGAATGAGTAGCACAGAGAATCATAATGCTCCAGAAATGGGCCTGAGGTTAGTATTGTTTGGAAATGGACAAATAATTATAGAGTAGATCATACATTATTTCTTTAGGGTCTGTGTTTTAAACCAGGAACCTGTAATCAATGGCATGCTGTTTTTGAACCCAGTTATAAAGTAGAAAAGATCTGTCTTTGCTTTCCTACCTCCTTTTATCCTTCCTAATGCACCCCGCCCTAATGGTCCCTTCTGTGCCCTATTACTAAACATTGATTTGTTTTAATTTTGTGTTTTTTGAACTGTGTTCTAAAGAACACTCATGTCTTAAAATATATTAATATGGGTTCCATAGAAGAAATAGGGTTCGGTAGTTAAAGAGGTATGAAAATACCTTTTAAAAAAATTTTACTACTAGCCTTCTCAGTGCCTTTTCAATGCTAATATGCCTTGTAAATCTAGAAGAAGGAGCTATGCTATGCTGTTTCTTAAATGTATTTGATTATAGAAACTTTTGGGGGGAGAAGTATATTTTCTAGAGCATGTAACCATTTTAACCATTAGATATGAAAGTGTTAACTAATATTTAAACCATAACTCCTTTCTGGCAGGTATTTGCATTTGATAAGGGACTTTTTTGAAAATAGAAGAGCTCTAAGGACCAAATTAAATAAAATGGTGGGCAGACAAGCAGCTAGGTTGATGTTTATGGATTTAGGACTGTCCACTCCACTTATTTGTAAGACTAGCCTGGCCTGAAAAATGAGAGGAAGTGTTCATTGTCGACGAAAATAACCAATCTATAAATGAAAATTTGGGTGAGTTTATTCTGAGCTGAAATCTGAGGATTATAACCCGGGAGAATCTTTTCACAAAGGGACAGAGCACTCCAAAGAAGTGGGGGTACACAGGGTAGTTATATACCCTCAAAGAGGGTGTTTCACATATGATTGAAATGTCCCTCCCACAATAGTCACAAGATTGCCCTGTCAGCACCGCACTTGGTGGGCACCGCAGGTAGTGGTCTGCTATCTCGAGGGCGTAGCAGGAGGCAAATCTGTTGTCTTGAGCTGGGTGGTCATACGTGGGGTGCCACAAGCGATCAGTTCCTAGCCCAAGGAAGGACGCTTAATCCTTAAAGAAATGCCAATGTTGGGAGGGGAAGAGAAGTTGCACCTTTATCTCAAGGGCTGTTGTTCTTGCCATGGGGAATCTCTAAAGCAGATATACAATGCATGCTCAACGGCCATGGCCACGGCCACGGTCAGGCCCTTTTGGAAAGACAAGGTCAGGCCGAATTAGGTTTACACAAAATGGCTTCCTCATATACTCCAATATATCCTATTACTTGCCATTTTTATTTTTCATCATGAATAGAGAGAACCTACACCACTCTTCCTCCCAACCATCCGTTTTCTTGCCTGTCTATGGACTGTTCTCTTAGGTCGTATTCATCCGTGTCTCTGTAAACTTAGTCTGGTCACTTCATGCCCCAGCAGACGAGAGAAAGAGGGAGTGTGGGTAGCCTCGGTCCTCCTGTACTGTGGGATGAAGAGGGAGTGAATTAACAAAGATGTAGAAGAAAGCCTCCAAAAAGTGGCTGACTCCTACTTTTATCATTTGCAAAGTGTAGAATGGTCCAGTAAATCATCACAACCAGAAGTACTTTTAGGATAGATAATTCATCTGCTAGTCTACCCATGCTTTGTCCTGAATCTCGAGTTTCCCTTTTCAGGTTTTATAGCTAGAAACTTAATGTCACATCTTCTGTTTTTCTTACATACATTTTGCTCCAGCCAGATTACTTGACTCAAAACTTAACATTCAGATTTCCTTTTCCATATGCTAGTTAATGCCACTTTCCCAGCCTTAAATATGCTCTCCTGTATCTTTGTATTTATTTAAATCCAACCAATTCTCTCAAACTCACCTTAAAATAAGCTCTAACTTCTGGAAATTTTTCTAGGTAACCGATTTCTCCTCTTTCTGAACCTCTGGGTGGAAGTCCATGCCCTTTGCCCTGGATTATTATCATATCAGATACTGTTGACTCATTTGGAAAAGAGTAAAGAGCTAGAGTAGGTCATCACGACTTTGCCTTGATAAGCCTCTGGTCTCTGTAACTGTTTAGCTTACTGATTACTTAGCCACAGGATCTGATTCCATCCAGAGCCAGTCTGAACCAGGAAACTTAGTTCCGGGAGAGAGATTTGTGAGTTCCTGTTGACTTGGCACCCAGCCACAGGGCAACTCCTTTAATAAATGACAAATGAAGTGGTTTCCTGCCTGGGAGCTGTGTGTTTAGGACTGATCAGCAGGCATAGCAACCAGGTCAATTTCACTTGAGGAAAGAGATCACCTGCCCTTTCCTGTTGGTGTAAAACCCTATTCTCTGGCTGATTGGGTTTTTAAACAGCTTTATTTCATTGCCCCTTGGAGTTACTACTTCAAGATATAATTGGCAGGTGAGCTAACTCCGTTTGGCACTGAACTAGAGCTTGGGGTTAATGTCACTTAGGAACCCATTTTTTTGTGTTGGTTATAGTATAAAGGAAAAACGAAAGGTTCTAACAAATTTGCAACAGTAAGGTTTCATTACCCCAGATGGGGAACTCGGGGGACTACTTAGATAACTGCTTTCACTTTGAGGCCAAATGAAAGCTGACACATACCTGTGGGAAGGTAAAGGCAGAGGCTTTCCAGTGATAAAACTTAAAATCTGCTCTTATTGGTGATCTAGTAATAATCATCTCTAGACCCAAGTTTACTTTACTCGTTAATTAATAAAATTTGTCTGACTTGCATTGTTGGAGCTATTAGTTGACTTAAGTTTAAAGCTATTAAGGAGCAGGATCTGGAGTAGAACATGAAGCTGGAGTGTATAATCTACTTTGAACACTTGTCATAAAACGTATTGGTGAAAAATGCCAACAGGATACATACTCAGCTTGCCTTTTAAATAAAATTTTCTATTTTATTGAAAGTCAAAAGGTACTTATTAAGATGTAAGAAATTTGAGATTCTATAATACATAAAGTCAATGTAAGTCTGTGCTTAAGATTTTGAAATTTTTCATAGCTGATTCCTGATTGACCTTAGAAAAATTACTTCCTTTTATTTGAGCTTCTCTTTTCTTCTTATATTAAGCTACCAGTAGTCTTAGCAAAGGCTTTTAGATCCTTAAAGTCCATATAGAGATGCTGAAAATTTAGGAATAATTTTGTGAACCCAAAGCACTTTCAAAAATGTCTAAAAAGCATAGAAAGAAAGGGATGGGCTAATATAATAATGTGTTATCAAAAATGTACATAACACTCCATAGTGTTAAATTATTCTTCAGTTTTTACATGCTTAGTACATTAATATCTTATTTCTACTAGTACTTACCTCCGTGGTTCTCACTGTTCTTTGATTTAAAAATTTTACTCTTGAACCATCTGTGAAAACAGCTAATAACATAGGAAGATTACTTTACAGTTTACCAAACATGTTCAAGCATATTATCTGATTTCTTTATCGATATTTCTGTCCTATGAAGTAGGAGTTTTTAATTCTACTTTACTATTAAAAGGGATTTGAGTCTTAGGTTAAGCGACTTACCTAACATGACATGGTAAGTTGCAGGCTCAGTATCCGAGTCTTTGTATCCTGACTCTCAGTAACCTATGACCTTCATCCCATCCATCATGATGCCTCACTTCCCAGCTAAAGCTTGGGAAGAAGGCTAGAGACTCTTGATACATGTCACATGTATTATTTCCTCCTCAGCTTAAAGGCTATGTAACAGAAACCCCACTGTAGGAGAATTTAGGGAATAAAGAATTTAGTTGTTATGGAACAGGGTTAGAATGAGGAGGACCAGGAGTTTGACTGAGCCTATGAAAGCCTTTATAAGTATTTTTTTATTTCAATAAAATAAAGCTACAAGAAGGAATATTTCATCCAAATATTCAATGTTCTTTTGATTTTGTAACTCAGAAGGTCCTGGACTATTCTTCTTAAGTCACAGCTTGCAGTGACTTGTGATGCAGATATTCTTCAGGTTACATCTTAGTTGGGGGAAGGGTATGAAGATTAAAGGAAAGTTTCCATGGAGTGGGGTCGATTAGAAAAGATTTCTCGGAGGATGTGAATCATTGTCAAGCCTTGAAAGAAGCATGGAATTTACATTGGCAGAAAGGATGAGGATAGAATACTGCATTTAGGAGATACGAGATAAGCAAAGGCATAGAAAGGGCATAAAGGGAGGGATCCTGCACAGTGTAGCTAAGGCTAAGGGACAGTAGTTGAAGGCAGTGAGGGGTGAAGTCAGAGACTGAGGTAGAATGAGAGCATTTGATGAAGGAATCTGAATTTTGTTTTTCTTTTTTCAAAGGTTCCATTATTCCCTCTTGTTTTTACTATAGTTCCCAAAATTATAACAACAGTTTTTTAAAAATCAAAATAAATGTCATATAACTCTACCATTTTAACACATAATTAATTTTTTGTTTTCTGTGTTCCCTTGTGTCCTTTATCTATATGCATGCATAATCTTACTGGTTGTAATAATCATAGTGAGAGTGTAATTTTTTAATGCATTATTTTCACTTAAAGTTATGTTTGAGTCACCTCTGTGGAACTGCCTCCGCTGTTTGTGTGTGTGCACGTGATTATCTGAGAATTTTTAGCGGCCAGCCCCTTGGCCCAGTGGTTAAGTTTGCACGCTTCCCTTTGGTGACCCAGGGTTTTGCCAGTTCAGATCCTGGGCGCGGACATGGCACCACTCATCAGGCCACACTGAGGCAGCATCCCACATGCCACAACTACAAGGACTCACAACTAAAATATACAACTATGTACTGGGGGGATTTGGGGAGAAAAAGCAGAAAGAAAAAAAAAAGATTGGCAACAGTTGTTAACTCAGGTGTCAGTCTTTTTAAAAAAGAATTTCTAGACAATGGATCTGGAATGTATAATGATTTGCCAGAGTTACTATGAAGGCATTTTGCTACAGGCTATTGTACTGAAACTGAGGGATCAAGATGAGTACAGAAATTAGAATAATAATTGCAATTGCTGCTGCCATTTATTAAGCTACTATTGTATGTGAGAAGCTTTTATGCATAGTATCTCTAATTTATATAACAATATCACTTGTAGTGTTATATTCATTTTATAAATGATAAAAAAGATGGGCATAGGAAAAAGTAGTTTGCCCAAAGTCATACGTGGTATTAAGTGATTCTCTTCCACTATGTCATGCTTCCTTTTTGTGTGTCTTACCAGGGATGTCTGGTTGCCTTTATTCTTCAATCTTTGCCTTCCTGGTTCACACATGTCTCCTTTTTGACATTGCTATCATAATTCCAGAAAGAGGATTCAAAAAAACAAATCACATTTTCAGAGGAGGATCTAGTCAGCCGTTCACCATGTGGCTTAACACTCCAACCATTTTTCCTTACCACCTAGAAACTTGAGCAATAAATTCCTTGGTGATCTAGATTGCTTCTGGTTCTTTTTTCCTAAATTTATTGTAAAATATCGAATCAGATGGCCTCTAGCATTACTTCAGAATTGAGAAACTTTGGCCACTGGAGAAGAGCAGAAGAAAAGGTTATCCATTGAGGGCCTGTCTCACAAAGCAGCCTATATTCACATTCTAGCTTCTTAAAAGCTACTCCAGACTCTTAAAGTAGAAGTCACGCATCCATGTGCTTTGTAAAGGACCCCTGACAAAGAGGAGCCCATCAAATTTTCATAAGATCCAAATTTGATATATTAAGCTAGTTCTTTCAATTCGTTTTACCCTAGTTGTTCAGCTCAACATGATGACCTGGCTGCCTAACTGGTGTTTTTTGGTTTTGTTTTGAGCCCAGGTATCTGTTCCATACTCCAGTAAGGCCAGTGCCATGAGTATGGAGTTTTACAAAACACATGGAGCATCATTAATTCTCTGCTAATAAAAACTATTGACAGGGGCTGGCCCTGTGGCCTAGTGTTTAGGTTTGGCACGCTCCACTTTGGCAGCCCAGGTTCAGTTCCCAGGTGTGGGCCTACACCACTCGTCAGTGGCCGTGCTGTGGCAATGACCCACATACGAAATAGAGGAAGATTGGCATAGATGTTAGCTCAGGGCGAGTCTTCCTCAGCAAAAAGAGGAAGATTGGCAGTAGATGTTAGCTCAGGGCAAATCTTCCTCAGCAAAAACAAAACAAAACACATAACTATTGACAATTCTCTTTTCTTGCTTATTTTATATGAGAAGAGGGAAATATCTCCAGAGAAATAAAGGTGTTTGCATTGGCTTTGCTAGGATTTCTGCTTTGATTGGCTAGTGGAATTAGAATAAATAGGTTGTAGGTTTTCGGCAAATGAAATCAAGTACAAATGTTTTCTAAGAACATTATTGAATGGTTTAGAGTATTACCCCTTGAAATAATTAACTATGGGATTGCTAGAGTTGTGTTTCCATTATAACATTGTTTTCACGTGCAACAACCATGAATAAATGATAGTTAACAATTTTTTGGTACCAAAGAATTACGGAAGGCAATAGCTAGAATCAGTAAGCTACATGTTAAAAATCAAAGCGCTTTCTTCAAATGATAGATACATAATATCTTAGAGATATGAATGCTAACGCTACAGGAACAACTATTCTGAGTGACTAAATTACACAAAAGCTTTAGAATAAGTTGAGCAAATGGGGAGATGGTAAAA
Organism: Equus quagga; assembly: GCF_021613505.1. Lineage (NCBI taxonomy): Eukaryota > Metazoa > Chordata > Mammalia > Perissodactyla > Equidae > Equus > Equus quagga. The sequence goes on along the minus strand of NC_060267.1, from coordinate 18,556,762 downwards.
GGTCTTGGTAAGGAGGAAAGGAAATACAGAACATTCAGACATTTACCAGTCTTTTTCCTTAGTAACAGTGACAGGTTGTCTAAAACCATTGTCATGATTGTAGAAAGGATATGGAAATTCTCTGTACTGTATAAGGTCCAGGCTTAATAAGACCTAGTGTCTTTCTAACCAGGATCCCAACAGTATTTAGCTGAATTTCATTCACAGTGTCAGAATCCAGTGTATCTGATTCTCATTATAGTATATTTCCATTCAGGAAAGCCTTGAGAACAGTTGCAAGCTTAGCACCCTTATGTATTGGAGTGAGCAAGGTAACAGAAAGTCTGACAGTCTGAATGAGCCTTTCATGCCTCTCTGAGAGGAGTCATTGCTTGCAGTTATGGCATCTAAAAACTTTTACCCCGGGGCCAGCCCCGTGTCTGGTTCAGTTCGTGTGCTCTGCTTCGACGGCCCAGGGTTTCACCGGTTCGAATCCTGGGTGTGGACATGGCACCGCTCATCAAGCCATGCTGAGGCGGCATCCCACATGCCACAACTAGAAGGACCCACAACTAAAAATACACAACTATGTACCGGGGGGCTTTGGGAGAAAAAGGAAAAATAAAATCTTAAAAAACAAAAAACAAAAAACTTTTACCTCAGACCACAGCTACTTTTGAATATCTTGACCACAGATCCATACTGGGACCACCATTTAGATTAGGAACAGATGGGAAATTTAGCTTAAGTTTCTTCATTGTTAGAAAGTTGTATTACAGTAAATTATTGTTTTTAATTGTAAAACATGCCTCTACTATTTATCTTAGTGCTTAGCCTACTTTCCAGTTTTTAACTCTTCCCACCCTCTCTATTTATTTTGTGATACACATATTTCTACAACTTTTTATTATGAAAACTTTCAAAAATACAGGAAAGTTGAGAGGATAGTACAATGATCATTGTGTTTCCTCTGTGTATGTTTGTGAGTAGAACCATTTGGAAGTTTCAGACATCATGACACATCACCCTTAAATGCTTTAGCATTAATGACCTAAAAATACGGTCATTCTTCTACACATCTGTAATACATGATGTACTGTGTCATGTACTTCTAATAAAGTTATTATTATATTGTTTATGTTGGTCTCAGCCTATCAGTAGTGATGCTGCCAGATAGGAATGCCTGGGGGCACTCACCTGGGCCCTGTGCTCCTTATGGTGACCCCTACATGAGCCAGTGTTGTGGCTGGAAAAGCCCTCGTGGTTCTTAGAATTGTAAGATGCACCTCAGCAACCATCATCTGGGAACTTTGAAAAACACAAAGTTTATTACTCACAGGTCCAGGAGGGTACACAGCACACCCGGGGCCACATAGCAAGATTTGCTTAAGGAGAGTGCAGACCTGGGATTCTGTTTTTATTGCAGTCAAGGGTGGGGTGCCTGGGGTTTCACAGGTCCACTCTTTATTGATGACTTTAAAACAGAAGAGCGAGGATTAAAGTATGGGAAGGGTAAAGTAGGATCACTCCCGCAGTCAGTTGTCTAGGTCACCCAGGGCTTTCTAAAAGGGAAACTTCAAGGACAGGGTGTCCTGGCTCTGTATCTAGTGATATAGCTGGCAGTCTCTTTATTCAAGATGAGTGTCTTGGAAATGGATGCTTCAACAATCAAGAGCTTAATGTCAGGCACTTACATTACAATCGTAAAAGCCAATTGTCCACCTGGTGGTGGCTGTGTAGTGGTTAAGTAGTGGTTAAGTTCTGGGCTCCACTGAAGCAGTCCAGGGTTCACAGGTTCAGTTCAAGACACCAACCTGGCACCACTGGTCAAGCCATGCTGTAGCAGCATCCCACGTAAAATAGAGGAAGACTGGCACAAATGTTAGCTGAGGGCCAATCTTCCTCACCACACACACACAAAAAAAGCTAATTGTCAAGCGCTTAAATGACATATATTGTAACATTTATTCATTTTTGTATTTTATAATGTAAAGTTGCAAATATTCATCAAGCTTTTCTCTGAGAAAATGTCCCAATAGCCTCAGTTAATCAGTAGATTCTGGTTAATGCTTGGCTAACATCACAGATCTTTCAATAGATGTTATCAAGAGATGGCAACATGACAAACAACAAAAAGAAATGAAAGTGCTTACTGCTTTTCAGTGTTTTGGGCATGAAAATGTAAACCATTTTTTTTTAAATGGGCTAGTTGAATGGTTGTCCATGCACTACCCTGTGAATTTCTTACGATCGCCCATGAGTCGTTAAAGAAACAAAGTTTATTTAAATTGTCCTGGTTGTTCTCCCAGGGGAAAAAAAGTGCCATCACAGTGTACCAGCTCATACTGCCACAAAAAAGTCTGGTTGCGATGGTGCAGGACTTTTTTCCCTTGCTAACAGTGTCATGTGACATTCTACTTTTTCATAATATTGTAAGCTGCAGAAAGCTTACTTGTTTACTGAAATTTTTTAATAAGTATTTTTCAAGCTTTGTCAGAGACACATTTGTCATCTGGTGGACACAGTGTCTGCAGCTTAAGGTGATTCAGCAGCAGAAGAGAAAGGTAATGTCAGATTCGAGGCTGGCAGCTCCCATCTCAGTTGTGCTTTTGTTTTGCCTTTTAGGTGTTCCAAATGCTGCTAGAGTTCTTGAAGCAAAATATTGCCAAGGTTTGGGAAAATGCTTTCTTAGCAAAGTATTGCTACCCCACCATAGTTGTATCTTCTCTCTAGTCTGGTGCTTTTGGATTAGTATGTCAAAGAAATTTGTTTTGTTAAAAGTCTGTTTATTAACATCATGCATAATGATTATCAAACCTGTGTTCTCTGGCACTTCACTATAAAGGATTTTGCTCCTTGAGGAAATGACCTTGCCGTATACTTTTTTGTGTATCTCACTGCAGTCTCCATATTAACTACTTTGTGCTAACATAACTACATGTTGAGCTAAATTGAATTAGTATAACGTGTGCGTATATGTATGTGTGTATGTGTGTGTATACATATACATGTATGTATATATTATTGGTTTTACAATCGGAAACGTGTAGAGCTTTTATTAACTCTGTAATTACATTCCCTGTAATTACATTCAAAAGGAGAAATTACGATGAATTCCAAATTTGAAGAGAGGTAGAACATTTCATGTTCATGCAGGTATTAAAATTTTAGATTTTTTTTTTGCCACCACTAAGCAAAACTGATATGGTAAGGAAAATTATTTGCATCCAGAGGTTGAATACTAGGACAGCCTACTATGTCTTTATGCGTTGAAGATGGTGGGCTCTTTTACAAGGTGCCTGTAAACCATGTACATTTGCAATGGAGAAAATTCTAATTGCTCATTTAATGTTCTTTTTCTGTAAAAAGCCTACCAGAAACCATTGACTCCATCTTTTCTGGATTACTATTAAATGTTTACCTGAAATCAGCACAATGTATGTATGTCTTTCGACTACTCTGTATTCTAAAGACTAAAGTGCTAGTGGACTTGGTTGCAACTGTGGTAAAATGTTGAGCATCTACAAATCCTAATCAGAGATAAATTTACCATGCCCTAGCAGAGGTATTACCTGGTACGTTCCTTAGAAGCAAAGCTGTCCAATTTTATGGGCCAAAATATAAAGTTAAAAATATGTGAGTACATATGTGGAAATACGTCATTTTCACAAGGACTTTTGCTTTAGCACAATTCAGTAAGAAACATTTTTGCAGCTTGCTACTGCCATCTAATGGTTCTTAACTCTTGGACTAATAAAGAGAAATAAAAGGGATTAGGTCTATTTAATTTATTGGAATCCTTAAAATATTCTTTGCTGAGGATGAGACATCAGAATTTTCATGTGGTCTATACAATGATTACTTTATAGTATGCTTTTAGTGAACAAACTCATAAGTCTTTCTCCACTTTTAACAATGTGCTGTTTCTCTGTTTGAGTTTCTGATCAAACCTTTTTCCCCTTGTCATCCCTTCGTAGTTTAATGGATCGAGAAGTGGCGTTGCTTGCCGAAATGGACAAAGTGAAAGCTGAAGCAAGTAAGAATGATCTTTAATCAAAGCTATTACTGGTTAGTGGGTATCTCTCTCTCCGCTCCCTTGACAAAAGCTCAATGTAAATGCCACAATAAGAGTTTATATATTTAGTTAAACAGTCTTGAGCGGTTGTACCTTACTCGCATATGAATCCTTTCAGGCAAAACAACTTTATAAGAGGCTGTTTTTTAAATATTTCCAAATTTTAATATTTTGGATGTAGATTTCAGTGTCTAAGAGACTGCATCATGGTATCTGCCACCACAGCATCAACTTAGGAAAGTAAAGCATCCTGCAGTTGCCTGGGTTCTGTTTTATTTTGTTTTTTTTTCTGCAGTAATTGAACAATTCCATTGGGATTTTTCTACTTGGAAAAAAATCCTTTGGTATAATCAGAGAAGACGTCACCAAGTTGCCAACAATTTAGTGTAAACATTCCTGTCGTTACCTATCTCAGAACTTTCTTTGTTTTCTCGGTTTGTATAACAGTCTTCACCCAGTGTCTGTTATTATTGAGTAGGGGAAGCCAGTGAATTCAGAGTTCAGCGTACCATGACTAGGGTTCCTTGAAAGCTTACTCAAATAGATTCTGGAGGACTAGAGTCTAACTTGAGTAATTAGGAGGGTTTTGTGTGGAAGAACCAGATATCTGGTTTTTGTATTTCTGTTAAGGGTTAGGTTAAGGATTTGCAGCTATATGAAAAGAAGGGAATGTCACCTGCAACTTGTGCAGTGGCATTGATTTGGGGCTTTTCAGCAGCAGCCTTTACCTTCCTGCATTGAATGCCAGATTTGTAATTAGGGAGGTGGTTTCTTTTTACCTGCTCTCAAACTGGTAAGAATGGAAATAGGTTGAGACGATGAGTCACAATTAAATCATTTGTGTCTATGGTCATGGGCCAGAAGAGGCAGCTTTGAAGCACTGAGCTGAGTTCCGTTTTGATCCATTTTAACCTGAAATGTTGAATACATGGCAGAGATGCTATCCGCTGTTTTTCAGAAGTGAGATTTCATTTGAATTGAGTGGTATATCCTGAAATTTATCAGTGTGACGGTTTCAGTGCATTCATGTACCTGTGTTCTCTTTTTGAAGATGAAGGTTCAGATAAAATCTCTGGGGAGGGGACCGCAGAGTCAGAAGTAGCAGGGACAATTTTACTTTTCATTTTATAGCCATTTATTTCTAGATGAATTTTTTACCATGTGTGCATGTTTCTGTTTTAATTTATATGCTTCTTGAAAATAAAATTTCTTTTGACTAGGAAGAGGAGAAAGAGAAATGACAATGATTTATGAATCTTTATGATTCATAAAGTGTTTACCATTTAACTTCCTTCAGAGTCCCTCAAGAAGGTGGAGACTGGACCTTTGGTATTTTCCTTTTCTGGATGGGTGGGCAGCTAAGCCTTTGGCTGTCCAAATATGTACGGCAAGGCCTGTGCTTCTAGTTCTTCTTTATCTTATGTAGCAGAACATAAAAGTCATACTCCCTTTTCTTCTGCAGTGGAAATTTTGCTCAGCCGACAAAAGAAAGCTGAACTTCTAAAGAAGATGACCGATGTGGCTGTTCGAATGTCAGAGGAGCAATTGGTTGAGCTTAGAGCTGATATCAAGGTAAAACTTCCTTCTCCTTTCTGCCTTTCTTCTTATCCTCGGGGACTAAAGTAGCAAATCTCCATAATTCATGGCCATATCTAATATATTGAACTCATGATCTTCCCTTCCTAAACCTGGCCCTCCTCCAGGTTCCCCTTCTCAGTAAGTAGTACTGTCATCTATCCAGTTGTCCAAGCTGGAAACCGTAGGAAATTTGTCCTTTTACTACATTAAATCTATCAACAGACCCTGACCGTTTGACCTTCTACTGAATCTCAAATCTGACCTTTTCTGTTCATCTCCACCACCACCATCACAGTCAAACTCTTGCTTGGTCTTCTGTAATGATAGCTCTTACCTGATTCCACCCATCCCCTTTGCCACTGCCTCACCCTCCCACCCTTCATCCCTGTTCCTCACACTACAGTAACCCCCTTCAAACTTTCCATTGCTTTTAGGATAAAGACTATAATCCTTAACACAGCCTGTAGGGCTTTGCATGACCTGGCTCTGCCACCATCTTCATTTCACACCATGCCCCCCTTGTCCTCTATACTCCAGCCATACTAGCTTTTCCTTCCCACGGATATATCCCGTTCCCTCCCACTAAAGGGCTACAGCACATGCCTTTCCATCTGTCCAAAACACTCTTCCCCCCACCCTACTCCCAGCACACAAATCACTCATGACTTACCTATCCTTCCTGATTTTCTTGTCATGTGCCCCTATTTTGTGCCTTCATAGCTCAGTTATAATTATATGTGTATTTCATTAATCTGTCTTCCCCACTAAACTGTGAATTTTACAGTGGCGGGAACTACTGTGTCTCCAGTGCCCATCACAGTGCCTTGGCACGTAGTAGGTGTTCAGTAAATATTTAAGTAGTTGGTTGATTGATTCTGACTTTTTAAGAGAAAAAATGAGCAATTTGAGTTGTTGATTATATTGTAATCTATTTATAAAGATTACCTGGGTTCAACACTCATACATTTTAAGTTCTTATAAAGAGCAGCATTTCTGAGACTAAGCATGGGAACCTGAGAGAGGTTGGGATATTCATGAGTGGTTGGGGATACTGGCATTCTCAATAATTGTTTATAAACTGTGAGCTATGTGAACAAGGGGAGTTGGCCTTCCCTACTCCTGAGCCCTTGACCTCTGCTTCTTCTGACACGTGACGTTTATTGCCGTATTTAAGAGGAACGCTTGCTCGGGAGGCTGTATAACAGCATCTGTAAAATGAAAACATCGATGGAAACCATCTGAGCCCTCACAGAGAGCCTTGTTACCATTCTGACCCAGTCTTCCACACAGATTGTGTCGTGTTATATTCTCTTACTCCTGCGCCATTGGACTCTATTGGGGGAAATAGCAAAACAATGCAAATTTTAAATGACCATTTTCTGATTAACTAAAACTATATTACTAAATTTTTTAGAAAGTCTTCTTCACATTAATGCCAGTCAGCCTCATTCACCTATCTGGAAGAAGCCGGAAACCCCTTTGGAATTAGATGAGAATTCTGGCTTTCACAGGCTTCATCTGTTCCCCTTCCCACGTGATTGAAAAGCTGCTAGAAATATTTCTGCAGGCTGACTAAGGATCTGTTTCTCTCCGCGTTTCCAGTGTACTGAAGTGGGTGCTGTGCAATTTAAATGTCTTATTTCCAGATCATTTTATTTCCGTCATTCCTGTTAAGTCTTTGGCTCAGCAAACCCTAGAATTTGTTTTGGAATTAATCTCAGACTGATATTACATGGCTGAAGGCCTTGTTACAGAGGTTCATGTGCTTTCCTAAGCCACAATATACTCTGAAGCTTTAAGACTTCAAGGCCCAGGCGTCATTTTATTTCTCCTTTCTCCTTCCCTTTTTACTGTTTCTAGATGCATCCCCAGGATTCTGATGCATTCGTTTCCACCCCTTGAAAATCCAGAGCAGAGTTGGACCACCCGCAGTTAGAGGACTACTCTGAGGAGTGTACTTCTTCTAGATTATATCTAGGCCGTTATCTTTTCTTTTTCATCTCCTTTTCATCTAAAAACATGATTTCAGGCTACCTTAGAAATTATTTATTGAAACAGACCCTTAGAAGCACTTTATTTTACTCCTGATGTGTTACTTTCTAGTCCCACAATTTCTACAATATAGTTGGTTTTTGACCCCAGGGCTTGGTTACTTCTCAGCTCAGTCTGCTTAAAAGTCTTAAATTACTTGCAGCGTAAACTCTTCTCATTTGCAAAGCTGACTTTTCACATGAATGATTTTCCATCTCAAGAAATTGTTCCTATTTCAAGGACTAACAAATCCTACTTTATAAAGAGATGAAGTGGGTTTCCTAAGGAAGTTCCTATTAAAGAACACCAACCATCTATTTAAATGGAACATTGTTGTAACTTATGAGCATTTTCGCTACCTCTGCTTCTGTATAAAATGGACCAATGTGGAGACCAAGTCAATAGTGGAAAGATAGCCCTCTGCTATAAATTCTCTCTCCTTTCTCTACAGTTTCTCTTGATCATACCTAAGTGACTTTGACCATCGTGTAGCATTTCATAAAGCTCCCAAAGAGACGTATCTTTGGGCTCTTAAGAAAATGACTGAATTTCATCAGTCACCCAGCATTGGTAATATATTGGTCTTTTAGTAAACTTTGAAGCAGTAAAGAGAAGACAGTTGAAAATAATTGTGTTTCATCTGTACACAGCAAGCTGTAGATTCCACGTGTGCCGCTTGTCTCACCCAGAGGCTTCTCTCTGTCCTTTCTCCAGCACTTTGTTAGTGAACGCAAATATGACGAGGATCTGGGACGAGTAGCCCGGTTCACCTGTGATGTGGAGACCCTAAAGAAGAACATTGATTCCTTCGGACAAGGTGAGATGGGGAGAGAGTCTCGGCCCTGAAGATGGTGAGGAGACCACCCCGCACGAATTAGAGACTGGAGTGTCGCTTGGCTTCTCCACTGAGTCTTCTTTAGTGCCCCTTGGGTTTTTGTTTGTTTGCTTGTTTTAATGAAAAGTAATTCTGAGACACTTAAGAAGTCAATGGATGCAGATGCCTTGAGCTCTGAGGATGGGTTTTTCCAGCTCCCTAAATCTGCAGTAATATTTTTTCATCGTTCTCTGTTGAGCTGAGAGGTGTGTGGCATGTAGCGTGAACTCTCTGGGGCTCAGGATCAGACCAAGTTAGAATCCTTGCTTCCACGCTAACCCCTCAGAACCTCATTTTACTCCTCTCCAAAATGGAGATAACAATCCCTGCCTTGCCTGGCACATAATAGGTACTTAAAAAATAGTTGGGAGGGAAGGGGGTGCCTCTAAGGTGGGAGTTTGTAATGACACATCAGTCAAACCCCAGGCTCTGCTCCTTTGTTCTTTTTATCTCAGTGTAAAAGTGAAATGCTGGGCCTAGGGCAGTGATTGTGAACTCAGCATTGGTCCAGGCTTAAAGCCAGAAAACAATCTAGGGGGTAGTTTTAAACCATTGAATTCTGACAAAATTTGAATTGAAAATATTAATATTTTTCAGCTAGATTGGTATTTTGAATTTGGGGTTATTCTTGCAGAAAGACCCTTGGAAGATACATATTTGTTGTAAAGACTAGTTCCAACATTCATATTTAACTAATCTTGATTATTTTTACCTTGCATCATTCAAATTTTTTTAAAAGGAGTTAGTTTTTTATTTACCTTTTTCTTTCTTTGTAAAGTCTGTGCTTCAGAATGTTCTTTGCATAGGAAACTGAACATATGGCCCATACTATTGTTCCTAGGCTTAGTCAGCTGCTGGAGCCACAGCCGGGAGTTGAGGTAGAAGGAAATGCCAAGAAGCCATTAGTTGGTGGAGGTGGGGGGGTGTTGTTGCTCTGATCTGAAACTATCCTCCTGTCTCAAGAGTTCCTTTACAAAGCATTGGGGATGTGCAGGGGGTGGAGGAAGAGGGCAGAAGGGGCATCTTCCTTCCTCTTACCTATTTTATAAGCTTTTCTTTACAACTACCGCGTAGACAGTTATCTTAAATTGCTCATTGAGAAATAGGGGAAACTTTACCCACTGTGTTCTTCTATCTTATGACCACATATTTCTCCTATTTCTGTTTCAGTGTCCCATCCAAAGAACAGCTATTCAACCAGACCCCGATGTGGCTCGGTTACATCTGTGTCCCTGAGTAGCCCGTGCGATGCCTCTGCTGCTCCCTCTTCCACCTGTGCCTCTGCTCCCAGCCTCACAAGTGCTAACAAGAAAAACTCGGCGCCAGGAGAGACTCCTGCAGCCGGAGCCGGCTCCAGTGGCCGGCCCTCCCAGCCTCATCGAGAGGTAACCGGCTTCCACACTGAGCACATTAGGAAGAAAGCTACCAGATTGTCACAGTTTAAATGCTGACAGCTCGATACATCACCTTCCTCTCTTTATTCCCATTCCACACCTATTTTGAATCCCTCCAGCCCGTTAGTTCCAGAGAAAGCATTTGGTATGTATGTTCCAAACCACCAGCCAGTTCAGATTTCCTGTTGCCAAGACTGCTGACTTTCTGATGTTGGCAGTGATCCCAGCTGCCGTAGGTAGTATTGCCCGGTAATTAGTCACGCGGGGAGTCGTGCACCCATCTCGAGGTAGACAAGCACTACAGGGCAGGTTCGCCAGAGCGCATCTGCTCCCTGGAAGCAGGGTGTGGGGCGTGTCAGGGAGAGAGGTGAGCCTGCTGGGCTCGGGAGCTCGCACTAGAAAGCTGAAGCATAATCCACAGTCTGTTTTCCTTGGTTTGAATAAGATACACAAGAGCAATCCAAGGCAGTGCTGTCAGTAATTCTTCAGAACTGGTATTACACTGGAATTGGAGGACAAAAATAAAATCCCATGCCATAAGCTTTCTGGGTTGTAATGTGAAAGATGTACTAAATGTCACAGCAGCATGATTTAATCTGTGGTTCATGATACATAGCAAAGCGGATCATAATGATCCTTATTTTATTATTCCAAATGTTCGTTATCTTTTCAAATGGCTTATGATCTGCAAAGTTCAGACATGTGATAAGATACTTGCCCAAGTGAGGGTCTGGAACAACCCAAAGAATGTTCTTTCTTCTTAGTGCTCAGCTAAAGAAAAGTGAACTCCTCTTCAGCGGAGAAGAGCCTGGGATGAAAGGTGGGGGGAAAGTAGTGCAAGACATTAATTCTGATGTAGGGGCTGCGTTGGATTGACCGACAGAATTCTGAGAGTCTTGAGAGAACTGAGTCCCAACCATGGGATACCTCAATTTTGCTCTCAGATACTCTTATAAACTGAACTGGAGAAAGTGGGTGCCATAATGCCAGAGTGCTTTGAACATCATATTCTTTTATCCTTAGGTATTGCCGGGGAACAGACGAGGAGGACAAGGCTACAGGCCACAAGGCCAAAAGTCCAATGACCACACGAACCAAGGGCGACGTGACAGTGTGGGTCATTACCGAAATAGTTCATGGTACTCATCTGGTTCCAGATATCAGGGTGCGCCACCCCAGGCCCCAGGAAACACAATGAATGGGGCCAGGCTTACTGCGCAGGGACCAGTGGAACTGGAGCCAGCATGGAGCCCCGGCCACCCAAGCTCTCGTTCAAAAAAGGGGCTCCCCCAGCGCAAACCCAGAACCTCTCAGCCGGAAGCCGTGAACTCTTGAGGGAAATTCCAGTTGGCCTCTCTCTGTCCCACATGATTCACCTTGGTAACTGGACTTTAGGAAACTTATAGTTGGATTTATTAACAAAAAGAAGTTTACGCATATCACTTTTTATGCCATTCTAAATATTTTTGGTTTCTTCTCTTCTCATTTCCTCTTTACCATTTTTGGAGAGGAAGCTCTCTTCTCCCTTGACCTTTCGTGAGGATATGGATTGGTTCTGATTGGTCATTTCCACCAGGAATCATAGGCAACTGTTGCCGAGTTTCTCAATGGTAAGCAGTGTTCTTCTCAGTGCCCCAGGCCTTTCAGTTGCCCAAAGAGGCCGTCCTCAGCAGCCCTACCGTCAGGATCCCGGGAGGAGACAGAGCATACTGTTGCCTTTCCCGTCTAAGCAGAAGCCACACATGCCTGTCAGGTTCCCTCTGAACAGCAGTGTAACCAGGAGAGGCAACGAGGGGCTTGCGTATTGCACTGAGTTAGCCAGAGAAGAGGAAATTTAATTGGTGAAAAGGAGGGAACACTAGGAAACATTCGAGATCTGCCTCTGCTCCCGGAACCTGCCTGAGATTGACACTCAGATCAGGGTCTCAGTCTCCTGCTTGGCACCATGTCTTGACTTGCAGTTTCTTCAAAATGTCCAAATTCGTGTTTCCTATTACCTTAGACTGCAAACCAGTCTAGGGAAGTCTATGGGAAAGTAGCATTTAATTAAAGGGAAAAAAAGTATTTCTTTGTTTCAATGTTTGAAGATTTTTGTTGTTGTTCTCCCTCTTTCCTGAATCCTATTCTGATCCTGAACAAAATTTATAGCAATATAATTAGTGTTAATCTGTTACCCATCCAAAAATTGCTGCAATCTTTATAGTTGAATAAATAAAAACAACTGCGTCAGTGTTCCCACATTTATTTCACACCAGCAAGTGGCTTCGTTTTACTCTGTTTTTCTTTGGGCCTCAGGGGTAAAAGTCATTCGGACAGCTTGTTCGGGGCTGAAATGAAGGTGTCTGATTCCTAAGTCATTTGTCCACCACTTAGCTTCCAAACCAAATTAAAATGTGGAAGCCAGGATGAGCGAATGCAGCTGTTGCTTGCGGGAAAGGAGTCACGGGATAGGGAAGGGTGACTTTCCAAAGGAGAGCTTACCAGCTTAGGAAAACCACAGCACCCCTCTCCATGCCTGTCCCTTGATGGGTAGTGAATGTGACAGTATAATTGAGCTCCTGCATGTAGCAGGTAGCATTGGTGCCAGACCCCTCCACCCCACCCCCACCCCCAGCACCTCCGATTTAATAACAGCCACGCTTTCTCTTTCTCTGAAGCCCAGACTGTAAGTGGCAGTGATGCAGAACTTAGTGCCTCAGGGCTTCCCCTGGCTCTTTGGCTGAAGCTGAGCTGCCAGGGTTCAGGTTGGTTGAACAGATTGAGAGCGAGCGAGCGTATGTGTCTTTCAGTAAAGAAAACAGTCAAGGAGTGCTGGGAAGCCATTTTCTAAGGTACTGATCCCCTGGTTTTGGGGAATTTGTCCAACAACACCTGTCATCAGCCTGCTGGGTGTCAGGAAAAAGCCCTGCTTTTCTGATTAATTGCTTACCTCTACTTTGTGGGAAATCCGGAGACTGAAGCGACCCTAGAGGGTTAGGAGGTCTGTCCCTGTAACAGGCAAGACCGTATTCACCCACCCGGACAGGTGGGAAGCCACTTGTTTATGAAAACTGACTTGAAGTTGAAATTAAAATCTCCTTATAGAAAAATATTTAAAGATTTCTTTCTATGACCATAAAAATTTTGAAAATTAGGAAGCTGTTTTCTACATTTTGTTTTTAATTACAAAAGTAGTATTTAAAATAGCAAATACTACAGAAACGTAAAAGGAAAAAAGTTAAAGTTTTCCAACCTTCCCACTCTATTCCTCAGGGGTAGTGACTGTTAATAATTTGGCATATATCCTTATAGACCGTTTTCAAAGCATTTATGTGCAAATATGCATGGATGTATAGGTTTTTAATTTTTTGTTTTGCTTTTATAAAAATCACACTATATGCATTCTATAATTCTTTTTAAAAATCATATGTCTAAACCATAATTCATTTAGATCTCATTCTGCTCCTAAATTTGCTAATTTGACTTTCTTCAGTGAAGAGAAGTTAGGTTTCTCTTAAGTTTGATGGGGAGGATAGCTCTGGGCTTTCCAGGGGAAGGGAGGCGCTGTACCCCTGGCACTCCCGCAGGCTGTTCAGAGAGATCCTACCATATTATCATTTTCCCTTCCGGTTCCATTTCCACCTAGGGATCATTGTCTTGCCCTTTCCCAGCCTGGAGATGGGACGGAAACTTCAGCTTGTTTAGCTCTGTCGGTTATGTGCCACTTGAGAGAAAAAATTTAACTTAGCATGGCTTCATTGTGAACATCAGATATTTCCTAGGCCCCTTCTTTATGGCAAGCCTTAAAAGTCACTTTTTTTTTTAAGGTTTTATTTTTCCTTTTTCTCCCAAAGCCCCCAGGTACATAGTTGTGGGTTTTTTGTTTTTTGTGTTTTTTTGAGGAAGATTAGCCCTGAGCTAACATCTGCTGCCAATCCTCCTCTTTTTGCTGAGGAAGACTGGCCCTGAGCTAACATCCATGCCCATCTTCCTCTACTTTATATGTGGGGCGCCTACCACAGCATGGCTTGCCAAGTGGTGCCATGTCCGCACCCGGGATCCAAACCGGCGAACCCTGGACCGCCAAAGCAGAATGTGCGAACTTAACGGCTGCGCCACCTGGCCGGCCCCTAGTTGTATATTTTTAGTTGTGAGTCCTTCTAGTTGTGGCATGTGGGATGCTGCCCCAGCATGGCCCGACGAGCGGTGCCATGTCCGTGCCCAGGATTCAAACCAGCGAAACCCTGGGCCACCAAAGAAGAGCGTGCAAATTAACCACTCAGCCACAGGGCCGGCCCTAAATTCACTTTTTAAAAAAGTAATACAGGCTAGTTTTTTTAAAAAGGTACAAAAGATACATGCTGGAAAGTAAAAAATCCTCCCCTACCTTGTCCCACTCCCCAGGAGAAATCTCTGAGTTTCTTGTATGTCTTTCCACAAGTTTTCTAAATCCAAACGTGCAATTATATTTTTCTTTCTTTTACATAGATGGGAATCATCCTCTGTGCATTCCTCTACAACTTGCTTTTTTCACTTGTCCTCTCTTTCGATAACTAGTTTTCATTTTGGTTTGGTTTGTTTTGTTTTTTTTCTTCCTTCCCCCCTACCCCCAAAGTCCCAGTACACAGTTGTGTATAGTTCTAAGTTCTTCTGGTTCTTCTGTGTGAGCTGCCACCACAGCATGGCTACTGACAGACGAGTGGTGTGGTTCCACACCTGGGAACCAAACCAAGGCCACTGACGTGGAGCTCACCGAACTTTAACCACTAGGCCATCAGGGCTGGCTCTAGTTTTTGTTTTGTTTTAAGAGGAATCAATATATATAAATGGTAAATACATATATATATATATAAACAGTTCAAAAGCATATATGATGAAAAATAAGCCTGTATCCCTCTCTGATCTATTTGTCCCCTCCCCAGGGGCAACCACTGTTAAGTTTCTTGTGCATCCCTCCGGAGATTTTCTATACGAGCACACATCTATCATAAGGATGGGTACCACTTAGACCTCTTTCCATGTCAGTATACGTAAATATACCTTGTTCTTTCTATGCATAGTATCCCATTGTATAAATTTATCATAATTAGTTTAACCAGTCCCTAGGTTTTTTGCTATTACAAGTAGTGCTGAAATGAGCATTTCATAATACCTATTTCGTTCCTCACTTGTGAGAGTACATCTTAGGATAAATTCCTAGGAGTGGAATTGCTCCTAGGAGTGGATCATGTAGTTATTGACAACAGACTCTTAAAGACACATGTGTTTAGACTCTCACCAACAGTGTTTGACGGTGCTTTGTACAGTTGCTGAGCTGGAAACTAAGGAGAGAGAGAGAAAGGTAACTAAAACACAGCCCTTCAAGGGGCTGATAAACTAGTCTGGGCAACTGAGACATACAGACAAAATAATCCAAGATAGTAGTGCTGCGTGAAAGAGCCACACTGTCTTCTGTGAGCAAGTGGAGGCAGCGCTGCTCCAAGGGCTGGTCCTTGGTTTAAACTAGAACCATGCCAAGAAGGGATCAGGCATTCATTCAGTGGTTTATAGATAGAGTGGCCTCATGTTTCAGAATCCCAAACCAGGGTACAGTCTTGTGAGTATGAATGTCTGGGGGAGAACAGGATAAACTAGGTTGGGAGTGACCTGGAAAAGCCGGGATGCACGGTAATCAATCTGTGAACTAAGCTGTACTTTTGGAGAAGGTCAGTGGAGTAATGTCTTGTCGCCCCTGGAAATGCTGCCGTTTGACCTGACAAAGGTTTCTCTTGCCTGATTGATAGGGTTCATGCCCCCTTCTTGTCCCACCTGGTGAGGATTACATCCATATGGCAGCACACTTCTTGGAAGAAACAGGTGTCCAAAACAGTATGTGTTTGGACGTCACCAGCTGATAGAAGGAGCTATTTTGTCACTGTTTTCGCCAGTTCAGAGAACCAGACTCTAATGCTGGTGGCCTGAACAATGTCCTGTGAAATCAGTCCAGCTGGACTGCTGGTTGCTTTAGCCACCTGAGCACATTCTTTCTTTCCGTCAAACATCAAGGTCCCTGCTGTGTGCTAGGCCCTATGCTGAGTTCTGGGGCAAAGATAAATGGTTCCAGCTCTTTCTTCAGCCACTCTGCAGGTGAAGGAAATAGAGCTCTTAACTCTTCCTTAAACTCTCGGAAGCTGGGCCTGGTGGCTGGGCAGTGTGGTAGAGGGAAAAGACACTGGCCTTTCAAGACATATACTTGGGTTTTAGCTCTAGCTTCACAACTTGGTAGCTATGTGACCTACTAACTTTGGCAAATGACTTAACATCTTCGAGCCTCTTCCTGAAGTATAAACTGGAGACAGTGGCAACGACATGGAGGGGTGAGAGGAGGCATCTAGGCAGCCGCTGCAGAACAATGCCGTGGCGTCTAAGCTAACACAGGACTAGTTGAGCATTCACTCACCACAGCTCCTGCGCTCTCCATCTCTCTTGCCCTGTTAAGAAGTGTGTGAAAGGCTTGCGCTGTCCCCAGCCATACAGACCTTAACCAAAAAACTAATGGTAGTTCAGTCCTCTGATTTTCCTTCTGTAGCTTTTCTCTGAGTGCATATCCCCCCAGCATGTGAGCTCTGCGCCCCTCTTGTCTGTCTGCCATGCCTGTTAGGAGCGCCCCCCAATCCCCAGTTTCTGAGCTCACTGGTGGGGCAGGCCCCAGGCTGCTGGTGCTGACCTGCGTGCACAGTCGCCAGCACAGCCGCATGCAGGAGGGAAGCTGCAGCTGGGACTTTCCCGGGGAGAGCCAGGGACCATTATTTCCGTACAGGTGCTGTGGGAGTTTATTACCTACTCTGCTACTCCTTCCCAAGGAGGAAACACTATCTGAAGATTTTTCTGGGTAAGGAAACTCACCCACCATCACCACCACCAGCACGACTGTTCTCCAGCCCGCCTGCCCGCCCCTTCACTGCCGTCAAAACAGCAGGAACAAATACCACCCACTGATTCCTCAGGGAAAAGTCAGGTCTCCTTTTTATGACTCTCTTCAACTTAACCCAGTTAGGCTTTCCCTGTAACTTGATGTCAAACAAACCCATTTTCTGGTGCTGCCAGAACACACAGACTGAGCCTCTCTTTCCTTTCAGACTCACTTCCTTGCCGGCTCCAGGCAGGTTTGGGGTAGAATGCCCTCGGGCAGGCAGGGCTACAGTCACCTGTAGTCTCCCCACCGGTATGAGGTCCACTTTGCGGTTCACGGTGGGCACTCACTACAGATCACCATCTGACCACTCACCAAAATGACCATACTGTCCCTCTTTTAATAGGCTGTCTCCCAGAGGACAGGACAGCACCCCGACAGCATGGCACAGGATCAAACATCTGTCAACCAAGTCAAATCTTGGTTCAAACCCAGTTCCTCCACTTACTAGCCATGCGATGTACAACTTTCTTTATCTGTAAATAAAACCGTGCACCTCCCAGGATTCCCTTGTTTGAAAGTTTATTGTGATTTACTCATATTCTAGCTAGGATCCTCCACTAAAAGAACGGGAATGGGGGGGCCGCTTACTGGAGGCCTCAGAGCATTCCAGAATATTCTGTTTGTTTTGGTGGGAATGGGGAACCTTCAGTGAGGCTTCATCTTGAGCTCATTTCCTAGGTTCCAGCACTCAGTGGGCTTTTTT
This sequence comes from Equus quagga, assembly GCF_021613505.1. Lineage (NCBI taxonomy): Eukaryota > Metazoa > Chordata > Mammalia > Perissodactyla > Equidae > Equus > Equus quagga. Next base: position 18,539,194 of record NC_060267.1, on the reverse strand, counting down.
TTTTTTGGTGAGGAAGATTGTCCCTGAGCATCTGTTAGCATCTGTTGCCAATCTTCCTCTTTTTGCTTGAGGAAGATTGTCCCTGAGCTGACATCTGTGCCAGTCGTCCTCTATTTTGTATGTGGGACACCACCATAGCATGGCTTGATGAGCAGTGTGTAGGTCCACGCCCAGGATCCCAACCTGCAAACCCCAGGCCACCCAAGCAAAGCGTGAACTGAGCCACTACGCCACTGGGTTGGCCCCTCAGGGGGACTTTTAATAACGAACGCAACCACTTACTAAGCTCATCTCAAACTCTCAACAATCCTTAGGGAAAGGGTCAGTTCACAAATGAAGGAAGTGATGCCCTGCCAGATTAACACCCACACCACCCCCATCTGTGCCAGAGGTCACCCAGCTAGTCAATGGCAGAGCTGGAATTCAAACCAGACTAGTCTGACTTGAAAGCCTGAGATTTTCGCACCACACAACACCCTGAGAAGCAGAGCCTGGCCACACTGGCTGAGAGAGCCAGGCTGGAGAGAGATGTGGGGACTTCCAGAAAGGAGGGTGGAGAGACTCACTCCCTTGCTGACTCCAGGGTTGCCTGCCCTCCAGCAGGGGGGCCTACAGTCAAGTGCAGCCTCCTCACCGCGTGAAGGCCAGATTGCTGTTCACAGAGAACACTCACCACGGGTCACCATCTGACCTCTCACCAAAATGGCCCTACTGTCGCCTTTTAACAGGCTGTTTACCAAAAGACAGGATAAAGCGCCCCAGCAGCATGGGAGAGGGGAGGGGCCCCTGGGCTCTGTTCCTCGACAGCCACCTGTTCCCACCCCCCTGTACGCAGCGACTGACTCCGCCTGCGCTTTCGGGGGGGAGGGGGAGATTTTTCCATCTTTTGTGTCTTGAGCCTTTTTTTCCTTGCCTTGCTCTTCCCTTCTCTCTCCCTGTTCCTTTTGTAGATAATACTCCCACAGGCCTCCCACGGCAGCTCCAAAACGCAGCCTCCTGAATTTCTTCTTGTTGACAATGGCTTTGAGCTGTCTCTGAACAGGACTCACCCTCAACCTTCCCCTCCCCATGACTCCCCAGCACTGAGGCCCTAGTGAGTCAGGAGTTGGGGGAAGGGGCCGGCCCTTTGGTGAATGGTTATCGGGTGCTCTGCTTCGGCGGCCCAGGGTTTCGCCAGTTCAAATACTGGGTGCAGACATGGCACCGTTCATCAAACCACGATGAGGCAGCATCCCACATTCCACAACTGGAAGGGCCCACAACCAAAAACACACAACTATGTACTGCAGGGCTTTGGAAGAAAAAGGAAAAATAAAATCTTAAAAAAAAAAAAAAAGAGTTGGGGGAAGCAGAGAGGAAAAGGAGATTACAGTAGGAGGACAGGTGCTCCCTGACCTCCGAGTGCGAGTGCCCTGCTCACTTTCCAACCCCTCCCCAGCCCCATCTTACTGTCTCCGTGGGCCCCAGCCCCTTGTGTATGTATTGGGATGGGGGGGCGGGGAGGAGGCAAGGAATTCATCCCTGAGAGCTGAGGGAACCTCTAGGTCAGGGCTAGCAGGAAGAGCTGAGGGACGAGGTGAAGAGGAAGAGAGAGGACAGTGGGCTGAGATCCTACGCCTGAAACTTATCTGGACAGAAAGGATACCTTTAAATCAGGCCTGACTAACTGTCTGCACCCCCACATACACACCTTCACACAAATTCTTTGGAGGGCAAGGGGGGAAGAGGTGTAAAGGCCAACGCAGACGGCAGTTTCATCCTAGGATAAAAAGAGCCATCACAACATTCAAGAAATGTTAGCATATTTCTTTTCCTGGAAGTGAGGACCAGGGCACCAAAACAGTGACAGGCACATTGTGCCTCGAACTGCTGGAGGAGGCAGTGCATCTTGGACAAGATGTTTAAGCTCCCTGCTTCCATGTTTTCATCTGCAAATCAGCAGTTACGACAGTAACCACGCCATAGGGTTATGATGAATTTTAATGGGATAATCCAAGTCAAGCACTTAGCACGTGCCTGGCACAAAGGTGACGCTCAATAAAAGTGAGCTCTTGTCATTCTTTGGAGCACCCCGTACATTCTGTCTACCCCCTGCTCACCCTGACCCAAGGCGTCTGGTTTAATTTAGTGTCCAAAACCAGCCTAGGCAGATGACCTGGAAGCCTCAAAGTCTGAACACCTGGGGCTTACAGGGGTGACTGGAGGACCACCCGGATCTTCTCACCTGAGGATCCATCTTTGTGAGCGCCCACCCAGCTAGCCTGGGGTTCTGTCTGGGTCCTCGTAGTGGGAGACAGCTATGCTGGAGTGAGGCTGACCCTGGACCTGGGGTTAGGATTTTCAGGATTGGAACCCTAACTCTGCCATTTACCAACTTGGTTACCTTGAGCGAGTCTTTCTCTCTCTCTCTCTCTCTAGCATCTGCCCTGCCTATTTCACAGGGCTCCTATAAAATTCAAAATCAGACAATAAACATTTACATGATGCAAATGTCACACACTGTTCTAGATCCTTTACTCATCTAGTCCTCCTAACAACCCTCTGACGTAGCTATTATCACCCCCATTTCACAAATGAGAAAAATTGAGTCAGAAGGAAAATCAGACAGCAGGTGCCATGGCTATATTCAAACCTAGGGAGCCTGGTTCCCAGGCTGGTGGGTGCTTTCATCACAGCTTCTCCTGTCTCAAAGTGAGCTGACCCCTAAACTGTACTCTCCTTAGTGGAATGCTTGAACTTCGCCAGGAGGGGCATAGATGAGTGGCCAGGGGAGGGGACTTTGCAGCCCAAGACCCAGGTTGGGGTGTGTGTGTGGCGGGGGGGGGGGGGGGGGGGGGGGGCGGGGGGGCGGCTGTAGCGTGCTCTGCAGACTCCTTCGGGTCATTCTTCCTGGGAGCGGGATTCCAGGGTTCAGAGGACTAGGGGAGCGGGGCTCTTCCTCTCTTTCCTCCAAAGCACCGGCTCATTTTAATACAGGTGCCTGGAGCTTTGGCCCTCGTCGCTGATGAGGGGTGGGTGGAGCGGGGGACATTCTTTCTTTCCGATGCTGGTGACTGTGGATGTGTCTCCTAGAAGGGTGGGGGTGCTGAGCTACCCGCTTCTCTCGTTCAGGAACAAATTGCTGTTTTGGCCCCGGCGGCTCCCCTGGGCGCGGGCGGTAGCCGCGCTCGCTGGCAAACCGTGGGAGGGAGGAGGAGCGGCGCTGGCAGCGCAAGGCTGGGGACCGAAGCGGCGCGGGAGACGAGCAAGCGACGGCCGCCCCGGGCCGGGCTCCGCCCCGCCCCGCCCGGCCCCTCCTCCCCACCCCCTCACCCGAGAGGGTCCCTGCAGCCACCCCTCCCTCGGCAGCCCCCCTTTCAGCGCAGAGCTTAATTCTCTAGGAGTGAAGGGTGTGGGGGAGCAGAGCCTCGGTCCTCCTCACTCCCGGCTCGCAGGGACTCACCTGCGCAAGGTTGGGAAGTTTTTCCCAGCGTCTGACGTCTCCTGTCCCCTGTATTTGCGACCTGACCCTCTAGCGCAGCCTGGGAGCGGCAAAAGGTGACAAATAACAGAGAGAAATCCAAGGGTGAAACAAAGGGTCTGGGGCTTCCCCTCTGCCCGCCTCCACCCCGAGGGCACAGGGAGAACGTCTGAACCGTACTCCCGGGGCTACCCACCCTCCAATTTTCTGACGGCTCCTGCCTGCCGCGGCATCTCCTAGTGATGGCTCGATCCATTTTCCAGAGGGTCAAGGTGAGGCTGAGAAAGGCGCGGATGCCCAGAAGCTGTGTTCAGACCTCCCCACCCCTCAGTCTCCTTTTAGACTTCCTCTGTGGAGTTGGAGCTCCTCTAGAGGCCTTTACCTCCGCCAACTACCTGGCCTTCACTACCTCCGCCTAATTGCCCAGCCCCCTCTCCCATTACATTTTTCCTAGGGGAAAGCATCTTCTAAAACAGACACCCCCGGCCCTGAGCTCTTCTCAGGTCTCTCCGGGGGAGGAGAGGCTGCGAGGCTCTCGGAGAACCCTCCTGCTGCAGAGAAAGACGCCTCGCCCCTGCGGCTGAGTCACCGGAGCGGGACCAGGCGCTCGCACGTCGTTCTCCGAGGGGCGGGTGGGGCGGCCCCGGAGGCCCGCTTGGCGGGGATGGGGGGGCGCCACCTCCCCTGCCCCCACCGAGGTCCCGAGGGGAGGGAGAATCCCTCGGCGGGTGGCCTGTCCCTTTAAGAAGGCGGCCCTGCCTGGGTGTGCCCCGTCTCCATGGTTACCCCGGTGCAGGCGGCGGGCGCGGGAGGGAGGGAAGGAGGCTGCAGCTTCTCCCCGACAGACGGAGGGAGCTGCGGGGACGCGGAGCCCGAGCCGGAGCCGACCCGCAGCCGAAACGGGAGCCGCCGCCGCCGCGAGCCGAAGGTGCAGAGAGCGCCGCGGGCGAAGGGCCCGTAGCCCGGGATTCGTGGGCGGCCAGGGCGCAAGGGGCCGCGCGCCATGCTCCGGGCCCCGACGGCGGGGACGCCCCCTTGCGCGCGGGCGGCTGGCGGGGCCTGCGAGCCCGGGGTGGGCATTGCCCTCCGACGGCCGCGCTAGGGGGCGCGGGGCCCGGCGGGGGGCGGCCTAGCTGGGCGCCCTCCCCCGGCGCTGAGTCCCCGCGCCCCGGAGGCATGGGGCGGGCGGCCACGGCCGCCTAAGATGCCGGCCATGCGGGGACTCCTGGCGCCGCAGAACACCTTCCTGGACACCATCGCCACGCGCTTCGACGGCACGCGTGAGTCCGACCCTCGCCCCACTGGCTCGCGGACAAGCTGTCCCTTGCCAGGGTTCCCGCCGACCCTGCACCCTACATCTCGGCCTGGCGCCCTCCTGCTCTTTCCCTCCCTTCTCCCCCTCACCCCTGCTCCCCGTTTTTAGCTGGGACCACCATCTCCTTCCAGACGCCGTCTCTCCGAAAGGTTCGGAGTCAACACTACCCCAGGCCAGGCAAAACGGCCAGAAGTGTCCGGGTTTGGGCCCAGGATGCAGTCTGTTCGCTAGGGCGTGAACCCCACCTAGTCAGTCTAATCCATCCCATCCCTGCGTCTGGCGCTATCTGACCAACTACCCTCGAACTGGCGGAGTCCAGGGGAGGCAGGGAAGTGGTACTCAGGGACAGCCCGGAGGGCTCAAAAATCAGATTTGGAAAAGAGATTAGCAAACCAGATGGAGTAGGCGGGACTCAGGAGCGCACTGTCCAAGCTCACCTCACAGCCTAAACCCACGGAGCCCTCTAGCCCCAAAAAGATAGGTCTGGGGACTCCCACTCAGACTAGGGAAGTTTGGAAGCTCCCACCAGAGCTTCTGGATCCTGGGTTCCTGAGGTCCTGAGCACAGGGCAAGTCATGAAAGGCCCTCCCTTCTCCTACTCCCTCACACTTGCCCCCAGTGGGGCTTCCCAGCTCTCTACTTAACGTCTTCTATGGTCTCAGTCTCGGTTCCGGATGGGCCCCCCACCCCCAACACCCGCCCCCCAGGCTTCTCCATCTGCTTTGCTGTGTGCTTGGCTCCTGCAGCCTGCTGATTCAGCGCCCCCCACTCCCCAATACATTCCTGGCTCCAGGCTCTGGGGTTCAGCTATCATTCTTACACCCCAATTCTCCATCATGTTCACTAATTCCTGAGCCAGGTCAGGCAGCTGGGGCTCAAACAGAGAGTGCAGAATGGATGGCGGCTTTGACGGCCTCCCAGTCCAGGTGGGGCCCAGTGCCAGGAGCCAGACAGCCAGCGTGGGTACCTGGCTGGTGAGTGAGCCTGGCAGAGGTAGAGGTGGGGCTGAGGCTGGCCTAGAGCTAGGCCTGCAGTCCTCCTTTGGGCCTCCTCAACCCCGCCCCTTACCCCAGGCTGCTCAGGACACACTCCAGAGGGCACAATGCCCACACAGGGCCGCAGTTACCAACCTCAGGCTCACCCATGCTGATTCTCAATGCGTTCATATCATGCTGCTAGGAGTGGGCCCTTGCAGGGCACTGACACACAGGTGAAGCACTGATTCCTGGTCATAAACAGCTCCTGCCTGCCCCCTGAACACACACACATGCAGGATTCCTGGGATTTCTAATACCCACCCTTTGGTTGCAGGCATTTGGGAAAGGAGGGGTGACCCCATGCCCCTTTACCCCACGCTCCTCTGAGAGGTGCTCTCTTGCAGACAGTAACTTCGTGCTGGGCAATGCCCAGGTGGCAGGGCTCTTCCCCGTGGTCTACTGCTCTGATGGCTTCTGCGACCTCACGGGTTTCTCCCGGGCTGAGGTCATGCAGCGGGGCTGCGCCTGCTCCTTCCTCTATGGGCCAGACACCAGTGAGCTCGTCCGCCAGCAGATCCGCAAGGCCCTGGATGAGCACAAGGAGTTCAAGGCAGAGCTGATCCTGTACCGGAAGAGCGGTGAGGGGCCACCTGGCCAGCCCGCCTCACCTGTCCGGTCTCACCAAGCCTGGCACCCACCCCATCCACTGTCCCTCCTTTCCGTTCTCGTTGTCTGCGTCTCCCTTCTCATCCCATCTTCCTACATACCCATCTCCTCTGCCTCCACCTCACCTCTTGCCCCGACCCCTCCTCTCTTCCATCCTCACCACAGCCTCAGCCTCTGCTCAGTCTCCCATCTTGGGTTTCCCACCCCAGCAGAAAAATGTCCCCATGTCAGCAGGACAGATCAATGGACACACATGTCTGATGGTCACCTTGCTCTCCCTTGCCTTCTCCTGCCCTGTTCCATCAAGCCCTGTCCTGAGCGGAGCCAGGATGCCACTCCGCTCCGAGGAAAGCCCCAAGCCTGCTTGTGTCTTGGCCAGGGGTGTCACTGGAGTCCCTGTTGCCTTGGGCAGGGCGGAGAATGAGAGCCGGGCTGAGTCTGTCTTTGTGCCCAGGGCTCCCATTCTGGTGTCTTCTGGATGTGATACCCATAAAGAACGAGAAAGGGGAGGTGGCCCTCTTCCTGGTCTCTCACAAGGACATCAGTGACACCAAGAACCGAGGGGGCCCCGACAACTGGAAGGAGAGAGGTGGGTGCCGGTGGGGCTGTTGATTTCGCTGCTGTGGCTGGGGTGTTGGGTACCTCAGGCCTGGGCGGGTGGGGCCTTGGCACCCAGTGTGGGCTCGTGGGTCCCCCCACCCCTCCTGGACTCATTGCCACTCTGCTGGCTGAGAGGCCTGTGCTGCCCAGGTATGGAAAGTGTGTTTCCAAATAGACCAGTTGAGACAAAGTTGGCGTTTTGAAGTCAGCTTTACTAAGAGTCTGAAAGTAGACAAATCCACTCCTGCCTGTGAGGTACCATCTCCTGACAATTAGTGAGGCTGAGCCCAGCCCACCTGGAGCCTTTTCCTCACACAAACCTGCCTGGGGCGGCCTGGCCGAAGCCCTCACCTAAGCCCGTGAGGTCTGTCTCTTCTTGTATCCTCCAAGGGCTGGGACAGGCCTTTGGACAGCTCAGACAGCTGTCATCAGAAGCTGCTCCAAGGCTCTTTGCCACTTGAGGATGCTGGGGGTTCTCTCCATTCCTCCACCCCCAGGCCTGGGTCAGCCCTCCATGATGTAAGGCTCCAGTGGCCCCTGTACCTGGACCCCTGGGTTCTTTCTCTGAGCTCCCTCAACTCTGCTGATGGTCTCCTGCTTGCTCAGCACCGCCCACCCCGGGAACCCCCTCCCGGCTCCTCACCCAGGCCTTTCCCTGTGGAGGCCTCTCCTGCCTTGCCTTGGGGCAGACCTCCTTCTCCTGGAAGCTGGCTGGGAGTGGTGTCTGTAAGCACCCACAGGTCTGCCCATTGCTGGGGTCGGCGAGTGACCCTAGGAAGTGAGGAGTGTCAGAGCCCCCAGCAGTCAATGAGCCAGACCAGTCCACAGAGCAGCAACTGCTGTCCTACACCCAAGACCCTGTGCTGTGTGTGTGGGCGCTCCTCCCATCATCCTCACGAACCCCTCTTCTTTTGCAGGCGGTGGCCGGCGCCGATATGGCCGGGCAGGAGCCAAAGGCTTCAATGCCAACCGGCGGCGGAGCCGGGCTGTGCTCTACCACCTGTCTGGGCACCTGCAGAAGCAGCCCAAGGGCAAGCACAAGCTCAATAAGGTGGAGTGCGCACTAGGGTGTGTGTTTGGGGGTGGGGCAGGGTAGGGCAGGCTGAGGAGATAGAGGAGGGGAACTGAGCCCTCCACAGAGAGAATGTCCAGGGGGCTGCCCAGGCCCCACCGGCATTGGGGCTGTTGCTGAGGGAAGGAATGCCTGATCCATCACATGTATAGAGGAGAGTCTTGGCCTTAGGGTCAGATGGGCTCGATCCGGGCTCCTCCCCTAAGCAGCTGTGTGACCTCAGCTAAGTCACTTGACCTAGCTGATCTTCAGTTTTCTGATCTATAACACGGGGACTCTAATGACTATGACAGAGGTTGCTCTGAGAGTGCAGGGAGGGAAGGGAGGTGGATGCCTGTCCCGGACACCATCCAAACTCAGCCTGTGCCAATGTCCTGTGCTCCCTGCCTCGACCGCCCTGCCTCACTCAGGGGGTGTTTGGGGAGAAGCCAAACTTGCCCGAGTATAAAGTAGCCGCCATCCGGAAGTCACCCTTCATCCTGCTGCACTGTGGGGCGCTGAGGGCCACTTGGGACGGCTTCATCCTGCTCGCCACTCTCTACGTGGCCGTCACCGTGCCCTACAGCGTGTGCGTGAGCACAGCCCGGGAGCCCAGCGCCGCCCGCGGTCCCCCCAGCGTCTGCGACCTGGCCGTGGAGGTCCTCTTCATTCTCGGTATGTGCGCTCTGTGCCTCCCTCCCCACCCTATGCCGGGCGCCCCCTGGGCTTTGATGGGGACGTCTGCATGGCTCCAGTGCCCCACAAGTGTCTCCCTTGCCCGCCCGCTGTTGGTGACCTGTGGGCTTCAAAATCAGACCTCGGAACCCTGCAGGTTCCAAACAAGTCTCTGCAAGGAACGGGTCATATGAGCCAGTCGTGGCCTCTCCAAGCCTCAGTTTCTCCTTCCGTCAAGTAGGCATAACAATGTTGGTTACTGTGAGAACGAGGTGATACATGGAAAGAGCCTGGGACAGCATCAAATACTGAGCAGGTGCCCAGTAAAGAGCGGCTCCTCCCGCACCCCATGCTCACTCCCGCCCCCACTTCCCGCAGACATTGTGCTGAATTTCCGCACCACGTTCGTGTCCAAGTCAGGCCAGGTGGTGTTTGCCCCAAAGTCCATTTGCCTCCACTACGTTACCACCTGGTTCCTGCTGGATGTCATCGCGGCGCTGCCCTTCGACCTGCTCCATGCCTTCAAGGTCAACGTGGTCAGTGTGGCTGGGCTGGGTGGGCTTTGGGGCGGGACAGGCGGGCCGACCTGGGGGTGACCACCCTCTGTCCCCACCCCCCAGTACTTTGGGGCCCACCTGCTGAAGACGGTGCGGCTGCTGCGGCTGCTGCGCCTGCTCCCGCGGCTGGACCGCTACTCGCAGTACAGCGCCGTGGTGCTGACGCTGCTCATGGCCGTGTTCGCCCTGCTCGCCCACTGGGTGGCCTGCGTGTGGTTCTACATCGGCCAGCGGGAGATCGAGAGCAGCGCGTCTGAGCTGCCCGAGATCGGTACCGGAGGCTCCCCGTGTGGAGGGGTGTGTGTGCGTACATACGTGCCAGAGGAATATGTCTGCTTGAGTGTGCGTGTGTCGGGGACACATGAGGGCAGGCTTGCGTCTATCAGGCTATGTCTGTGAGCTGACACAAGGTATCAGAGATCCATGTCCGACTCTGCATGTGTGTGTGTCAGGGGGCATGTGTGCAAGGAGGCATGTGTTTGCAAGAAGAATGTGGGGGCTAATGTGTGTGTGTAGATGTGAGTGTAACAGAGCCACCACCTTGAGGCAGGCCTGTTCCCCAGCAGCCAGGCATTGTGGAGAAAGCGTAGTGGGCTGCCTGGGGGAGTCCCATTCACCCATTATGGCCTCCACGTGGCCAAATTTTTGTTACATTTTTCAAGCCCCCGCCTGGCTGGTAGCCTCACCCCTCTCAGGAGGAGGCTGTGCAGGGAGCTGCTGCCCTCCTGGGTTCCTCTGATGCCTGGCACTTTCTCACCACCCTCTCCAAAGCTCGCTCCCACCACGTTGGCTGCTGAGGCCCCTTCTCCACTCTTGTCACTTCCAGCCCGCCCGCATCTCTCTCAGCTGCTTCTCAGCGCCCCTGCCCTAAAACATGGCCTTTTTCGCTGTCCCAGCAGCGCCTTCGCTCTCCTTCAGTTCACCTCCACTTCCACAGCTCCTCCTTCTGCTCACCTCCCACTCACGTCTTAACTCCTGCCAGGAGGGCTTCCACCCCCACCCCTCATCCCAAAATGTCACCCAGAAGGTCACGGGGACCTTCTAGGACCAAATCTTCAGCCCCTTGAAGTCCCTGTAGCACCTGACCCTGCCAGCCAGGCTTCTTGGAAATGCTCTGCCCCCTGCCCTGCCTCCTCCTGCCCCCACCCCTCCCAGTTCCAGGCTTTCCTCAATCTCTCCTTGGCCTCTGCTTGTTCTCCCTTGGCCATTCTATGGCGCCACCACAGCCAAACTTCCGTCCTGTCTCCCTCTAACTCCAAACCATTCTGTTCTGGCTGTTTCTAACCCTCCAGACTCCACAGCTCCAAAACTGAACGCGCCTTCTCTTCCCCAGGCCCTCCAGCCCTGTCCGCTTCCCACAGATGGCCTTTGGGGCCGGTTCCAGCCAGTGGCAGGAGGCCAGCTGCTCAGACGGCCTCTCAGGACCGTCTGCTCCTGGGGGGCTCACCAGGCATCCAGGTTGGCCTTAGAAACCTGCTCTGATCAGTTCCCGGGGATGAGGAGGCTCCTTGCCAGCCATCTCTCCCTCGCCAAGGCTGTGGAGACTGCTGTGTCAACCAGAGACCCGCTTGGATGGTCCCCGAGCGCTCTAGTTGCTGAGCACACGGAAGTGGGATGCTCCAGGCAGTGTCAGCTCCTTGGCGCCTGCCCTTCCCAGAGGGAAGGTGGTGGAAGCTGCTCTGGGGTCAGACAGTCACCCAGCGAACATGGTCAGAGGGCCGGAGATAGATAATGGTGACATAAAGCCCTGACCCTAAATCCTCTGGTCAGGACCCTTGCTCCACAACAGGACCCAGACACCCTGGGTGTTGCGTCCATGTGGCTCCTCTGTTCTCACCACCTCATGGGGGCTGCTGAGCTGACGTTCAGAACACCTTTTGCTCCCAGAGGGGCTCTGAGCCTCACCAGGGAGCACATGGGGATGTGGGGGGCTGGCTGTTTTACAGATACATGTGGTGATTCTTTCACCCTTGAACCCCAAGTTCCAGAGTGGTTTCCTCCTATTTGAGGCTGGTCCTAGTTCACATTTGGGGCATCTCCAAGTCCTTCACATCATCATCTCTCCCTTCTTTCTCTGGGGAAACTCCCCCCCAGCTGCGTTGGAGCCATACCCAGACCTCCCAAAGTCCAGCCCTGGAAGGGAGGTCTCTGTGGGGAGGGCAGCCCCCTGCTGGCCCCACTCTGTCGGCGGGAGGCGCCTTCCTGTGGCTTCCTTGCCTTGGTTCCTCTGCTCCACTGCCCGTGCTGTGGACAGAGTTCCTGCTCCAGATTCCCACTAGGCCGGTGGAGATGAGCTGGATTTTCAAAAGACTGTGCTAAATGCTGAGGGCATCTCTCAGTATGAAAGCCACCAGCCTCCAGAACAGGCTCTGCCAGCCTGACCCTCCCCACATGGAGGCACCATCCCACCACCAGCTCCAGGAGCTGCCAATGTCCCCACGGCCAAGACAGAGAGGAGAGGCCCCTCTGCCACCCTCCCTTTGTCCCCCTGCTTCTGGCCCCTATGGCCCCCCACGTTCCTCACCTGGCAACTGGCGTCACCTCAGGGGCCCAACTCAATAACGACTGACAAGTGTTGCCTGTTCCCGTGCATTCTCACCACACGCCTCAAGTACAGGGCTGAATCCTTACCTTGGCTCAGCCCTTAACACATCTCCCCGACTTCTTCAGCCTGGGATTTGATGCCCCCGTGTGAACCCCACACTCGGGGTAAGCAGAGCTCCTTGCCCATTGTCTCCATCTCTACGCTGGCCCGCGCCTTCTCCTAGGTGGGGAAGGACCTCCTCTGAGTTTCTTTGTATCAAAACTCCACCCATCCTCTGAGACCCAGCACCAAGGTCCCCTCTTCCTGGAGGCCTTCTAGCCCAAAGCACCTTGGTTGGAGCCCTGCCGTGTGGCACTTGGGCTGTGTGTACCTCTGACATGTGGCCCACCCTGCAGCAAGCTCCTGTGGGTCCCCCCAGCTCCTGGCACACGTGCGTGAGGTTGCTGAGTGAACGGTGGGTGGGTGAGGGGAGGGGAATCGGGACTGCAGGGAGTCGTGTGTGTGAGGTGTTGGGGAGAGTGTGGAGTGGGGGGGGTGTGGTGCTGAGGCGGGAGACACAGAGTGCATGTGGAGAAGTGGGTTCCACTGCAGCCCACCCTCTGATTTCCACTCTACCTCAGCCCGCCTGCCCTCTGTGCCTTGCTCCCCATGGCCCCCATCCAACACCCTGGAACTGCCACAAACCCCCAGCTAGGTTCAGAGTGACTTCGGGAAGCCATGGCTCCCTCCTCCTGCCAAGGCCAGGCCAGAGAAAGTGGGGTTGACAGGGAGATTGGCCCTCTTCGGCCTGTGTCTACGTGTGCTCAGGAGCCTCTGTGTGTGCACAGGTGCCTGCCTGTCTGTGGCCTGACCTGTGAGCTCATGTCCATGCAGGTGTGTCCCATCCCCTACCTGGGTGCGAGTGGCTGAGCACCTGTGTACCCTTGTCCCTGTCCCCAGTGTCCACAGGCCTTTTCTGTGTGAGTGGCTGTAGCCGTGCACCTGTGAACGTGCCCAAGTGCACATGTCCTTGTTCTCTCAACTGTGTGGAGCACATGGGTAGCCTCAATGGTGTCCACTGCACATGTCCATGTCAGTGTGCGTGAGGGTAGGTGATTTGTGTGGTTGTGGGAGGGGTGAGGCTGAATGGGGGGTGGCTTTCTGGAGCAGGCGAGCTCAGAGGAAGAGCAAGAGGAGTCTGAGAGGACAGGGCAGAGGAGGTGGCCCCACGCACCCGGCCCTGGGGGCGAGTCTGTGGCTGGTGCAGTGGGCCCCGCCAGTCCCTCTGCCCCCTCCAGCTGGGCCTGTTGCCCACCGCTGGGATTAGCGCCAGCTACAGGGAAGAGGCCCAAAAGCTCCTTGCTGCATCCTCAGCACCATAGAAGCCCGCTGGGAGGATGACAGCCTTGTCCTCATGTGCTTGTCTTGCTGAGGGTTGAGGAGGTGGTTAGGGCTGAGCCGGGCTGGCAGAGGAGGAAAGTGGCAGGAAGCCACGGGGGGTGGATCTGCATCCGTACGCCCCCCGCCCCGGGGGATACCTGCACCGCAGTGCAGCAGTGCTATCCCACCCCCTCCCCAGGCTGGCTGCAGGAGCTGGCCCGCCGACTGGAGACCCCATACTACCTGGTGGGCCGGAGCCCAGCTGTGGGGAACAGCTCTGGCCAGAGTGACAACTGTAGCAGCGGCAGCAGCGAGGCCAACAGGACGGGACTGGAGCTCCTGGGCGGCCCGTCCCTGCGCAGCGCCTACATCACCTCCCTCTACTTCGCACTCAGCAGCCTCACCAGCGTGGGCTTCGGCAACGTGTCCGCCAACACGGACACGGAGAAGATCTTCTCCATCTGCACCATGCTCATCGGCGGTGAGGCCTGCCACTCTCCTGGTCCCTGCCCACTCCTAGACTTCTGGCCCCAGGCGGCCGCACCCGCCTCACCTCACCCAGGGGCCCTAGGTCCTTCCCAGAGGCACTTCTGCTTTAAAGGGCCCTAGGAATACGAGGCCAGGGCTGGGAGAGCCCACTCGGCTGCAGGACTCCATGCCACACTGCGGCCCCTGTGCCTTGCGTAGGAGTATGTGGAGAGGGGAGGCAGACCTGTCCAGCATGGTGTCAGGCCCGGCCAGGCCGGTCCTGGAGGTGACCCCCTCTCGCCACCTTCCCCAGCACTGATGCACGCGGTGGTATTTGGGAACGTGACGGCCATCATCCAGCGCATGTACGCCCGCCGCTTTCTGTATCATAGCCGCACCCGCGACCTGCGCGACTACATTCGCATCCACCGCATCCCCAAGCCCCTCAAGCAGCGCATGCTCGAGTACTTCCAGGCGACCTGGGCCGTGAACAACGGCATTGACACCACTGAGGTGCGCAGGGCTCCAGGTCTGGCCCTCTCAGCCTCGGCTCCCTCGAGGGTGTGCGCTTGGGCAAAATTCCCAGGAGTGGGCTGGGGGAGGGGCAAGGGATGCAGAATTCTGGCCCCGCTGCCTCTGCTTTCTCCTGGGGGGACAGCAGCCTGGGACAGAGGGTGGCCGAGAAGCTGGGAGGCCCCTCGCTACCCTTGTTAGGTCAAGAGGCTCTGCTCACTGATGTCCAAGCCTGAGGCAGGAGGAAGAAAGCTGGGCTGTTTATGGGGGGCAGGGGCGGGGGCGTCTAAAGTGATGGAGAGGGAGGCAGAGATAGCCCCTCACTGATGGGCCCCTGTGTGGAGCTTGATGCTATGCAGGAGTCCCTCCCATGCTTCCCCTTGCTCCAGAGGCCCATCAGGGTGGAAAGGGGTTGGCTGGAGGCTGCCTACCGCTCTGCCCCCACAACCCCTGACTGTTGCCACCTGGTCCCCACCTGCAGCTGCTGCAGAGCCTCCCAGACGAGCTTCGCGCAGACATTGCCATGCACCTGCACAAGGAGGTCCTGCAGCTGCCCCTGTTTGAGGCGGCGAGCCGCGGCTGCCTGCGGGCGCTGTCCCTGGCCCTGCGGCCTGCCTTCTGCACGCCCGGCGAGTACCTCATCCACCAAGGGGATGCCCTCCAGGCCCTCTACTTCGTCTGCTCCGGCTCCATGGAGGTGCTCAAGGGCGGCACAGTGCTTGCCATCCTAGGTATGTGAGGGTGGGAGAATGTGGGGGCTTGTGGGAGGCAGGTGGAACCGTGGCCCCATCTGCAGAAAGACCAGAGAGGGGATGCAGGCAAGGCCACCCAGGGAGAAACAGCCAGGATGGAGCCCTGGGCAAAGCTCAGAGCAGACCCAGTGACCACGAGGTAACAACACAAAGAGGTGGAAAAGATCTGGCGAGTGTTTGGGGACCAGCCTTTAGTCTGTGAGGGGCCCTCGGGGAGCAGCACTTCCTGTCAAGGAAGAAAATCAAATGCTGAGGATGGAAGTGCTGGAGAGAGTGTTCAGGCAGGCTGGGCTGAAAAGGGGGGACGCAAGCTATCCTGTGGGGCTCCCGCTGGGCCTGGAGAGGTGAGATGCTGCCATCCTAGGGCGGATCCCAGGGCAGGCCCAGGGGCGTGAGGGTGACAGTGGAGTTCCAACTCAGCATGTGTACTTTCCTTCTTGGCCAGAAAAAGAGAGATCAATTCCCCAGACAAGGAGAAAGAAATGCAGTGGGGGGATTGACGTCACCATAGTGCTGACCCCAGGGTCTCACAGCGCCTGGCCCTGTGCCCAGCCGCTTACCTGCTTCATTTCAGCAAACCTCCCAGACCCAGGGGGCAGGAACTCTCGTCACTCCTGTTTTGTGTAGGAGACTGAGGCTCTGAGGGTAAGGAATTGGCAGGCCAGTCTTGGGGCGCTGCTCTGGGGAGACTCATGTCCTGCAGGAAGGGCACCATTTCAGGGGGTTGGACGCGCACCGTAGGCTTCAGGAAGGCACATTCGAGCATTCCAGGAGCCTCAGGGCTGCACGCTCCGGGGCTGTGGCAGGCTCCCATCAGTGACGCACAGGGCAGGAACACTGATCTGCCTGCGTAATCAAGGGCCTCACACCCGGGATGAAACACGGGATGAAAGGGAGGTGGCACCCCCACCACAGCCGAATCCTCAGGCAGCCAAGCGCTTGTAGACTCACCGTGGGGACAGCTGACGCCTGGAGGGGCTGAGGTTTGTCACTAACCTGGAGAACCAGGAAGGCCAGATGCCCAGCAGCTACTGTGTGTCCACTCTCTCTCCCTTGAAGAAGATGACCTTCCAACAGGAAAGAGGAGGAAAAAATACCAAGTGGTTTCGGAGCTGAGAGAGGCCAGAGGCTGTTTTGTCCTTCGCTTTGCATCGTTCCTTGAGTTCAGCTTCTGAGCCTGGATGCAGTTTACGCCAGGCCTCTGAGCAAACGGAGTTACCGCCACTCACGTATGGCCAGCAACCCTTGAGAAATTATGGAGACCTGGAGAGATCCAGAAGGGCAAAAAGGCAGATTTTGACAACTGTAGACTGGCCACTCCAAAGCAAGATTGTCAAGTGGATTATTAAACAGATGGTTTTCAGCTTGGAGCCGAGGAAGCAGGGTGGCTGGGAGCTGGCATGAGTCCTGCTAGAGCATCTCTTCCCTGATCCCGGACACCGGGTCTCAGAATAGCCATGTTCGGTATTAAGATGGAGCCTCAAGAATGGCCACTGCCTGCACCCAGGCCTCTGCCTCTAGAATGTTCCTAGCACTGGGACTTATGCCACCTACGATCTAGCCTGGCCCTGCCCATATGCTCTGGATGGACTGTTTCCTCTGTGGACTTGGTGGCTGTGGACACCCCCAGGAATGCCTGGTTCCCCATGACCCGGTTTTCTGCTTTGCCGTCATCCCGTCCCCCACCTGCCTCCTTGGTTGAACATCCAGGTACTTCCTGCCTACTCCCGACAGCTAAGGCTCACCGTACATCCAGCACTGTCGATTCTGCCCGCCTCTGTGTATGAAGCAACAGCCAATTGTGTGCAAAGTCAGTTGTGAGGGAGGAAGGGCAAGGCGAAGAGAGGTGTGCTGGGCCGGTGCCGGGAGGATCTTGATGAGCCGAGCTGAAGGCTCTGGCTGAGATGCCAGCCTGGAGGGCAGTCTCTGGTCCCTGAGACCAATGGCACGGAACTTCGTCCTTGGTCCTGTCCTGTTTCTCATTTTTATCTCATCTCTTGGATGAAGACAAGAAATACATGTGCATCCTATTTCCAGATGACACACATGAGGGGAAAGAGCTCATTCATCAGAGGATCACATTGAGATGCAAACAGTTCTCAGAAGGAAACAGAAGGATGGCCTGAAACCAAGAAAATAAGATTTAATAGCGATGTGTTGTACACTGAAGTTTAAGCAAAAGTCCACGAACGTTTAGAGGAGGGCTCCGAGCTCAGTGAGTTCTGGAGGCAGCGGGAGGCAGCAGGGTGGCAGCCATCCGTCTCTTTCCTGAAGGGGAAGGAGACGCTTTCTAATCTTGTGAACTGTCTGGCAGTGGGTTGAGCTGCCTTGTGAGGGGCAGTGAGTGCTGGGGACCCCAGCCCCAACAGCATGCCACCCCTGCTGGGAATGACCTACGGGGACTCTTGTCAGGAGGGAGGGGAAGTTTCGAAATGAACTTGGATTGGTTGTCTGTGTGTCAGGCACGTTATCTACACTAACTCACTTAATCCCCGCCATGTCCCTGATGGGAGACACCCTATTGCATTGATTTGAAGACACACATTTTTTCCCCACAATTTAACCTGTCTAACATAGGGATGCAGACTCTGATTGATGCCATTTTACAATTGCTGTCAGCCAGGGGGCAGCAGTCTCAGCTGAGTGGTGGGAAACCCTCCACTGACACCTGCTGGTAAGATCAAGAAAGCACCACCATCTCAGTTAACTACAGGACCTATTGTACAGACCAGGCACCAGGGCTCCGGGAGATGAAGTAAGGTGGCTGCCTGACATTTTCACTGTGTCACTTGTGGCACGAACCTGCTGGTTCCACACACTGGTGCCTGGACAAGCTCCACCTCAATCACTGTGGGGCTTGAAAACCATCGGATTGTGGGGTCCCCCATGGATATTAGGACTCTATAGGTAGGGATGGGGCCTGGGAGTCTTTCCCAGGGGATTCTGATCCACAGGCAGGTGGGAACTGTTAGAATTGGTGGCTGCTTGGTTGTCTCAGCACCAAAATTGGGATGTGTTTCAGCCCAGTGGTTTTGATCCCAAATGAGTTTGAGCGCCCGAGTCACAGAGTTCTTACCCCAAGCCTGTCTGAAGAGCCAGTGAGGCAGGCAGCAAGGGTCAGCCAGGGCCTGGGCCCCTCTGCTCCTCTCTCTTCTGGCCCCAAGGCCCACAGTGGGGGCCTGGCTGGAAAGGCCCCACTCAGCAGCCTCCACTTACCTCCCTGCTTGAGGGCTGAGGGGCAAGGCTTGCTGACCTCTGCTTCCTCTCCCCAGGGAAGGGTGATCTGATCGGCTGTGAGCTGCCCCGGCGTGAGCAGGTGGTCAAGGCCAATGCTGATGTCAAGGGGCTGACGTACTGCGTCCTGCAGTGTCTGCAGCTGGCCGGGCTGCATGAGAGCCTCGCGCTGTACCCTGAGTTTGCCCCACGCTTCAGCCGGGGACTCCGGGGGGAGCTCAGCTACAACCTGGGTGCTGGTGGAGGCACTGCGGAGGTGAGGGTGCTGGGTGCATGCATGGAGGGACTGGTGGGCTGGGGAACCTGGTGGGCAGAGGCTAGGGTTTGTGGAGGTGTTGTGTGAGCACATGGCCTGGTGTGAACACTCCTGCGCATGTTGTGGGAGGTCTACACTGTCCCTGCCCCTTCACACCCACACACATAGTGCTTTAGAGGCCAGCCCTGCCTGCTCAGCCACCCCTCCCGGCTCACCCTGGCCCATCTGAGACAGCCTGGCCCCGTGCAGAGCAAAGTCAGGGGTGGGAAGCCGAGTCCACTGGTACCAGATAAGGAGCCTGCAGGCCACAGATGAGGGCTGACACCCCGGGGTCGGGCTGGGCAGTGTCCCACACTAGCCCCCCAGGCTGCCTCTAAAGAGAGCCCTGCAGCGCCCCCTGCTGCTTCATGGTAAAACAGGACTGCTCTGAGGGTTTTGTTTTGTTTTGTTTTTTAAAGATTTTATTTTTTCCTTTTTCTCCCCAAAGTCCCCCGGTACATAGTTGTATACTCTCAGCTGTGGGTCCTTCCAGCTGTGGCATGTGGGACACTGCCCCAGCATGGCCCGATGAGCGGTACCATGTCTGCGCCCAGGACTTGAACTGGCGAAACACTGGGCTGCCGCAGCGGAGCGAACGAACTTAACCACTTGGCCCCCTCTGAGGGGTTTTTGAATTTTCCCAGCTTATGTCACTAATTCCAAACCAGTTTTTAATACAATGTTCTCTTGGATAGTTCAGTTAGCCGAGGGACCAAGTAGATGAGTGATGTGTCCACACTTGGCTAGAATTTTGAGGGGCAGTGAACGAGCACCTCCGGGGCTTAGTGGCTTCGTGGTGGCAGCAGAAAAGCAGCCTCCCCCATGAGCCTCTTCCTCGCAGGGTGAGAGATACTGGGTATCCTGTTAACAAAAACGGCTCCTCCCCCCAGGAAGATGAGGCCTGGGTGGGGGAGGTGAGAGGGGCTATCCATGCTAGTTCCTTGTGCCCCACTGTCCCCAGGCAGACACCAGCTCCCTGAGTGGCGACAACACCCTCATGTCCACACTGGAGGAGAAGGAGACAGACGGGGAGCAGGGCCCCACAGTCTCACCAGCCCCAGCTGATGAGCCCTCCAGCCCCCTGCTGTCCCCCGGCTGCACCTCCTCATCCTCAGCCGCCAAGCTGCTATCCCCACGTCGAACCGCGCCCCGGCCCCGTCTGGGCGGCAGAGGGCGGCTAGGCAGGGCAGGGGCTTCACAGGCTGAGGCTGGCCCCTCTGCTCACCCTCGGAGCTTAGAGGGGCTGCGGCTGCCCCCTGTGCCATGGAATGTGCCCCCGGATCTGAGCCCCAGGTGAGTAGGCCACTACACTACGGCAGAGATGATGGTGAGGGGGCGGGGGTCCTCACCAGGCTCACCTCTGCCCTAGGTGCCTGTCCTTCCATCCTAATCCCCCCAGCCTGCCTGGTCCAAGCCCACCTTCTCCAGGAAGCCTTCCTTGACTCCTCCACCTCCCTGCTGCCCCACCCCACCATTAGGTGCATGGCCATACACTGCTCAGAACTCTCTTGCTGTTCCACGTACTCAAGCTTGGCTCCTCCGCGAAACTGCAAGCTCCAAGGGGAAGGGACCACCTACCTTTCTCTTGGGGCCCGAGCCCCCTGGCCCAGCTCTGGGCTCCTCCAGCCTCTGTGTGTGGACACTGGGGCATCCTGTCCCGTGAAACACTGCGGTGGCTGCCTGTCGACTGATTTGCTGTCCTGGCGCCTGGGTCCACAGGGTAGTCGATGGCATTGAGGACGGCTGTGGGTCTGACCAGCCCAAGTTCTCTTTCCGCGTCCAGTCTGGCCCAGAATGTAGCAGCAGCCCCTCCCCTGGACCAGGTACTGGGACCCGGGTCGGTGGGGCGGCCCCTCTGCCCCATGAACCTCTGAGAAACTGGCAGAGTACAGACTTTGCCTGGAAGTCGCCTCCCCTCACTCACCTGCATGGTTTGGGTGGAGGAGTTTGGTGGTTAAGACTAGCACCTTGGTGTCGGAAGGTAGCTGTGAACGGGAATGGACTTCTGCTGTAAGCTCTCAGCAACATGACCTTGGTTCTTGCCCCAGCTTCCTGTCTGTAAAACGGTTGTTGTGCATGTTAAATAAGATTAATATCACTAAGACCCTTAGCACAATGTCTGGCTCGTGGAGGAGATAAAGGGCTGGGGAGCAGAGTTGTAAGCCGCCCCTGGCCAGGCCGGGCTGTCCTGATAGTGGGCCAAGTAATGAGCTCCCAGGAGTGTCCATGTCCCTGGGGGACAGAACAAGAGACAGGCACAAAGAGCAGCTTCTTCAGGGAGAAAGCGCACGGCAGTGTGCCTGAGGCCCCCAGCAGTTTGGGCAGAATTCAGTGACTCCGGCAAGGCTGGAAGTGGCCGTTCCTGGCGTCAGGCCCTGCCAGGCCAATGTGGTCTGTGCCAACTGGGGCAGAGGCCTGGACCCCGCACTGTCTGTCTCCTCTTACCAGCCCCCGCTGATAACCCCATCCTACTGTCCACAGAGAACGGCCTGCTCACTGTCCCGCTCGGGCCCAGCGAGGCAAGAAACATGGACACGCTGGACAAGCTTCAGCAGGCGGTGGGTGAGGGCAAGGTGGAGGCAGGGAGGGGAGGAGGTGAGCACTGCTGCTGCTGCGGTCCTGACTCCATGCTGACCTTGCCCCCCTCCCACCCCCGAAGGTGATGGAGCTCTCTGAGCAGGTGCTGCAGATGCGCGAGGGACTGCAGTCACTTCGCCAGGCTGTGCAGCTTGTCCTGGCACCCCATGGGGAGGGCCCGTGCCCTCGGGTGTCGGGAGAGGGGCCACGCCCAGCCAGCACCTCTGGGCTTCTGCAGCCCCTGTGTGTGGACACTGGGGCGTCCTCCTACTGCCTGCAGCCCCCAGCTGGTTCTGTCTTGAGTGGGACCTGGCCCCACCCTCGTCCAGGGCCCCCTCCCCTCATGGCACCCTGGCCCTGGGGTCCCCCAGCATCTCAGAGCTCCCCATGGCCTCGAGCCACAGCTTTCTGGACCTCCACCTCAGACTCAGAGCCCCCTGGCTCAGGAGAACTCTGCCCTGAGCCCAGCACCCCTGGGTCACCGCCTCCTGAAGAAGGGGCTAGGACTGGGCCCCCGGAGCCCGTGAACCAGGCTGAGGCTGCTAGCACTGGAGAGCCCCCACCAGGGTCAGGGGGCCTGGCCCTGCCCTGGGAACCCCATAGCCTGGAGATGGTGCTTATTGGCTGCCATGGCTCTGGCACAGTCCAGTGGACCCAGGAAGAAGGCACAGGGGTCTGACTGCCAGCCCCAGAACTCAGTGTTGCCAGACATGCTGCCATCTGTGGCTCTGCCCAACCGTGGGGTGGAGGAAGGGCAGCAGCCACCCCCTGGGACTTCGTGCTGCCCGCTGGCTCAGGGCAGGGAGCCCAAGAGCCAAGGAGGGCCTGGCCCCCGACTCACAGAGGGTGAGCTGGAGCCTCAGGGGCGGGCCCCGGGCTAGGAGTCTTCGGCCCCTGCTCCTGGGGCCCCTCCTCAGCTTGCTCCTCTGACCTCCTCATCTCCCTCTGCAGGCTGGGGGACAGAGGTCTGAGTCTAGAGAAGGGTTCTGCCATCCCCTGCATGTGCCCCTGTCCCTCCATTTTTTATATTAAAAAGTAATAATAAAAGAAACTACTTTGGAACTCAGTGCTTTTTATTTACAAAAAAAAATAATAAAGGGAAAATCTGAAGCTAATCAGCTGGAGACATGGGGTGAAGGTGGGACTCTGGGCAAGAGGGGAGGGTGGTCTGCAGAGAGGAGAGGGGGAGGGGCTCTGGCTCTAAGGAAGCCGGAGGGTCCCAGCCTCAGGGACTTCCCAAGGGCCAGCCCCACCCTCCCGCAGAGGCTCAGATCAATGGGCCAGCAGTTGGGTCTCCTGCTGCCCACTCTGGTTTTTCCAGGAGCCTGAGTTCCCAGCTCCAGAGGGCTGGAATGGCAGGGGAAACTGAGGCTGGAGAGAGCCCATGGTCCTGCCACCACTCCTCACTGTGGCGTGATCTTGGCAGCCTCGGCCCGGATAAGGGCAATGAGGTCCTGGTTGATGAGGAAGACAAATCTCAGGCTGGCAATCTGTGGGCAGGAGAGAAGGGTGGCTGAGGACAGAGGCAGGACTGTGGGCCAGGCCCACGTACTGGCTTACTAGGCCCCAGATCTCATTTTGGCCTCTCCACCTCCCTCCCAGCTCACCTCCACCACAGAGTTGTTGCTGAGGCGCCACTTGGAGCCACATAGCACAGGTCGTCCATCAATGTAGATGGGCCGCCGGCCCTCATTGGCAATGAAGAAATCCCCGTTGTTTTTCAATTTGATGACACCTATGGGAATGCAGAGGCAAAGGGGGATGACAGGATGGGGGAAGCCTCCATGTAGCCTCTCCTTCCTGGGGATAGGCTAGAAGGCACCCAGGATTCCTAAGTTAGAGATCTTGAAATGCCAGGTCCTCAGCCCCAGCTGGCCCACGAGGGTTCCCACAAGACCAAGCGCAGGGCTGGAGGGCAGCGAGAGACCGGGATGGAGATCCTCACTGCTTTCTGCTGGTACCTTGCTTCCGGGAGATCTTCCAGGCTGGACCCTCCAGAGACAGATCCACATCAATCTGGTTGTCCTTAGTTGCTCTGCCCAGGGTGATCTGGGGAAATGGGGCAAGTAAGGACTGGGACCTGAGGACTGGAGGATAGGTCCACACAGGCCAGGGAAAGATAAGAAGTCAGGGACCAGACACAGAAAGGGCAGTGAGGGGAAGACTGATGGAGGAGGGAAATGTAGGAACCGGGGGGCGGGGACGGGACAGCCAGGCCTGCCTCACCTCTCGTGAGCGCATCAGGTACCGCACCATGCGGCCCCGCAGCACTGCCAGCGTCTGGTTGTCGAAGTCCGGAGAGCTCATGCCTGGGGGAGGAGCAGCTCAGGTCGGGGAAGAGCCCACCCCTTAGGGTCACAGGGTGGAAGGCAGGGAGCCAGGGCAAGGTCTACTGAAGGAAAGGAGTCAGGGGCTCGGAAAAGGAAGCACCCAGCCAGGCAACGACAGGTCCCCTGGCCTGCTCACCTGTGATGCTGTCTACTAGCACCTGCCACTTATGCAATTCCTGTTCCAGCTGCCGAATCTCTCGTTTCTGGCGCCGGTCAGCCACTGTCAGCTCTGGGGTGAGGGCGGATGTAAGGAGGGACAT
This sequence comes from Equus quagga, assembly GCF_021613505.1. NCBI lineage: Eukaryota > Metazoa > Chordata > Mammalia > Perissodactyla > Equidae > Equus > Equus quagga. Next base: position 18,515,560 of record NC_060267.1, on the reverse strand, counting down.
TCCAAGGTCACCAGCACCTTACACTGGTTCTCTCTGTTCTAGCAGGAGCTTCCATCCCCTCACTGTCCCCACCAGGGCACACTCACCATGTTCCAGGACTTCATCTCGCATGTCCCTGGCAGGTGAAAAGAGAAGATGAATCAGGCTCCTCACCATTCCAGCTCACCCACCATCACCATTAGGTGCTACTGGGCTCACTAGGGTATCCCTCAGTCTGTTAGCCAAGTGGCCAAGCAGGCTGCTCCTCTGGCCTCGGCCTAGCCTCCTTCCCTGGGGTTAGGGTGGGGGTAGGGGTGAGGAACAATGCAGGGCGGGGGAGGTGCTCAGCAGGGAGACCAGACACCAACAGCTCCAACTGGGGCACAGGCTGAATCTAGGCTGGGCTACATGCTCCGCAGCGGGAGAGGCAAGGCAGGGCAGCCCCGGGAGCTCTGCCCCCTGCAGACACTTAGCTTTCTGCTCCTTTCCGTGGTCCCTGCCACTCACTTGAGCTTACTGTCATCAATCAGGTCCTCTGCGTCAGAGAAGTTCAGCACTTGGTCCCCCTTGGGCAGCGGCTGCACTGAACAAAGGACAGAAAGAGGGTCAGTGCCGATGCTCCCACTCAACCCCAAGCTGCTGGCAGACAACTGAAGTAAGAGGACAAACTAGAGACTGAACCCATGGGAAGAGTTTCATGCTGAAATCAACAAAAGTTAACCTGACACAGGTAACGGAGGGTATGCCAGATGCGGCTACATGCTAATTTGGCACAAAGCATTCTAGGGGTTAGCCAAGAGGAGAGATGGCTGTAGAAAAAGAGGGAATTAAAGTTGACCTTTTGTGTGGGCTTTTCAGCCTGCAAAGGGCTCTAACTTTCATAGCCTTGAACCAAGCAGGGAAGGCACTACTGTTAGCTCTACTTTAGAGATGAGGGAACAGACACAGGGGGGAGGGTTCAACCACGTGACTCCAGTTTAGGCCAGAGCCAGGAGTCAAGCCCTGCTTTCCTGGTTCCAAACCCAAAATGCTCCTTCTACCGCATCACATGCCATGAACATTTTTGGCCACTCAGCAAGGGGCTGAGAAGCACCTGCCGGTCAGTTCCCACTCAGAAAGGATGTGCCAGAGAAGAGCGGCCCCAGCTTAAGCCAGTGTTTTCAAACTACGGGTCATGTCATGTTAATGGGTCATGAAATTAGTTTCATTTTTTTCCAAATGAAAAATGGAGCCCCACCAAGCCCCCTCCCCCCACCATGGCTGCCTGGAATCCCATGGATCTAATATTCAACCGACTTGACAGCTAAGCAGTGTACACTCCCTGTTCCTAGGGACTCCTAGCTCTAAATAGCAAAGGAGAAATCAAATTCCCACACAAGATGACTCTGGAACAAAACATCAAACCTTTAAGTTAACAAGTTTACACAAAATGACTTTCAAAACAGTGACAAAGGAGCTAGCTACAGCAGCAAAAGTAAACTTTAGCCAGTGTCTGTTCCTGCGGCTGGCATTCAGTGATATCTGAGCCTGAGGAAGAAGCAGAGACTTGGAAGCTGCAGGAATAAAGAGGGCTGCCCACTGGGCCCCAAATTCAGAGACCCTTAGGAAGGAAAGATGGGGCCTCTCTCTGACAAGATTTCCTAAAATCCTTTTGTAGGAAGATCTTTCAAGAACTAGAAGCTGCAAGAACCAGGTAGTAAGGTGAAGGGCACGGCTGAGCTTCATTTTCAGAACAGTGCAAACAACCATGTGCAAGGCAAAGGGCAACAATATTTGGGAATAAGAGTAGAGTGTGCTTGCATTTGAAAGTCTGACTTGAATCCCAAATGTCCCTGAAGAGTTCCCTTTAGTTGAATCAGACTGCTTTCCTGCTATTTTTCACCAGAGGAGTGAGAGTTTTGTTGGTGAGGGACAAGAGGAAACATAGAGCATCCTGGCCGTTGGGGATGGAGAAAGACAGACAGACTGGGAGTGAAGCCCCAAGGGGGATGTCTGAATGGCCCAAAGGCAGCCTGACAGGACTGACTGCCCGGTGGGAGCAGAGGCAGCGAGAAGGAAGGTGGAGAGAGGAAAGGGGCAGAAAGGGTTAGAAAAAGTCATCATCTCCAGGGTGGGACACAGGGCAAGTGCGCAGTGAAGGGGACGTTCATATTCTGCTCATGTTTGAATGTTATTCATGAAGAATGTATCAATGTATTATTTATGTAATGACAAAATATGTCAAAAAACAAAAAACAAGAAGTGGTAGACAACTCTGCCTGAACTTCTTGTTCAGGATTCCAGGCTGTTTTGGCTCCCTTAACACGGTGCCGAAGACCATTCCACTACTCTCCCTCCCTCTGGAAGGAAGAGGTTGTTGCTGCAAAGAGGGGAACAAGACACTGGGGGTCACAGAGGCATTCCTTACACGGCACTTGCGGGCAGCTGAGCCCGACTACTTCACGCTCACATGTGCACAGCCACTCTGCCAGTTCCTGGGGCCAGTTACCTGTCTGGTCCTCCAGCAGGTAATACTGCTTCATGAGCTGCCAGTGGGCCTGCAGAGCCTTGGCAGTTCGGGCCAGGTAGAAGGCATCGGGGTGTCTGTGCAGCAGGTCCTGGAAGGTCTCCAGGGTCGGCTGGCTGGTCTGGAGGACAAGAAGCATACTCTAGGCGTCTGGGTTTTCTCACTCTGGCCTCTGTCTTACCACCTCACCTCTGCCCAAGTCCCCACCGGGAGCAGGAAGAATTGATAGGTATGGCCGCCTGGGGAGCCAGGCTTGGCTCTTCCTGAGGACCTTGTCCACAAAGGCCCCTGCAGAGGTACATGCATCTGCACAGGCATGTTTCCAGGCACTGGGGTCTCCCCACATCAGTGTTTTCCAGGTGGTCCAGCTCCCACCCTGCCTGGCCCCTCAACCTGACCACCTCTCAGACTTACCGATCCCACTTTGCTCAGCAGCTGTTCCTCAGCCTTGCTAAACAGGGCCTTGCTCTGGATGGCAGCAATGGCCTCTGGGTGCAGCTGTCTCATGGCCTGGCAGGCCAGCCTGGGCAAGGGGCAGACAGAGGTCAGGGTAGGGTTGAAGGGAGGGTGTCAGGGAATCTGGGATTCCTACCTCCCCAAAGCCTGCAGGCCTCTGAGATGCAGAACTAGAGGCCAGGCCCTCAAGAAGAAGAGCCCAAGGCTTAGCATGGCACTTGTAGCCTTATGGGTTTGACAAAAGCATGAATAAGCAACTCAGGAGACTGAAGTTGCAGTGTTCAACCCCGTGACCATGACGCAAAGGTATAGAGGCCGGTCCTGAGGGAGATCCTAAGACCAGCTGCTGCTCGCTCCCCAAGACCTTCACCCGGACTTGGCAAAAGATGCCACCTGTTAGCCACTGGCCACCACCTCCTCTTTCCCAAGCTGAGCCCTGCCCATTTCCTATTGTATCAGTGCCATGGCTACAAATTAAGCAGTGCTAGGGCCTGTGGGATAGATGGGTGCTAAGCTTCCAACCAATTCAGACGATGTTAAATGGAATGACTGAAGAGGAAGTGTGGGTTTCGCATGCGTGCACGGGTTTATTTGGAACTCAGGCTGTTGGAGATGGGAGAGGCCTTGGTGTTCTATTCCAGCCCCTTCTTGTTATGGAGGAAGAAACTGCGGGAGGTCAGTATGGAAAGGTTGGGAGGTGACCTGCCCAAAACCACAACGCACATGATGGTGCAGACAGGGCTTCCAGCACTCATCTCATCAGTTTCCCCCCATGCTACTTCCTTGGCTTCCAGAGCCCCTTGCCTCTGGCATCAAGCCAGGGCTAGAAGGGTTGGCAGCAGGAAGAAGCTTCCCTCTGAAGCCTGGCTGGTCTTGGTTTCATCCCAGAGGATGCAAGGCCCCAGGGGCCCTGCCTCCTAGGCCCCTCCTCTGGCCCTTGTACAACTCTCTCTTTGCCAGGAGCGAATTTCTGGTGTCCCCAGTACTTCCCCGCTGCTGAAGCCAGCCCTACTCACTTGGAGATGACAGGATCGTAGAGCAGGGCGTACCAGCGCTCCTGGACTTCCCGAAGGGTGAAGCGGCAGCTGAACTTCACGCCCAGGTGGACGGATGTCAGGTCGTTGGTCTGCAAGGCCCCAGAGACGTTTGCTTCGGCCTTAGAGCTGGAAAGAGCCCTTCCCTTGCGACCCACAGGGCGCTGCTGGGTTAGCTGGGGGGCTGGGAACTAGAGGCTGGGGGAGGAAGGGGACCACAAAACCTGTGGTGGAAAACACTACCTGCAACACGGCATTGATGAGTAGGAGGTCATCTGCAGGCTTCCAGCGGCCCAAATCCTTGGTCACCTGAAGTGGCTGTTTGCTCTTCTTTACACGCTTGGTGAGTCCGGGAGCTGGGGCTGGGCTGGGTGGTACAGGAGTGCTGGGGGCCTTGGACACCTGAGCAGAAGACACGCACAGACTGAGTTCAAAGCTGGCATCAGGGCAGCTGGGGTTTTGGGCCCAGAGCTTTACATGCTGTGTGGCAGCCCGAGTCCCACCCAACAATAAGTGGCACAGGCAGGGAGCCCAGCTTTCTAATACCTGCCCCTCCCCCTTCCAGCCCCCGCCAAAGTACTTCTACATAGTCCTGGACCATATGGGGTCTTCTCTTTGCTGGTGGCACTCCCAACCCCAGAGTGGAGGGTGGGTGGGGAGAACACCAGGAAAACACTCTTGCTGGTACAGTGTCTGGGGCCAGAGCAATGCCACCTGGGGGTTATTTTTACACCCAGCAATGCTGGGAACAGGCTGTCTGCTCCCAGAATAGATGCACGCTCCATGCCTCCCACACAGAATGTGATACAGGATGCACTGACAGGGCGGGGGGTGCAGCAAGAAAGGGGAGCAGGGAGAGATGTGCTCCCAGGAGGGAGGCATCTGAGGATGGGACTGGGGCAGCCTGGTCCTCTCACAAGCCTCCTCTGCAGGCTCTTGCCAGCTGGCAAAGGTGGTGGGGAAACACAAAATCTGGCACTGGACCCCATCCCTTCCACCCCCCTCATCTCCCAATCCCTCACCTTCTTCTTCTCACTGGAAGATGGTTCACTCCCTGAACAGCGCCCTGGCTCCACCCCACTGGCCCCCTTTGCCCGGGTAGAGGACTTAGCCAGGCTGCTCTCCACCAGCTCATCATCAAACTTCTTCCTCTTGATGAACCTGTAGAGAGTCCTACCCAGTGAGCATTCCTTGCCCCCTCCCCAGTACCCACTCGTACCCACCCAACCTCCAAAACAGAGCAGGTTCCTGGCAGGATGCTAACTGCTCTGGCTCAGTGGATGCGGTATGGAACTGCTAGGCTCCACCCCACTGAAACGACAGGGTATTGCACCACAAAGATTTCATAGCAAAGACCTAAGACCTCCCTCCCTTGTCCTCAGTCAGGGATCTGGCGGGGACAGGAAAAGCACAAGGCTCTGCCAACCCTTAGGCCCCAGAGGGGCTCAGACAGCCATTCCCAACAGGGGTGAAGGCATGCAGCACCTGATGGCCCTGCCCAGTCCCTGGCCCTCCAAACCTTACTACCTGGAGGAGCTTCTCCGTTTAGGGATGGTGCCCAAGGCCTGGGAAGAGGCCCGCTTCTGCCCTGCCAGTGACTCCTCATCCTCTGAGCGGCTGGCAGTGCCTGATGCCATCAGGGATGAATCTAGCAGCCCCTGAGAATCTAGAAAAAGAGAAGTGGTGAACTCAGACTTCCTAAGTGCCTAGCAGAGCCTTGAGCCTCAGTGCATGGGACCCCTCCTCAGCCCCCCTTTCCCTTTCCTTCTTGGCCCCTCCCCTGCTTCCTTGACACTTGACGTTTTAAGGTGGGAGTTCCTTGGCCATCCAGATCCCATCTGGGCTCAGACCTGGCCCAGACCTTCCACGCTGGGCAGTTCTCCCGGTGCCACGCGTCATGTCGTGCAGCACATGGTGCTCAGGTCAGACTGGTGATGCCGACACACGGGGCTCTGGGCATAACTGTTCCCTCTGCCATCAAAATGCAGCCATGCCAAAGAGGGGCAGCTCAACAGCAAGTCAGTCAATTGTGGCCTCTGCCGAGAGGTACGTGAGTGGTGTTGGCCCAGGGGGAGGTGGCAATGCCCAGCCAGGACCGAAAGACATTATGTGCCAGGCACCGGGTGGAATCAGCAGATGCTTGGCGCCTGAGCGCTTGGGGAGCCGGCCCGGCCTCATACTACCTTTTTCCATCCTCTTACAGTCCCAAAGCCACTGGTTCCAAACCACAGGGCTAGGAGGAAGGGTCCCACAGGCTCATCCAAGGATTCTGACCAGGTGAGCTTAGAGGCTGAGAGGAGATTCTGCAAAGGAGAAATGAGGCTCTCTGAGGCTCAGGTTCCCAACTGGCCAGCCTCACCTCCTTATACTGGAACAGATCCCCCAGGGTGCCATAAGCTAGGGAAGACACGAAGAGAAGAGACACAAGGCTCTATTCTGCCAATATGACCGTGATAAACCAGTGGCCTTTTGGAGGTCACAGACATCTTTGAGAATATGATAAAAACTATGGACTCCAGAAAAATGTACAAACATAAACTAATTCAGGGGGTTCACGGTCCACTCTAACTCTACTAGTTGCCACTAGGTTAAGAGCCTTGACTATAAACTAGCAAGAAGCAAGGGATTCTTAGCTCATTTTTTCTTTTCGTTAGCTGCCCACTCAGCTCAGCAGCACCGCCCTCCCCCTCCCAGGCCAAAGCAGGGAGAGGAAAGGGAGACAGAACTCCAACCAGTCCATCTCATTTGTTTTTTTCCCTTGCAGCTCTGGCCAAAGATTTAGTGGGTGGAACCTCGTGGAAGCTAAAAAACGTGGTTTCGGAACTGCGCGAATACCAATTGCCCTGGGGGGCCTGCTCCTAACCCCCAGAGAACTCAGGTACTGGGGACTCTCTGGGGCGGCCGCTGTCGGCTCCCGCCCCTTCGGCCCAGGGCAGCTCTCCGCGCAGCGTTCCCGCCCTGCCCCCAGGTGCGCTCCTCACGCCGCTCCATAGCGTAGGGCTGGGTATCCAGACAGCTGGGGAGAGGGCGGGGACTCCCTTTCCTCGGGCCGACTGAGATAGGGTCTGCGCCCCCGTCCTTCCCCGGCCCTCCGCCCCTCCTTCTCCCCCGAGTGCACACCCAAGGTGGGGGATTAGTCCAGGTCTGTTTCAGGGGCTCGGGACAGGAATGGCGATGAAGTCCTCCCTGCATCTCAAAGCAAAGCGCCAAGTGAACCCCGAGGCTCTCGCAGCCTTGGCTTAATGCCCACCGGCTGGTGGCTCCCGAGGGGGGACCAATCCCCAGGCCAATTCTCATCCCACCTTCGGCACGCCACCTTTGCGCATGCGTAACACCTCGGACCAGATTCTGGCCCGGTCCGGTCCACGCATGCGCAGATTTTCGGGGCGCTACCGGGGCGGAGCCCCAAACCTTGGGGGGGGTTCCTCCCCGGCGGCACTCTGGGAAACTCCATTTCACCCCCAACTCTGCTCAGAACCTTCAGAGGCGAACCGCGAGGTCTCACCATTCCTAGGCTGCCAGCTCCAACAACTTCTCCGCGGCGACAGCAGCAGCCGCAGGGCCAAAGCCGGCTTCCGTGAGGTATGTCTACTTCCGGGTCTAGGAACGAGGGGCTGCGCAACCCCTTCCGGTTCGTCCGGAGAACTTGAGTCAAAGGGGCGTGGCCATGGCAGAGAAGGTGTTGCCGTTTTGCTAATAACCAAAATTAAAGGCTTTCCTAATTGGGACAGCATATAGTGGAACATCAGGGCTTACAGGCCCCAGAGAGGTTACTCAGTTGGAGGGAGCGATTAAAGGGAAAGGCGAGACTTGGGGCGGGAGGCTAGGGGACGAGACGGAGCGAGGCGAGGTGAGGCGACGCTGGGAGGGGCAGGCCGGGCCGCAGACTTGGTTTCGGCTTCCTAATTCCCGCGAGGTATAAGGAGTCTTTTGATATTTCCCAGGACAAGTTATGCTTTGTTTGATTCCACCAGCGGTTTTAGGGAAACTACTTTGTGTCAGGTCCTGTGCCAGGCACGAGACGGGGAAATGATGCTGAGGAGCTCGCCCTAGCCGGAGAGATGCGGCGTACAGAAGGGGCAGGGAGGATGATGTATGAGGCAGCGATGGAGGGTCGTGGACCGCATTCCTAGAAGGTAGAGGCCCTGGGAGAAGGGGCGGTGCCCAGTTGGTCCCGTCAGCCCAACCCCACCTGGATTGCTGGAAGCAATTGTAGGTACCAGGAGGTAAGGGAGAAGACCAATGGAAGCACCTTCAGAGGGGAGTGTCCTGGAGGCATCTTCGGATGGGAGAACAAGCCTATAGGAAAAGTTGTGAGTTTAGGGGTATGAGAGCTGCCCTGGGAAACCAGAAAGACTGTCGTCTAAAAGAGGGTTTATATTGGTTTTATGTTTTCTTGGAGGGGCACAAAAGTGTAGCAGCTCCAGAGAAACATACTGCAGCTCAGAATAAGGAAGATCCAATTCGGAAGCTGTCCAGCAGCTATGGCAGTCCTTTCAATGGAGATGTCAAACACATGTCCATCACCTGGACATTGCCAGGGGATTCAAGTATCAGATGGGAGGCTGGCCCTTCTGGCCCTGACAGTGTATGATAGCCCTCTCCTTCAAGAGTCCCCACCTCATTTACTGTCCTGTGATCTTGCTTGATGAGTATTAACCTATTTTATCTCCCCTGAAAGATTGCGAATTTTCTGATACAAGGTGCGGTGGACTATGTTAGATATAGCATAGTAGCTATACTAGGTGAAAGTTATCAGGGAGGTCACTAAGGAGGTGACAGTTGAGCTGAGATTTGACAGTTGATAAGGGATCAGTCGTGCAAAGAGCTGGGGTAAGATGACCTAGTCAGAGAGAACAGCATAGCTCCAAAGCAGAAAAGAGTTTGGTGAGTTTGAGGAACAGGAAGGAGTCCAGCGTGGCTGAAGCAGAGTGATCAAGAAAAAGAGGAAAAGAGATGAGAATAGAGAGGTCTTTAGGAGCAGATCACATTAGCCCTTGCAGTTCATGGTATGGATTTTGGCTTTCATTCTTAATATGTTGGAAAACTCTTCAAGGATTACAAGCAAAGGCATCCTTCTTGTGATATGATTTAATTCTTAAAATGATCTCTCTGGCTGCTTGTGGAGAACGGATTGTAGATGGCAAAAGAGGAAGCAGAGAGATCAGATAAGAAGCTGTTGCAACAATCCAGGCGAGAGGTAAACGCAGGTGGTTTAGCTGGGTTGTGGGGGCAGTAGAGATGGACAGAAATGGTGACTTTGATGTGTATGTTGGAGGTAGAACCACAAAGACTTGCTGATGGATTGGATATGGGATATAAGGGAAAGGGAAGAATCACGGACGAGGCCTAGAATTTTGGCCTAAGAAACTCAGTGGATGCTAGACTCCCCCCCCCCCCCCCTTTAAAATATATCCGGAATCTGGCCCTATCTGCCCAGCTCCTCCACTGTCTCCTGATCCAGATCCAGATCCCCTGGATCCATCATCTCTCACCTGGACTATTCCAAGAGCTTCCTAACTGGGCTCTCAGCATTCATCTTTACTGCCCCTCTTCCAGTTTCTTCACAGCAGCTGGGGTATTCCTATAGAATGGAATGGAATGAAAATGGAATAATAGGTTCACAAGCCTCCATCTTCCTAGGAATAAAAGCTCATAGTCTAGCTCCTGTTAGCCCTCTGACCTCATTTCCTGCTTCTCTCACTGGCCCTTTTAAAAATTTCAGTCCCCATCCCCTGCACAGCCTACCCCTTCACTGCTTTGTTTTTCTCCGTAGCCCTTACTTCTAAAGTATGATGTAATTTGCTTATTTTTTTGTTTATTTTATATCCCCTAACCTTAGAATGTAAGCTCTATGAAGGCAGTGGTTTTTGTTTTGTTCACTGCTATAGTAGGTGCTTAATATTTTTTGAGTAAGAGTTAAACTTACTGAAAAGTAGAAGTCTGTGGGAGGAGCAGGTTTGTATGGGAGCTAAACTTTGTACAGAAGTAGAGAGGGGGACACAGGGAAGAAGCCTGGCCTGGAGATCACTGTCGTGATTAGAGAATCATTATCATGAAGATCTGGATGCTAATGCCTAGGGAGAGAGTGTAGGTAGAGAATGAGGAAGGTCAAAACCAATGCCTGGGGCACTCTAACCTTTAAGGTAAGGTAGAGGAGGAGCCAGCAAAGGAACAAAAAGAAAGAAGAGTGTGGGTAAAAAAGCAGACAATGGCACTAATCATCCAGCCTTGGGGGTCCCTGGCTCCAGAATAGTCTTTCCTAGGCCAGCACTCTTTCCTGGGATAGATGTGGCTTACAATGGAGGCCATGTTCATGATCTCTCCTGGATCTTTGCTCAGCTGCTTAGGGCCCCAGGCTCCTTCTGAGGAGTTGGAGCCTGGTGGTTGAGAAGACAGGCTGTGGAGTCAAACTGCCTGATTTTAAACCTCAGCAATATTACCTACCAGCTCGTGACTGTAAGCAAGTTACATTTCTTTGCCTTAGTTTCATCTTCTGTGGGGAAATAACAGTATTCATATCATAGGATGGTTCTGAGGAGTAAATCACTCAATACCTAGACACAGAGGTAGTATATTACAAGTGTCCAAAAAATGTTAGCTGTTGGTACTGTTCTTAGGGCTTGGGTCTCAGTATCTCCTGCCAGGGGTCTGAGTCAGAGTCTAGGACCCAGACTTTGATAGCACAGCCCCTCCCCACTCCTGTCCACTAGAGCAGGACCAATGCCCCTCTCACCTAAGGCTGTTACCTTCTGGCCACCCAGTCAGAGGACAGGATCTATCTGCTGTTGGCTCAACTATACCTTCTTAGGAAGGCAAGTTTGATAAAGCTATTGACCAGTACAGAGTTACCTTTGGATTCACAATGCTTTTTAAGTCAACATATGCTCTAATTGATATCTGCACAGTTTTTTTTCTCTAAGGGAAGAGAAACCATCTGCAAAGGAAGAGTCTCAGACACAGACTGAAACCTAGAGGAGAGAATCACAGACAAACTTTATGAAACATCCAACTTCTTTAACATGACAAAATTTACACATCTCAGTCCAAAAGCCAGAATCACACTTGATGAAGAAACCTAACTTACTCCCATTAAAGTTAGGTATTCCACCAGGATGGCCCCTGTGACTATTTTTATTTAACATTGCTTTGGAAGTTCTAGCCTACTTAATTAGGAAAGAAAACAATGAGTGGCCGAGTGGTTTAGTTCGCGCGCTCCGCTGCAGGCGGCCCAGTGTTTCGTTGGTTCGAATCCTGGGCACAGACATGGCACTGCTCATCAAACCATGCTGAGGCAGCGTCCCACATGCCACAACTAGAGGGACCCACAATGAAGAATATACAACTATGTACTTGGGGGCTTTGGGGAGAAAAAGGAAAAAAATAGAATCTTTAAAAAAAAAAAAAAGAAAGTATAGGAGAATAAAATGTCCCATTTACAAGAGTAACAACAAAGTAAACTAACCAAGAGTAATCTTAACAATGAATGTGCTACGTTTAGGTGCCTAAAACTAAAGTGCTATCAAAGGACACGAAAGGAGACTTGAATAAATGGAAAAGTATACTCTACTTTTAGGTAGAAAGACTCACTATCATAAAGATGTCAGCTCTCCATAAATTAATCTATAAATTTAATGCAATCTAATAAAAATACCAACAGACTACATAACCTGAATATAAAGTTCGTATGCAAATTTTTGCATCAAGAATAGCCATGAACATTCTGGAAAAGGTTAATGGGAGGGGAATAGTTCTACCAGATATTAAACCATTAAAAGCTACAATAATTAAAATAGTAAAATCCAAGGGACACTATCATATGCCTGGGCAATTTTATCAAGAGAACAAACTAGAGAGTCCAGAAATAGACCCAAGACATTTAAAATGTTAGTATATGATAAAGATGGCATTGTCTGTCAGTTGGGAAAAGATAGATTATACAATAAGTTGTATTGAGACAATTGTGTAGCCACCTGAAAAAAAATAATATGGTGTCTCTACTTTAGTACTTATGCCAAAATAAATCCATATGAATCAATTTGGTTTAAATAAATGTAAAAGAATAAAACCATAAATTTTTAATGTCATGGTGGAGAAAGTATTTTTCAGAATAGCTCAAAATTTCCCAAAGCATGAAAAAAAAGACAAATTCTGTCAATGTAAAAATCTATAATTTCTGCAGAGCAAAAACACCATAAACAAAGACAAATGGCAAACTGGGGGAAATAGTTGCAACTCATATCATACACAACAGGACTAATTTGCTTAATATATACAAAATCCCTTCAAATCAATAAGAAAAAGAACAAAATTCCAATAAGAAAATGGATGGTTAACATAAAAGGAAAGATAAATGGCTCTTAGACATATGAAAAAATACTCAGCCTCACTCACAAGAAAATTGAAACTACATTTAGATATCATTTTTCACCTGTAGATTGGCAAAAATTCAAAATGTTTGACAGTAGACCCTTGGCATGGTTATGGGAAAATAGTCCCTCTTATATGTTACTGGTAGAACTGTAAATTGTCAATACTTGTCAAAATTACAAATACATTGGGTCGGCACAGTGGTTAAGTGTGCACATGCCGCTTCTCAGCGGCCCAGGGTTCACCGGTTGGGATCCCGGGTGCGGACATGGCACCACTTGGTAAAAAGCCAAGCTGTGGTGGGCGTCCCACGTGTAGGGTGGAGGAGGATGGGCATGGATGTTGGCTCAGGGCCAGTCTTCCTCAGCAAAAAGAGGAGGATTGGCAGTAGTTAGCTCAGGGCTAATCTTGCTCAAAAAAAAAAAAATTACGTATACATATAATTTCTGATCCAATATACTTGCACACATGCAAAATGAACTATATACATAGTTATCACTATAAAATTGTTTAGAGTAGCAAAAGATAACAAACAACTCAAACATCTATCACTAGAAAATCAGTTAAATAAATTATGGTCCATCCATAAGATGGAATATCACACAGCCAGGCTGAAGAGCTGTCACAAAAATCTTTATAAGCCATGATTATACTCATGAAGAGCCATTAAAGAGTTTTTAAGCAGGGATGTGGGTATGAGATCTTGATTTTAGAAATATCTCTTTGGCCTAGTATGGAGCATAGACTGAAAGAGTAAAACTAGAGACGTGAGGATCAATCAGTGGCCTAAATTAGGGTAGTCACTGAGAAGACACATATGATACAGACTGGACAGGCTTGGTGACAGATTGGATGTAGGGGTGCAAGAGACAAGGCACTGATGATACCCTGGTTTCCAGCTTTAACAGTAGATGGAGAGTGGTGGTTATGCACTGAGATAGGGAGCACAAGTAGAGAAGCCAGTTTGGGTGAGAAGGAAAGATGAGTTTTATTTAGATGAACTAAGTTGAAGGTGCCAGTGGGCAACCACTTGAGATGTTCAGTTGGGTGTTTGGATATACAGCTGTATGACTCAGGGGAGAGATTGGAATTAGGGATGAATTTGAGAATCATCATATAACTGATGTGCACAGCCATAGGGGAGGATGAAGTCATCATGGGATATCCTGTGGCATGAGGAGAGGAGAAATTCTAGGCACTGGAACAACCCCTAGAGTACACAGGCAGAGGAATATGAGAACATAGGAGGGAACCCAAAGATCACAAGACAGAAGTCAAGGGAAGAGTGTGGTAGCATTTAGTGGTCTGCATCTCTCACTTGATTATGATATCCTTGAGGACATAAACTGGGGTTTGTTTTCTTTGTTTTCTCTCTATCTTCTCCATCCCTACCTTCATTCAATACAAGGTTTTGCACCTGATATGTCTGTGAACAAATAAGGGTATGAAGGAGTAAATCCAATCACAGCTGGCTCTTTACGCTACTTTAGTTCAAACCTTCATCACTGCTCCTCTAATTGGTCTCCTTGCATCCATTCTCTAACCTCTCACATTGACACAGCTGCCTCTCTAAAGCACAGATCTGGTACTACCACTCCTCTCCGTGAAAATCATCAATGGCTCTCCACAGCCTACAGAGGAAAAGCCTCAGCTTGGCCTTCAAGCCCTTCCAAACCCAATCACAGCCCAGCTTAGCTCCTACAACACCTAGCTTCTACCCACTGAACTACAGCCATCTTGACCACTTTTTGGCCTATAAACATGGTCTATGCTTATAGTGTTCTATTCCCTAGGATTCCTCCAGATTCCCCCATCCCTGCCACCTGTAGTGGTTCCACCCATCCTTCAACATTCTATTGAAGTCCCACTTAGCCCTGAAGGCCTTCCCAGACCCTCACTGTAACAAATACCTCCTTCCCCTATTCTCCATTTTACTTTGCACCTGTGTTACTTCACTTGCCCTATACTGTGTTTGTTACATATACCAGCTCCTCACTATTTACTACTCTATTTCCCACTGGAGCGTGGAGAGGGATTGTGTCTCAATGTAATCATTACACATCCAGCACTTAGCACAGTGCATTCAGTAAGCGATTGCTGAATGAGTGATGGATAGGTGGATGGTAAGTCCTTGGGAGTACAAGGACACAGTTCTGTTTATTTTTGTTACCACTCCAGTGCTTTGCAGATGGTCTGTAGCCTATGTTTGCAGTAAGCTCCTTGGAAATTTGTTTTATTCACTTTTATACCCTCACTGCCTGGTACAGAGCATAGCACCACAGTAGGTGCTCAATAAATGTTTGAAGACTCAATAATTACTGTTTTAATTTGCTCTCGGGAGTCTTCGGAGAGGCCAATCGCTTTGGCACACGGTATTTTATATGTGCTTCTGCCAGTTCCGACAGGCTGCCTTTGCAGGTCAGGGACAAGCTGTGTCATGTAAACATGGCTGTACAGAGGGACTGTGAATGAAGTGTGGCTAACAGACCAAATTAGGGTTGTCATGGTGGTTAAGCATTTAACACAAAGAGATGTGGCTCTCCAGGCAGAAACACAGCCCAGAAGAAGCTTCAGAGGCAAAAGCAAGGCAGCTTAACTAAGGGAGAATTGGAATCACTTATTCCTGACTTGGTTTCCACTCTGTGCACAGCCCTCTGTGCTGGGGGCAGCCACAGCTGTGAAAGCACTGGGCATCTGCTCTTAACGAGTTTAAGGTCTGGTAGAGCTGAGGACAGGCTCACCAATAATCCCAGAGGAAAGACAAGATTGCTCAGTGCTGGAGGGTGGAGAGCTCCAGGAGAGGGGGTCTCTGGGAAGATTAGGAAAGGCTTCTTGGGGGTAGCGGAGCAGCATATGAGCTCATTTACTAAGCTTTCCTGACTGGGATGGGAATTGGAGTAGCTTCCAACTAGTCCCCCTGCATCCCACTCCCAGCCTGCAGTCTGTTCTCATCACCGTAGCCAGACCCATGCTCTTGTAGTCAGATTATGTCACTTCTCTGCTCAAAATTCTGCAATGGTTCCCATTTCATTCAGAGTAAAAATGGCTCCTATTCATTCAGAGTGGGGGAAAAATGTCCTCACAGTGGCCTAGAAGGCCTTACGTGATCTGTCCCCCAGTCACTTCCCCAGCATCATTTCCTCTATCCTCCCACTCACTCACCCAGTGCCAGCCACACTGGAGACTTTGCTATTCCTTGAATGTGCCGCACGCTCCCAGCTCAGGCTGTTCCCTCTGCCTGGCATGCTCTTCCCTCATAGCTGGCTTCTTCACCTCCTTCAAATCTTCACTAAAATGTCACCTCAGTGGGGCCTGACATGACCTAATTTTTTTTTTAAGATTTTATTTTTCCCTTTTCTCCCCAAAGCCCCTCGGTACATAGTTGTGTATTTTTAGTTGTGGGTCCTTCTAGTGTGGCATGTGGGATGCTGCCCCAGCATGGCTTGATGAGTGGTGCCATGTCCACGCCCAGGATTCAAACCGGGGGAACCCTGGGCCAACAAAGCAGAGCGTGCAAACTTAACCACTCGGCCACGGGGCCGGCCCCAAGACATGACCTATTTTAAATTGTGATCGCTATGTTCTGGTACCTTACCCCTCTTTTGAAGTTTGTGTTTCTCCACAGCATCTTCTACCATCTGCCATTCTGTGTATTTTACTAATTTTTTCTTTATTGTCTGTTTTCCCTCAACAGAATATAAGCTCTGTGAAAGCATTTTTTAAAAAACCACTATTTCCTTCAATACTATAATCCTAACACCAAAAACAGTGGCTAGTATTAGGTGCCCAATAGATATCTATTGACTGAATGAATGAATGAGGACATGATAGATGTTTGAGGAAGTCTACAGGAAGGGCCTCCTGGTAGAGTTCCTAAAAAATACTTGCCTGAAGAATCCTTCACAGGGACAGATCTCTGAACTGCAGAGCTGAGGACCCTGCTGGAGTGGGTGGTCAAGTGAGGAGGAAGTGGCCCTAGGCTGAGAGATAGAGGACTCTGGCCACCACGAACAGTGTGTAGGATCCAGATGTCCAAAGGCTGGGTCAGGGATCCCTTGTCTCTTTCCCCTGCCGTTGCTGTACTTGCTCTCCATGCTCAGCCGAGCACCTTCTCAGATGAACCCTACTCAGCGTTAGTTGTGTCCATCTTTCGGCAACTCCCACATTTTTAATTTGGCCCCTCTTCCTATCCCGGCCAGCCAAGGCTCTTAAATAAGCGCTTTGCTGCCTCCCTGTGGCTCCTGCAGTAAAGGAACTCTCTTCTGGAAAGTGAGGTGACAGAGGCCTACAAAGGGACTCTTAGAAAGGAGGGGAGCTTGTGGGAGAGGAAACCTTAATCTTTATGACCCCATGGCAACCCTGAACTATTGACAACTGCCGCCCTCTCACAGACATTGCTGCCAGTGTCAATGACCATCCCCTCAGCAGAGCCGCAACAGGTGTTGCCAGCTGGACTCGGGCTTTGGCTGTTCTGGGCTGGTCACCTTTGGGAAAAGAATTTGGGGCAACAGTCAGATCCTAGGACCTACCTTGAGGGGTATTGAGGCCAGTGGACTAATATGTCTAGCCTCTACCTTCTCTGCCTCCTTCTAACTCTAGCCCATAAATAGTATTTGAGGGGTGAAACAGCCACCAGCCAGCTCAGGGCTGGGTATGTGTAAAGAGAGGAGTGGCCTGGGTGTGACAGAAGAGGGAGGGCCAGACATTGTGGAGAACTGGAGGGCCCGTGCCCTGTAGGACACTGCTCGGCTGATCCACTGCTCAGTTCCAGCCTCTTGTTTTTGCGGGTAACAGAAACCTGCCTAAGTCCGTATCAGCCCTCAAACGGGGGAATGTCCTGGAATGCTATCTGGTGGACCCACAAGGCAGGGATACAGCTGGGCCTCAGGAACCATCTGGCTGGCAAAGTTTCTGATGAGAAGACTGCTTTCTTACTTGTCTGTGTAATTTTTGTTTTTTTCTTTCTGGCTGCTTTCAAGATATGTTCTCTTATCTTTGGTTTCAGCAGTTTGACTATGATATACTTAGGTATGTTTTTCTTTGTATTTATCCTGTTTGGGGTCCTCTGAGCTTCTTGGATTGTTGTCTTTCATTGATTTGGGAAATTCTCAGTGATTGTCTCTTCAAATATTTCTTCTGCCTGGTTCTGTCTCCCTTCTCCTTCTGGGACTTCAATTACATGTGTCTTAGGCCATTTGTCATTGTTCCACACAGCTTGCCCAGTTTTGGGTTTGCATGATTGTTTCTTTGTTTGCTTTTACTATTTGTGTTATAGTTTGTTTGTTTGTGTTTTTTTTTGAGGAAGATTAGCCTTGAGCTAACTGCTGCCAATCCTCCTCTTTTCGCTGAGGAAGACTGGCCCTGAGCTCACACCCATGCCCATCTTCCTCCACTTTGTATGTGGGATGCCTACCACAGCATGGCTTGCCAAGCAATGCCATGTCTGCACCCGGGATCCAAACCAGCAAACCCCAGGCCGCTGACGCAGAACGTGCACACTTAACCGCTGCGCCACCAGGCTGGCCCCCTAAGTATAGCTATTTCAAAGACTCCAATTGATAGTTACATCTTAGACATGCTTATTTTTATTTTAAAGATTGGCACCTGAGCTAACAACTGTTGCCAATCTTCTTTCTTTTTTCTTTTCTGCTTTTTCTCCCCAAATCCCCCCAGTACATAGTTGTATATTGTAGTTGTGGGTCCTTCTGGTTGTGGTATGTGGGACACCGTCTCAGCATGGCCTAATGAGTGGTGCCATGTCCGCGCCGAGGATCCAAACTGGTGAAACCCTGAGCCGCCGAAGTGGAGAGCATGAACTTAACCACTTGGCCAAGGGGCCAGCCCCTTAGCCATGCTTATATTGTCTTTTTGAGAAAATGACTTCTCCATTCATGGAGTCATGCTCATCCTTCTTCTGACTTTTTCCAAGTTGGCCTCCCCAGTACATGGGATACACCAGACCCCACATGGCTTTCCTCCCTCTGGCTATTTGACTGAGTTGTTTATAAAAGCTTTTTGTCCCTTCCACCTCACCAGCGCCTCCTTGAAGTTCACAGTTAGGGCTAAACTAGACCCTTCCCCCATGTCCCCTTCCAAATTAGTGTTAGTTCCTCATCTGGGAGGCCCCTGAGGCCACGGGCCATGCCAGCCTCAAATCTAGCTTGAAGAAATATTCCTTCTCAGGGCTTGGCTTCCTTGAGTTTTTTGAAGGTGAAGGCAATATCATGTTTGACCAAATACATCAACTTTGCTCTTTTTTTTTTTTTTTAAAAGATTGGCACCTGGGCTAACAACTGTTGCCAATCATTTTTTTTTTTCTGCTTTATCTCCCCAAACCACCCCTGTACACAGTTGTACATCCTAGTTGCAGGTCCTTCTAGTTGTGGGATGTGGGACGCCGCCTCAATGTGGCCTGACGAGTGGTGCCATGTCCGCGCCCAGGATCCGAACCCTGGGCCGCCGCAGCGGAGCGCGCAAACTTAACCATTCGGCCACGGGGCTGGTCCCTCAACTTTGCTCTTAAGAGAAAAAAAAACAAAAGAAGCTCATGTATAGTGTCAAAGAACCTCCTCACTAGAAAAACACCATCTATATCTATATGTCTCCTTGGTTTCCAACCCTCTTGGCTTCACAGTTCGGCCCATGCAGGCCTTCTTTGCCTTCAAGGAGATGAAATTGTTGGCAAAGCAGAAGAATCTGTCAGATATTCTGCTTTCTTGCCAGAGAGCTTGCTAGAGGACATCCAGAAAGTCAAAGTCCTCCATCACCAAAGCGGGTTTAGCCACTAGGCACCTTAGAGCCTATGAAAACATACAAAACCTTTAAAAATGTTATTGGCATCAAAAAATGTAAAATATACATGTATAACTAAATGTTTATAAAATGTAATATTGTCAGTTTCATTAAACTGTCAAAGTTAATATTCAAAATATTCTCATTACATTTACAAAACTTGTTAGATTTCATCTCTATGCATGAAGATTGTTGAGAAGTCACAGCCAGCTACAGATTAAAAAAACTTACTCATAGCCAGTTAATTTCCAAAGCAAAGTTATAAAAAATCCTTTCAAATTATTTAAAGCAATACAGTGAGTGTGAGGGCATTTTAATATGTTGGATACAATTGAGGTGAGGCCTCCAAAAAAGAATAATGCTGGGACTTGAAAGGCTAGAAACGGCCCTTCACTGCCACAGCAGTCCTGTGTGCGTGACCTGCATGGCAAATGCCTCTCACCTTCCTCCCCCACCAGGCTTCCTTGCAATATGTGAAGCTGTGGCTTAGAAATCAGATCCTACTCTGACATCATCTAAGAGCCAGCTGTTCACATGCCAAATCCTCCTCTTCCTTCCAGAGTCTCAACCTTAAACTGGAAGCAAGGATGGGTGCCATTCCTCAGAAACAGAATCACTGGATTGCCGGTTCTCTGAGGACAGGGTTATTTCCTAGTTAATGTTTTATTATGCCTGGTCCCTAGGCCAAGTCTGTCTGGAGGAGTGGAGAAGAAGGGGCAGGGCAGAGGCCAATGGCTTCGTGGGAGGGAGAGTGAGCGGGAGGGTGCTTGTAAGCTGAATGAACTAAGGAAAGCAGTGTCTTAACTGAATTGACAGACAATTGCCATAGATGGCCTCCTCAGCCCACACCATCTGGATTTGGAACCTCAGTGTCTCCATTTCTTCCACCTTTGTCCTCACTCCTCAGAGATGCACTTGCGTTTGCCTCCCACCCAGTGCCATTTGGCTCTGACTTGTACTTGATATCTCCTTTCATTTTTATCTTCTGCGCATTCATGATAATCATCAGTATTTCAGTTACTTATTGTCCATGTCTTTGATTAATTGAAGAGTTACTGACACCTACTGTGTGCCAGGCACTCATCATGGCCTTCTCGGCTTGTTGATTCCCAAAGGGCAGAGTCAACACTTGGTGAATTCTCTCTGATCAGTGTCCAGGTCAGTGGCCAGGTGCTTATGCACCTGGTTTCAAAAATGAGTTGGGGAGGTGTGGGTTTCAGCAATGAGACAGAAAATTTAAAAAATAAACACACCTCTATTTTATTAAAAATGCACAGTTTGGGGACTGGAGGAGGAAAGCAGTGTTTCTCAAGGTTCTAGGACTACTTAGCCATACCCAGAGTGTGCGTTTAAAAATACCACCTGGGAACCTGCATTTGGAACAAGTTTCCATGTGATACGTAGTCACCCTGAAGTCTGAGAATCACTGGCTGAGGGATGGAGTGGGGACTGGGGTTGTCTCGATCCTCCTGCTTTTTAGGGTTCCAGGGAAGGACTCGTTTGACTTTTTATGAACAAGTTCAGCTGACTCATCTGGGGGTTCCAGGCATGTCTTTCTTTGGGTCGCTGAGGCACTGAAAGAGTTAATACAGTTATCGATGGGGCAGCAGCTGAGACAAGGATGTGAGTGCCCACGCAGCCCACTCAAGATCTTCCCTGGTCGTCTCTGGGAGAGTCTCTGGGGCCCAGACTTAACCCAGATGTGGAACTGCTTAACACAACATTTCTGCCACATCCCAGGGGCTCTGCTTCTCTCCTTGTGAATCTGCCTCTTTTCTCACGTCACAGAATACTTTCTCTTCCCTCCCGTCACTCTTCCATGCTCTTTCCTACCCATCCATGTTTCTTCCTCTCCACCCCCATCTGATCTCTTTCCCAGAAACCAAGTTATAAGCCTTCTCCTGTGTCTGCAGCATGCTGGATGTCTGTGTGAACCACTGTGCACTTTAGCTGTGCAGGACTAGGCCCTGAGCAAGGGAGAGCAGGCCAGTTAGAGTCGAGGTTAGGATTCTTCTCCAGCTGCGGACAGTGTTTGGTGCATGCAGACACACAGATATCTTACCTGTCAGACAGAGAGTCCAGGGGAGACGCTTATAATGCAAAGCAGAGAAAGATCTTAAAGAAGGGAGTTTGCTGGGTTTTGAGGGTTACAGTCCTCCTAGTGTCACAAACCACAGAGGGAAGATGAAAAGCCCTTCCTCACACACTGAGAGGACACCGCAGCTGGCCTGTAGATGACACAGGTTGTCAATGCCAGGCAGACCAGGGGAATGGGGCAGTTGGCAATAGGTCGGTCCTAGTTATGAAACTAGATGGTACTGTGAATGGGACAGCATGGCCAGGGGAGCTGGTGAGGTTGGCAGGACCACCAAGAGGTGAGTGACCTGGAACCACACAGCAGGTAGACGTGAGGATTCGTGCTAGGCCACGGGCAGGTGGCCAAAGAGAAGGTGCACTTTTGGGAGTGGAAGCAGAGTGAGTGTGTCTTCAGAGGGGCACACACACAGAGCACTCACAAAGAGGGCAGCACGAGCACCACCCCCAAGGCAGCAGTAGCCTGGGCAGCGGCAGAGAACTTTCGTTAAAGAGTGGTAGATCCTCATGCCACAATAACAGGATCCCAAGAATGCAGGGAGCCCCCACAATGAAATGTCGAGGCCCAGCCTGACACAGAGGTAGGTGATGCCACCCTGCAATGTGGAAAAAGAAGGCAGAAGAAGCATGGCTTTGCCTCTACGCCTGGTAGAGAAACAAACTGAATAAATTGGTGTAGCGTTGGGAAAAAGGGAAGAAACTTGTATTCATCTAAATTCCTCCGGAAAGGGAAAGCTGTCTTTGCCGAGAACAATATTTTGATAAGTGCTTAAGCCTGAAGCTGAGATCCCCGCGGAGGCCTGGGTGTGGGTGGAACAGTTCTGTGTGAGACGGAAGGAGTTTCTGAATTTTGCATGTTATACCAAAGAGAGAGGGGAAGGAAGGAGGCTGCTGTTTGGTGCTGTTCACTGTGAGTCCCTTTCCCCAATCACCCCCTTAAATTTTCAGAAAGTTACTAACATCACGAAATGCTTGGGGTCAAGTGGAGTACATACACTTGATTTATGTGCATGTATTTATGTACGTGGGAAGAGCACAGCAGTTGGGGCCTCAAACAGATGCCAAGCAGAGCCCAGGCACTGGCAGGGATGCAGAGGGAGAGGAGAAGGAGCTCCGAGAGACACCACTATAGGGGAGGCCTCGAACAAGTTTAGCCAAATTTCAGCAAGGCGGGGCCCCAGTTGACTTCTGGGTCATTAAGTTGTGCCACAGTGTTGTTTTGCTTATTCTTAATTAATTCTGTTTGCTATTTCCAGATCAACTAACAACAACAACAACACACACACACACACATAGACCCCTTGGAAACTCTCCAGAAATTGAAAACCAGGTATCTATGTACTAGGTGGGCTATCATGCTGATGTCAAGCTGAGGTTCTCTGGTGCACTTCAGAGCGGAAGCATAGCTAAGGACTGGCCTTCTTTGATGCTGCCATGCCACCATGCCTTAACTAAGTCTTTGTCTGGAGGATGGTGGCAGCACCAGCATCTTACAGCTCTGGGTTTTGGTTAGGTCTAGACTGGCAGGCATCAGTGCCCTCTCCCTTTCAAAGATCTTTAATTGGGGCAGGGCCAGGACCACAAGAGGCAGCTGGTTTTGGTAATCTAGAAAGGCTCCTTGAAAGAGCCTTGTGTTTTCAATAGTGACATCTTCAAGCCAAGAGAGGCAAAACCCAGAAAAGCCTCTTGTTGGCCCACTGAGTCCTGCCTCCTTCCCCTCAGCTGCTCTTCCCAGGGACAGTTCTTGGAGGCAGTAAGGAAATAAAATGCCCAGGCCCAAGTCTCAGGTTTATCATGTGATTCTTGGTTTCCCTCATCCTGCACCTGGCTCTCCTTGAGAACAACCCCCGGGCCTAGGGCAGGATGTGCCTCTTGAGCAATTCATGTGCAGCCCAGGAAACAAACGAGGAGGAAAGACTTCTGTAGTGATCTTCTGAGACACTATGTAAAGTCCTTTGAGAAAACTAGAATGGTGTTGGCATGAGGACCCAAACTGACGGCTGATGAGGCAGATAAGCATCTCTCTCTCTGAGGTGGTACAATAAATGCGGTCGATATTAATGTTTGGAAAGAGATCTCTTGGGCTGTTGGACAGGGACCGTGTGTGCTCTGGCTCCTGCCCTTGGTGGGCAGGTCTCCCTGAATCCAGATTAACTATCCAGCCTTGCACCTTACCGGGCCTTGAGGGACATGAAGCTTTTGTGGTAGGAGGAATGCACATCCAATGCCAACAGCCGGGGAATATCTGGGCGCCCCCCTAGCTGGTCCCAGGGCAGGCTGGCAGGGGTCTTCTTTTCTATTGGGTGACTGGAGGAGGTCACATCAGTCTTCCACATGGCCTCCATCTGTTTCCCCTGTTGGCTAGAGGGTGGGGATCAAAAGTATAAAAAGAGACAAAGAGTTAAATACATGGTGAGAGACTGAGAAGCAACAAGCTCTCTAGGGCCGCAGGCCCAAGACACTAGGCCTTATTTTCTTCCTTTCTCAAATAGTTCTCATCACCCTCCTTGTCACCTCTCTTCCCCTTAACCTAAGTCTAACCCCCCTGCGCTCCTTTGCCTGAGGAGCTGCTGGAAGAGGCTCCCAGGATAGACCCCATATTTCCATGCATATACCCTGGGGCTGAAGCCCTGAACTGGCCACAGTAGCGTTTGTGTGGATGTAGGTCTTCTCAGCTGCCCAGAGGCTCACGATCTCTCTTTTTGAGTCTGGGCATCACAGAGTGGGAACGATCAAGCTTGTTTATATGGATGGACCAATGGAAGGTGCGGGATCCATGCCCAGGGTAGAAATCGTTGTAAGTTCTCAGCTGTGGGTCCTCAGAGTCTTTCAGTTGCATAGTTTGAAACATACTTGGTCAGGCTGGCCCCTGAAGCCCACACACCCCCATCTGGGCCAGTGGCCAGAGCTGGGCAGGGAGGCTGAGAAGACAGGTTCCTGCAACTCATGGGGGGAGCTTTGCCTGTCTGTGCCCTGGCTGAGCTGCCATCCTCCCCAATCTGGCCACCCCTGCTCCCTGCCTCCCCACTCATCCAGCTGGCTGCCCCCTGGGCTTTGTTGCACCTACCAGGCTACCCGCAGGGGCACACGTTCTGGGTGCTTGGACGTACAGTGCTCCAGAGGCTGCTTGCAGGAGCGGCTGCTGGAGTGGATGTGCTGGAGTAAGGATGGGGGCGGCTTGCTTTTCCTTGACTGTGGGGAGGTGACCACAGGGGTGTGCAGGTGAACATTCCACTCCAGCTGGAGCTAGAGGAACCAGCAGAGAGGCATCAGGGAGACAGGAATTTATTTATCCCCTCTCTAGGGAAGGAGGGCGCATTGCCTGACTCAGGGCTGAGCAGAGAGGGTAAGACCCAGGGAATCCCTCCAATTAGAGACCCCTGGGACTCCAGGGTATCAAACGTCCTAGAAATTCCTTCAATTCTTCTTTGCTGGGTTAGTTCCTGTTTTCTCCTTTATTGTGGAAAATCTGGACAATGGGCAAAACAGCAAGGAAAAAAACGAAAGGAAGCCAAAGCAGGTGGAACTCCTGGGAACACTCACAGGGTTCAGGATGGGACCTGGAGAGTTCTGGGTATCTTTTCATCCAGCCCAGCCCTGGCAGTGGGCAAGGGGCTAGGGGAACCCTCACAGCCGCCCAAAGAATTATCATGTGGTCCCTTTCCTTCTCAACCTCAAAACCAATTTAGCAAATCAAGACACCTACAGGAGATGATCAGGACTAGTACAAGGTGACAGGAAACTGGGTTGGGAGATACCTCCATGGCCAAGTGCCTAATGCCGGCACTTAAACCAAGTCCCTCAGCACACTGCTTCCCCTAGACTCAGGCCGCTGCGGCTCAGGACTCAGGGGCATTACCTCCTGACCCAACCCTATGAGAGATCCCAGCAGGCTCTGAGTCACTGCTGTGGGATTCTCCAGTCCCTTGAAGCCATCGTGGCCCCCTGTGGTGTCAGCACTTGTTGCTTCTCTGCCCCAGCAGCAGGGGAAGAGTAGAATAAACTGAAGCCAGCCCTCAGAGAGTCAAAATAGGTCAAACCCAACGGATCGGGACTCGGGATGACTTGGGACTCTCAACAGCAACACCGAAACCTAGAAGGCAAGGAGCAGCGCCTTCAAAATCGTGAGGGAAAATGAATTCTAACTTAGGTACTCATATCCAGGCAAACTGTCAATTAAGAGTGAGCGTGGATACTAAGTAAAGATGTTTTCAGACAACCAGGGTCTCAGTGAGGTTGTCTGCCAGAAGCCCTTTGTCAGAGAGTGACTGGAGGAGATATTTCACTAAAACAAGGGAGACCTGGCAGCTAGAAAGCAGGGGAGGCATCTCCAGAGAGAAGCAAAGCGAGTCCCCAGCACGAGGGGAAGAGGACAGCTGGGAGCAAGCCTGGAGAGCAAACAGAGCTGACAGGAGCAGGCAGAGGCCCCCGGGGAGGGAGAACCTCAGTGCAAAGTTGGCACAATGGTCTCAGCTACCTCCCCCTCCAGAGGGGTCTCTTCTACAGCTCTTTTGGTGGGTCCTTTCTCTCTTGCTCTCCCCATATATGGAGATTGGAAAGCTGCCCTTTCTCACACTCTGGCCACCTCCTGCCTGCACCTCTTCCTGGTTCAGAGGCTGTAACCTGCTCTCTTACTTCTCATCTGCTCTTCTGACCCCCAGTCACCCTACATCCCCACTGGCACATTTCCTGGCCGCATCCCTACTGGCTGTGCTGATCCCTGAGAAGGTCGCGGGGAGGGCAGGAGGCCTACCTTGGGGAACATGGTCACCATGCTGCTCAGGCACTCTCGGTGCTTCTCCTCCAGGTCCTTCTGCTTGTCCTTCCAGGGCTGCAGCTGGAGGTTCTGTTGGTGGTCGATGTTTTCCAGGAAGATGTAGAGGTTCTGGGCCTTGTAGGTTGCCCCAGTTTCTCGCAGGCCTTGTATATGGTTGATCACTTCTTCTCTGGGAAGAGAGGGAAGTGATTTAGTGGACGAAGGGGCCTCCTCCTCCCCACAAGTCTGTTAACCGGAGATGATTCAGTGTTTATAATTCCTGGGAGCAAGAAGAGAAACGGAGGTGGGTAAGAGCTGGGAAAAACAGGGAGCAGAGAAGTGAGATGTGGTGTCAGGTGAGGAGCCTCAGGCTGGGCTGGGAACAGGAAGAGAAAGTGAGGCAAATGGGGAAGCATATTAGGTGGATTATGGACAGGGCAGTAGGAAGAGAGAGAGAAATAGGAAGCAGGCTTAGAGGAAAAGCCCACAACAGGCAGAACAATATGTAAGTGCCTGACCTCCCACTCCTGTAGGGTTGCCCAAGGCCCCCAGGTTAGGCATCCTTTGCTATTTCCCACCCTCAGGGGGACCTTGTCCAGGCCTGGGGTGCTTCTCCTTGTCCCGGCTTTCCCTGTGCTCCTCCTCTCCTGTTGGGTTTTGGCTCTGCCCACACACAGCAGTGGGTGTGGGTGGGTGCTGGGCGGGTGCCAGGGAGGACCTACCGGAGGCTCTGGAAGCGTCTGTAGAGGATGTACTTATGGCACAGGCACTGCAGCCTGAGTGCGTTCAGCTCCATGTTGGTGATGGTGAGCTCCAGCGCCCTGCTGCGCAGGTAGTGGGGCAGCCCCAGCTCAGCCTCTTCACTCAGGAGCTGCAGATTCTTCCTCTGGGCATCCACATCCATGTGGTATGTCTTCCCCTTAAGAGTTGCAGGGGATATCTGCAGAGGTGGCTGGGTCACTTTTTGGATGGATATGCCCCTGACAGGAAAAGAGGCCGATTTCCTGGGCTTTGTGGGAACCCAGTGGGCCCGTGGTTTTTGGGTTAACGTGGCTGAACTCACGGTCCTCTGGTTTCCAGGGGAAGGCTGCTGGGTATCAGGGGACCTGGGCAAGTGTGGCCTCCTGCCTTGGTGAGCAGATTGGGTCCGGCTTGGGGGAGGTGCTAATGATGATTTCTCCAAGTCCCTCCATCGACTGGTGGTCATGAAGATCATCCTCTCCCCGTCCTCCCCTGGTTGCTCCGGCTCCCTCCATGGGTGTCTGTGCTCCTTTCCTGGCTGGCCCAATCTCTGCTGCTGCTCCCTTGCCACGTCCTCCATCTCCCACTGCCGCAGCTTCTCCTGGTGCTCCTGTTCCTGTAGGGCCCACTTCTGCTGCTGCTGCAGCCACCTCTCTTCCTCTTCCAGCCACTGCTGCCTCCGCCTCTCCCAGCTGAGTTCTTCTTCCCAGTGTTCCACCTTGCTTTCCAAGGCCTCCTTCCTGGAGCTCTCTTGGGACAGCTGCTTCCCAAAATGGGGCTTAATTTGAAGTCCTTCCTTTTCCTGGTCTGCTTCCTGGAAGAAGTCCTTCTGATCTTTGACTTTGTGGCCTGGGGTTTCTGCCATCAGTCTTTCACATTTCTTAGGAAACTTGTGATCCACCAAAGATGGCCACACAGGCTGAAGACTTTCAGTGTCTGTACTGCTGTACACATCTGCGATCCTTGAATGCATGGTCATGCTGCAAAGTGGCTGATACGTTGAAGGCCTAGCACCACTGTCCCCGGCTGTGGCCATAGGACTTGGGGAGAGTGGTGAGAACAGCTGATCCTCTTTCTTGGGTTCTTCTTGGGTTTCCTCCATGACTGTTTCTTTCTTTGGGAGGGTGTCTCTCTCAAGAGGGCCCGGGGAGTCAACCAGTATCTTAGCTGAGTCTTCTGCTTGACCTCTAGCAGACTCAGCCTTCTTCAGCTGGAACTCTAAGGCATGCTTTATCAAGAGAAGGTCATGGTACTTTCCCCCTAGAATTTCCACCTGCTTTAGTAGGGCATCCCTCTTGCTCTCGAGGATTTGGAGGGATTTCTGGAAGTACAGCCTCTGGCTGCTGAGTTCTTTGGTCATCTCTATTTTCAGGGACTTGTATTTGGTCTCCAGGCTCCTGTTTTCCTTGTGCTGGAGGATCAAGGCCTTGTTGAGGTTCTCAACCACAGCGTACATGTACCTGATGGCCCTGACGTCCCCCTGGTTGAACATAGTGGAGTCCAGGAGCTCCTGAAGCATGGACTTCACCTCAGAGACCCTTGTGCAGGTAGTGTGCTTGTCCTGGAGCATCTTCTCTGGGCTCGGTGGCTGAGGGTAGGATGTAGAGTTTTGTGGTCTTTGTTCCTGCCAGCCCGGCCAGAAGGTGCATTTAGACGCTAGGAGAGGTGAAGAGAACAAGGCAACAAGCTCCCCTGGGTCCCAAGGATTACTTATTCTCCAGACCCTGCTTGGCCAATTCCCATCCAGCCCTCTTAGGGCTTTGGCAAGAATCAGGAGTTGGGGCTATATGTGAGGCCAGGGGAGATGTTGTCAAGAAAGATCTCTGCTGGGCTCGCAGCTTGGCCAGAGCTTACCTGTCAAGGTCTGCCAGCTCCATAGCACCTGCAGGGCCCAGAGGGGCCTGGAACTGTTCAACCCACCTCAGCTCAATTCAGCATATTCCTGATCCTCCATATTTCCCTGGAGAAGAGTTATTTTTCTAATCATGCTACTTCCCAGCCTCAATATCTGTGTTTGGCTCCCTATTACCAACTATCCAAACTCTGGAAGCTACCTGGCACTTACACTCCAGATCACCTGGGAAGCTTTATTTCTGTTTCCTGTTATCACTGCACTGTGTTTGTAGAGAATTTATCTCATGGTCCTACAACTGTTCACATGTCTTTTTTTTCTTTTTTTGGTGAGGAAAACTGGCCCTCAGCTAACTACTGTTGCCAATCTTCCTCTTTTGCTTGAGGAAGATTGTCACTGAGCTAACATCTGTGCCAATCTTCCTCTGTTTTGTATGTGGGACGCCACCTCAGCATGGCTTGATGAGTGGTGTGCAGGTCTGCACCCGGGATCTGAACCCATGAACCCTGGGCTTCCAAAGCAGAATACACAAACTTAACCACTATGCCACTGAGCCGACCCCAAGTTGTTTTTTGGGTTTTTTTTTTTAATGACTAATGTCTTTTTCCATTTGGGGAGTCATGAACTCCTTTAATACTCTGATAAAGGCAGGGGACCTTCTCCTCAAGAAAATGCACATAAACCCAGATTGTATACCCTGTGTTCCAATCCATTCATAGACCTCAGCTCCACAGGGCTGGTTATGGTTGTAGTTGTACCCACTTGGACCTACCATGTATAGGGCTGCTGGTGATTATCTTGGAGCATCCACTCATTTGCCTATTCAATGAACATCACTGGCAGAAAAAACACTGGCTAACTTTGGATGAGGGGCTAACGGAAATATGGAAATTAAATGACATTGAAGTCAAACTAGCATCTAGCTAATGTTGTCAGAGAGGCCATGTAGCCTAGTGGTTCAGAGTTTGGATTCTGGAATCAGACAACTTGGGCTTGAATCTCATCCTTACCACTTGCTTTGGGCAAGTTTCCTAACTTCTCAGTGCCTCCATTTCTGATAAATGGGGATAATCATAGCATCTACTTCATGGGACTTAACTAGGTTATCCATGTTTAGTGCCAAGCACAGTACCAGGTAACTAGTAAGTACTCGGTAACTAAGCCCTAAAAAGAAAGGAATAAGACACAGCCTTTGCCACCCAGGAGTTTATAATCTAGCAAGGAAATAAGTCAAGTACATGACTAACTACATCTCAAGACATAATATGGTAAGATTGTAGGGAAGATTGTCTCCTTCTCATCTACCTTTCCCTGCTTCTCCCCTCCACCAACTAGCAACTTTGTTTGACTGATAAGGAACCTGGCTATGAGAATCAACAATAAAGCACCAATAGCTATTATTAAGCCCTGAGCATGTTCTAAGCATGGGGTCTCACGCCAAGTGGAATCCTGCAAGTAGGCAGTGTCCTTCTTATTTTGTATATGAGGAACGTGAGGTTCAGAGAGATGAAATTACCTGCCCCAAGTCAGCCAGAAATTGGCATATGGGATTCGAACTCAGGTCTGTCTGACTCTGAAGCTCATGCTCTTGAGTAAGATTGAGAAGTCAGAAAACCTAAGTTTGGGGCCTGGCTTTGCTGCAAGCTTTCTTTGTGGTCCTTCTCTTCTCTGAGCTTCAATGTTCTCATCTACAAAATGTAGGAGTTAGATAATCTGAGATCCCGTCAATGCTGATAGGAGTCAAGTTTCAAGGTTGAGCCATGTTGTTGACTGACCACTTCTGGAACAGCCACAATTGAAAAGCCTCTGGCTGAGTCTCATCAGACTTCTTGACTCTGCAGCTGGGTTTGGAGTAAGGAAAGGATGTTCCTCAGGCTCTAGCTACAGACTCCAGCCTTTCTGGCCTTCTAGACTTCTTCCCCAGAACCTTCATGAGGCCGCAGCTCCAGGAAGCACCAACAGGGACCTGTCTCCATATCACCCCTACTTCCAGCCCTGAGGGACTGCTCAGCACTGTTTGGTGCTCATCCTGTGTTCAACACCACAACCTCTCACTACTGCCCGTCCATCTCAGATAAAGCTTTTGTTATGGAGGAGAGTCGGGGAGACTCCCATAGACCCTGGAGTGTGACTTCTTCCTGTGAGATGGCAACCACCCAACCCAGACCCCCTCCCAAGTACTCCTGGAACCTACCTTTTGCCCTTTTCTTTTGTCCTTCAATGAGAGTGGAGCAAAGGGAAATGAGAGACTCGATGCCTCCTTTGGTGGCGATGAGGGAGAGAGGTAACACTTTCTCCATCACCTCAATCCATTCATCCAGGGCTTCCTCTTCCCCCTGACTCTGCCTGTTCCTGATCTCGTAAGTCAGGCTGTCACCTGGAGAGGGAGTGGGAAGTACAGGCTGAGAACAATGTGTTCTCTAGGGAGCCCCAAGCAGCCCTGTTGCACAAGGGTTACACCAGTAGGCTTTGAGGTTGAACTAGTTTTACCTCTTACTAGCTGTGTGATGGTGGGCAAGTCACTTATTCCCCTGAGCCTCAGTACCCTTCCCCGTTAAAGGGTTGGGTAAGGATTAATTGAGATAATACATGTGAAATGATTAACATGAGGTTTCCATGTAGAAAATATGCAATAAGACATTAAATAGCATTATTGTACTATAAGACCAGGGATGTGTCTGCCTTTATTGCTCTATTCCCATTGCCTAGTCCATTATCTGGACAATTAAATTAATTAACTGGAGTTAACAGCCCTGCTTAGCTCTTGGGGGAAGGTGAAGGACCACTGAACTGAGAGCTCCTCAGGGACAGGGCAGTGTGAGGGGATCGGGCATATCCCTATACATTGCAGCATCCACCGCACCTCATAGCAGACTGAGGTCTCATGATGGGATAACTCTGATCTTAATGAGGGTAGCACCTGATTCCAGGGCTGTGTGCGCTGGTCCACACCCAATTGGCTATACCAGTGGCTTACAGCTGGAATCAGTGCTGTTTGGCCCAGTGCCCACGCGGTAAAGGTCATTCAGTACTTTTAATATCACCTTTGGGCTGCTCTATAAAATAGCTAGTGTGCTCCACTAAAAAACTGTTAGAACTAATAAACAAATTCTGTAAAGCTGCAGGATACAAAATCAACATACAAAAATCAGGGGCCGGCCCGGTGGCACAGCGGTTAGGTTCGCACGTTCTACTTCTCAGTGGCCCGGGGTTCGCCGGTTTGGATCCCGGGTGCGGACATGGCACTGCTTGGCAAAAGCCATGCTGTGGTAGGCATCCCACATATAAAGTAGAGGAAGATGGGCATGGATGTTAGCTCAGGGCCAGTCTTCCTCAGCAAAAAGAGGAGGATTGGCAGTAGTTAGCTCAGGGCTAATCTTCCAAAAAAAAAAAAAAAAAGAACTACCATATGATTCAACAATCCCACTTCTGGGTATATATGAAAGGAAACAAAATCACTATCTCCAAGAGATATATGCACACCCATAGTCACTGAAGCATAATTCAGAAGAGCCAAGACATGGAAACAACCTAAGTATCAGTCAATGGATAAAGAAAATGTGTTATATACAATGAAATATTACTCAGTCATAACAAAGAAGGAAATCCTGTCATTTTAGACAACATGGATGAATCTTGAGGGTATTACGCTAAGTGAAATAAGTCAGACAGAGACAGACAAATGCTATATCATCTCACTTATATGTGGAATCTAAAAAAGTTGAACTCATGGAAACAGAGAGTAGATTGGTTGTTACAAGAGGCTGGGAAGTGGGGGAAATTGGGAGATGTTGGTCAAAGGGTACAAACTTTCAGTTGTAAGATAAATAAGTTCTGTGGATCTAATGTACAGGAAGGTGACTATAATTAACAATACCGTACTATATACCTGAAATTTGCTGTGAGTAGATCTTACATGTTCTCATCATACACAAAAAAGGCTACTATGTGATGTGATGGATGTGTTAATCAACTTTATTGTGATAATCATTTGACAACATACACATATATCAAATCATCACATTACACACTTTAAAATCACACAGTTATTTGTCAACTGTATCTCAATAAAGCTGGGAAAATTAAAAAATCAAATAAATAAAATAGCTAGTGTGGGTTCAAGTTTAGTTTCTATCTTGCTAAAAAATGAGATGGCGTAACAGGCTAGTGATGTTAGGCTTCATCACTTACGCAGCTAATGTCACAATCTGTTACGTTTTGGACAATCACGTGTTTGCCCCACTGGGGAGTGGAGGTGACGTGTTGTGACATGAGTGGGAGAATGTGTCACTGGAGAGGCACTGCAATGTGTCTTTTGCTTCCTCTGCACCACCCTCCACACTCCTCTCCCAGCACATGCTGACCGAGGGTGGGAAAGGAGGAGGCTGAGCAAGCCGGGACCAGCGTCATGGGGGGAAGGTACCCACCCTCAGGGCTGCACCCGGCCTGCAGACTCACCCCAGTGGCCCAGCCAGTGGAGAATCTCGTACAAGTGCTTCTCTTTAGTCTTAGCATCCTTGGAGAAGGAAGCAATTTTCTCCAGCAAGATGAATCTCTTCTTGCCCTTTTGCTCCATCTGGTGAGATTTTGCCTTTTCTTTTAAATCATATCCTAATTCTTCCTGGAAGTGGTTGATGACACAGTTGACATTGTCCAAGATGTCTGAGAGCTGGGAAGAAATATCCTATATGCGAAGCAGTAAATTGTAGTGTTTAGGGGTGTGAACTCTGGAGCCTGATACCATGTCCTAGCAGTGTAGACCTCAGTTTTCTCACTTGTAAAGTGGGGATTGTTATAGTATCTTTGTCACAGGGTGTTTGTAAAGATTAAATGAATTAATATTTGTAAGGCACTTAGGACAGTGTCTGGCACATAAAATAAGTGTTAGTTCTTATTACCATCATTCGATTATTTAGACCAGGTCAGGAAGGGAGAGAATACTAAAAATCCACAGCAAACCTTTCTTCAGAATTTGCTGGGGACTTCTGGACATCTCTCTTCACAAGGATCCAAAAGCAACAGACTGAAAAAATGAGGCCCCAAGAAACCCTCAGGGTCAGAGGATCCCATAAAAAAATGCACCAGAGGCTCAGGTTCAGGGTGATTCTGCCTTTGGCCGTTTCTCTGTGAGCGTTTAGGGCTCAGCTTGGGGGATTCTGACAGGTTTCCAGGAACAGACCTCAAATCACGAACTTTGGGCCCTTGCTCCTGCCCTACGAGGACCCTCCACCATGTGTCTCAGGGCCATCCTGGGGCTTCCAGTGGGCTGTTCCCTTCCTGGGCCCAGTGCTGCCTCAGGGGAACGGTTTGGTTCCGGCTTGCCCTGCAGACGCCAAATCTAGGAGGTGGATAATTTGTACTAATCTGTCTACAAACTCAGCTCGCTGAGGATCCCAGGACCCCTTAAAGCCCAGAGCTGGAATCTTGCCCAAATCTGGGATCAATCCCCAGCCTCCACATCAGACCCCAACAGAAAGGTGACTCCCTCATCTCAGGGGTTACCTCCTGAACCCGAGTTAGCTGGGCAGCCTCAATCCTCGAGAGAATGGCATTCACCGACTTGGGGGTCACCAACTGTGGGGGCTCGTCTTTTTCCATTTTGGATCACTCTGTCAGTCACAAAGATGTCCTGTGTCTCTGATACACAGGCCTGGACACGTGATGTTGGCTGCTTTGGGGTTAAGGACTCCAGCGCAGCTCCTGAGTACCCTCTGCCTAGCCACAGCTCCCTGTAACTGCCAGACATTGAGTTCTAACTGACCTTTTCTCCTGTGACATCATCAGTTGGATTGGAAGAATGACTCCCTGTCATCTATCTACTTGGTTATCTAGCTTTTTATCTGTGTGTTGCTTTTTTAAAATCACTAAATGTTACACTCCCAAACTAAACATTAATGGCTAAAAATAGGAAAATGCAAGTAGAAAAAGTTCTTTTCTGAAAGAGAACTGTTTTTTTTCTTTCTTTTTTTTTTTAAAGATTTTATTTTTTCCTTTTTCTCCCCAAAGCCCCCCAGTACATAGTTGTATATTCTTCGTTGTGGGTCCTTCTAGTTGTGGCATGTGGGGCGCTGCCTCGGCATGGTTTGATGAGCAGTGCCATGTCCGCGCCCAGGATTCGAATCAATGAAACACTGGGCCACCTGCAGCGGAGCGCGTGAACTTAACCACTCGGCCACGGGGCCAGCCCCTGTTTTTTTTTCTTGAGGAAGATTAGCCCTGAGCTAACATCTGCTGCCAATCCTCCTCTTTTTGCTGAGGAAGACTGGCTCTGAGCTAACATCCATGCCCATCTTCTTCTACTTTATATGTGGGATGCCTACCACAGCATGGCTTGCCAAGCGGTGCCATGTCCACACCCGGGATCTGAACTGGCGAACCCTGGAACGCCGGAGCGGAACGTGCGCACTTAACCACTGTGCCACCAGGCTGGCCCCAGGGAACTTTTTTTTAATTAGAGCCAATCAATAACTAATGGGAATATATTTGCATTTGTACCAGGGATCAAGGCTCAGTCAACACTGTGACTTACTAAAGTGAGTTTCTGGCACGTAGTAGGCACTTAATAAATGCTTGTTGAATGAATGAGTATGTAAGTACAAATACATATACATGGAAATTATTCTTCTGTGCTACTGAAAAGTATTCCCATTTAACAGATAAGGAATTAAACACTGTAAGTTCAGTTCTTGCAGTGCCATGGCCACTTAATAACTTGTCACCTGACACCTACCTGTCTCTCATGTACTATCATTCATTCACTTATTCAAAGTTAATTCTTTTATTGCCCATTCACTCAAAAAACACTTACTGGCAACAGTCTATGTGCCAGTCATGGGGGCTAGTGCTGGAAATACAGAAATGACCAAGACCTATTTCTGTCTTTGAGGCACTCATACCCTGGTTTATAGATACCCACCTATGTATACATCTGGCACTGGATAGTCCTTTAATCCCTTATGATTTCAGAGCATGTTGTAGTTTACAAACAACTTATTCATCCTTACAAACATGTGCGAGCCAGCTAAGGCTCAGAAGAGTTATGAGATTTATTTAAAGTTACAGAGCTGGAAGTACAGAGTCAGAACTCCAGCCTAGTTTCCTGATTCCCAATCTAGAGTCTTTTCTTTTTTTCCCCTTTCTCCCATGCCTCGCTTTCTTATTTCTTTTAAACCCAATCATACTGATAATTACATTACATATAAATGACCTAAACAAGCCAATTAAAAGATAAAGATTTTGAGATTCAATTAAGACAAAGTCAAGACTCAACGATGTACTATCTACAAGAAACATACTTTAGGGCTGACCTGATAGTGTAGTAGTTAAGTTCGTGTACTCTGATTGGTGGTCCTGGAGTTTGTAGGTTCAGATGCCGGGCAAAGACCTACACACCAGTCATCAAGCCACACTGTGGCAGATCCTACATACAAAAAATAGAGGAAGATTGGCACAGATGTTAACTCAGGGCCAATCTTCCTCGAAAGAAAGAAAGAAAGGAAGGAAGGAAGGAAAGAAACACACTTTAAATAAAAAGACACACATAGGTTAAAACTAAAAGCATGGAAAAGCGATAAACCATGATAATACTACTCAAAAGAAAGCTGAAGTGGCTATATCAATATCAGCTTTTAGAACAATAAATATTAGCAAACATAAAACAGGAAGGACATTCCACAAAGATAAAGGTTTCAATTAATAAAGGGGACACAGTCCTATATGTGTATGCACCTAATTTTGAAGCTAATACCATAGCTTCAAAATACATGAAGCAAAAAACTTACAGAAATGAAAGGAGAAATGGATAAATCCACAAGTATAGTTAGAGATTTCAACACTTCTCTTGCAGGAAGTGGTAGAAGTAGAAAAAAAATAAGTAAGGATATAGAGATTTCTTTTTTTTTGAGGAAGATTAGCCCTGAGCTAACTGCTGCCAGTCCTCCTCTTTCTGCTGAGGAAGACTGGCCCTGAGCTAACATCCACGCCCATCTTCCTCTACTTTATATGTGGGACGCCTACCACAGCATGGCTTGTCAAGCGGTGCCATGTCCACACCCGGGATCCAAATTGGCAAACCCCGGGCTGCTGAAGTGGAACATATGCACTTAACCGCTGCGCCACCAGGCTGGCCCCAGATATAGAGATTTTGAAAAACATTATCAAGCAACTCATCTCACTTGACATTTAAAGAACATTTCACCCAAGAACAGCAGGATACATTATTTCCAAATCCATATGGAACAATAATCTGGGCCATAAAATAAATATCAATACATTTAAGATCCAAATCATACAGAATATGTTCTCTGACTACAATGGAATTGCACTATAAATCAATAATTGGAGAGATATTTGGAAAATTCCCAAATATTTGTAAATTAAACAACAAAATTCTATGAGTCAAAGAAGAAATCACAAGGAAAATTATGAAATATTTTGAACTGAGTGAAAATGACAACATGACATATCAAAATTTGTGGGATGCTAAAGCAGTGCTTAGAGAAAGAAACTAGAACAGGGAAACTCAAAATAAGCTGAAGGAAATCATATGGATAAGAGTAGAAATCAATTTTTAAAAAATGGAGAAAATCAATGCAACCAAAACCTGGTTCCTTAAAAAGATTAATAAAATTGATAAAACTCACAGCCAGACCTTACCAAGAAAAAAAGAAAGAAGGCACAAATTACCAACATCAGGAATGAGAGAGGGGACATCACTACAGACTCTACAGTGGAAATAATAAAGGAGTATTATGAAAAAACTTTATGCCTATAAAGTTGGTAAATTGGATGAAATGGACAAATTCCTTGAAAGACACAACCTATCAAAGCTCACTAAAGAAGAGAAAATCTGAAAAGCCCTATCTCTACTCAAGAAATTGGATTTGGAATTTAAAACCTTTCCCTCAAAGAAAACTCCAGCCCCAGATGGTTTAATTGATGAATTTTGCCAAACATTTAAGGGAAAAATAATACAATTCTATACAAATTCTTCCAGAAAACTGAACAGTAGGGAACTCTTCCCAAATCATTTTGTGAGGTTAGCATTACCTGGTTACCAAAACCAGACAAAACTATTACAATAAAAATAACCAATATCCCTCACAAATATAGACAATGAAATGGAGGGGCCGGCCAGGTGGTGTAGTAGTTAAGTTTGCGCACTCTGCTCCGGCAGCACAGGGGTCGCAGGTGTGGGTCCCGGATCTAGATCTAGCACCACTCGTCAAGCCCTGCTATGGCAGCCTCCTACATCAAAACAGAGGAAGATTGGCACAGACGTTAGCTCAGCATCAATCTTCCTCAAGCAAAAAGAGTAAGATTGGCAACAGATATTAGCTCAGGGCCAATCTTCCTCACACACACACAAAAGAAATGGAAGCCACTGACTGGAAAAAAAATTATTTGCAAAACATATGTTTGATAAAGGACTTGCATCCAGAATATATAAAGAACCACTACAACTCAATAACAACAAAAAAAAAACAATCTAGTTTTTAAAATGAATAGAAGATTTGAATAGACATGTCACTAAAGAAGATAAATAAATGATAAATAAGGACATGAAAAGATTCTCAACATCATTAGTCATTTGGGAAATGCAAGTTAATACCACAGTGAGATGCCAAGGAGTCAGATGTCTGACAAGGACGAGTCAGACAATAAAAAGTGTGACAATAACAAGTGTTGAGGAGGATGTTGGGAAAGTGAAACCCTCCAATATTACTGGTGAGAATGTAAAAATGGTACAGCCACTTTGGAAAACAGTTTGGCAGTTTTTTCAGAAGTTAAAATATATATTACCATCCAACCCAGCAATCCTATTCCTAAGTATGACCCAAGAGAAATGAAAGCATATGTCCATACAAAGACCTATACACTACTATTCATAACCAGTTCTATTAGTAATAGCACAAACTTGCAAACAACCTAAATGTCCATCAACTGGTGAATGGATAAACAAATTGTAGTACGCCCATGCAGCAAACTATACTACTTCACATTAAAAAGGAATGAACACTGATACATGCAACAACATGGAGAATCTCAAAAGCGTTATACAAGTGAAAGAAGTCAGACACAAACTACTACAAACTGTACGATTCCGCTTATATGAAATCTAGAAGCACAAAACTGTATGGGCAGAGAGCAGATCAGCAGGTGCCAGGAGCCAGATGAAGGGAAGAGACTGACTGCAAAGGGCACAAAGAAAGTTTCTAAGTGAAGGAAATGTTTTGTCATGACTATGGTGGTGGGTACATGACTATATACATTTGTGAAAATTCACTATAGGGTACACTTAAAATTGGTGAATTTTGTAGTATGTAAATTATACCTCAATAAAGCTGACTTTAAAGAATGCAATGTTTTGGGCCAGCCCTGGTGGCCTCATAGTTAAGTTCAGTGTGCTCTGCTTTGGCAGCCTGGGTTCAGTTCCCGGGTGTGGACCTACACTGCTCTGTCAGTGGCCATGCTGTGCTGTCAGCCCACATACTAAAAAATAGAGGAAGATTGGCACAGATGTTAGCTCAGGGTTAATATTCCTCAGGGAAAAAAAAATGCAATGTTTTATAATGCCCAAGACTGTGGAGGGATTATGGGCAGACAGTGCAAGGGGCTGGAAGTTAGTCAGGAGGGTATTGGAGGGTGTAAGGAAATAACTCTCCCTCCTTTCGTAGGTGGCAAGTCTTCTCTACTTTCATACCCTTTTCCCTTGAGACTGGGATGCTCCCTCTTCGAGACATTAGTCCGTCCCAAGCCCATCTCCCATGGGCAGCTCTGTGGCCAGAAGCAACACCTTCACCATAGTTCGAAGGCCACGCTTAGGCGATCCCTAGCCCAGGAGAGATGTTTGTAAACATTTTTCTTTAAAGCAGCCAACCCCCTTTCTAAGCAAAGCCTGTTGTAGAACCTCAGTATCTAAAACAGATAAAAGCACTATCTTCTTGGAATACCTGATGGCTCAACTTCATGGTCATGTGTATTGCAAAATCATTCAATTTCAACAAGCTTGTTGTGATGAACCCAAAAATTTGGTATGTAAGACATTTGAGTGTATACATTTCTAAACTATTGTTTTGAAAATAGTTAAGGGGCCGGCCCCATGGCCGGATGGTTAAGTTTGCATGCTCCGCTTTGGCAACCCAGGGTTTCACCAGTTCGGATCCTGGGCATGGACGTGACACTGCTCATCAGGCCATGCTGAGGTGGCATCCCACATGCCACAACTAGTAGGACTCACTACTAAAAAAAAATATGCAACTATGTACTGGGGTGATTTGGGGAGAAAACGCAGGAAAAAAAAAATGAGTAGAGAGCTTCACCTGCCAGGTGAATCTCACTTAAAAAAAAAAGCGCTGTTAAAATATATTTAAAGTTTCTGGGTAAAAAATGGTAGATTAAACACATGTATCTACTTTTGCACTACTAAAAATACACTAAAACTATAGCAAAGGGATTTTTTTTTTAAGGCATAAATTCACAAGGACAGGGAAAGAGGAAAAGAGACAAGAGGAAAATACTTTAGGAAGCTGGGAAGCAGATGGATGAGTGGTTACTTAGACTAGAGAAGGCTGGATCCTAAAGCAACAATGGGGCGACCGTATGGCAAACGGAAGTGGTTGTGCCAGATGACTGACCATCCTGAGGAACAAGACCTAAAGATGCTGACATCAGCGGTTCCCAGCCAGATCCCCCTGCAGTGAAGCTCATGGCCCA
The DNA here is from genome assembly GCF_021613505.1 of Equus quagga. NCBI lineage: Eukaryota > Metazoa > Chordata > Mammalia > Perissodactyla > Equidae > Equus > Equus quagga. The sequence goes on along the minus strand of NC_060267.1, from coordinate 18,475,265 downwards.
CAAGCTCCTTCCATGTACCTGAGCTGACAGAGCACAAACGTTTCCAATCAGCTTTTTGATAACCTGTCCTTAAACGTGAGCAGACAACCAAGGATTATAAGACCTCCAAGAAAAGAATCTAACATGAAAGAGACCAAAATAACAGAAAAAGAAATTTAGAGTAAACAGAGATTATGCAGAAAGAAGAAAACTTAAACAAAACTATCATGAATAGCTTTAGAGATAAGATAAGCTATTTCAACTCTGAAAATAATATGCTATAAAAAGGAATATTCGATTAATAAAAATAAAGTGAGTAATAAAACTTTTTTTTTTTTTAAAGATTTTATTTTTCCTTTTTCTCCCCAAAGCCCCCTGGTACACACTTGTGTCTTTTTAGTTGTGGGTCCTTCTAGCTGTGGCATGTGGGATGCTGCCTCAGCATGGCTTAATGAGAGGTGCCATGTCCCTGCCCAGGATTCAAACGGGCGAAACCCTGGGCTGCTGAAGCAGAGCGTGCAAACTTAACCACTCGGCCATGGGGCTGGCCCCTGAGAGTAATAAAAATCTTTAACACATTGAAAAACTCAGTAGCAGAATGGGAAGATAAAAAGTTGAGGAAGTCTCCCAGAAAACAAAGTGAAAAATATGGAAAGTAGGAGAGAAAAATAAGAAATCAGAAGGACCAGTCCAGCAGATCCATCACCTGAATTATATGAGTTCCAAAAAAGAAAGGACAGAGAAAATGGAAGGGAAGAAATCACCAATGGGATGATTCCAGATTGTTTCCCAGAAGTGAGAGGCAGTGAGTGCCCAGCACACAAACAGCCTTTCACCAAGACATATCGCTGCCATTTCAGAACACTGGAGACAAGGAGAGGTTCAGAGATGGGGAAAAAGTCACGAAGATAAGGAGTTAAAAGGCTGCAGACTTTTCAAGGATAGGGATGAAAGCTAGAGGTACTGTTGCAATGCCTTCATAATTCCAAAGGAATTCAATACCCAGCTAAATGATCAATCAAGTGTCAGAGTAAAATAATGTCCATGTCCAACATGCAAAGTTTCAAAACAGTTTACCTCCCCCTTTCTCAGGAAGCTTCTAGAAGATGGTCTCCTCTAAAAAATAGGGAATAAATCAAGAAAGAGGAAGACCTGGAAAATGGCAAATAAAAGATCTAACAAAGGAGAGAGGCAAAGAAAATGCCAAGGAGGATGAGAAAGGTGATGACAGATTGCCAGATGTGCAGGAAGGGTACAGGATGAAGACTCAGATTGGAGCAGGTCTGAAGGTTCAGCAGAGGTGTCTTCAAGAAGAAGAAGATGAGGGGCTGGCCCCGTGGCCAAGTTCGCACACTCTGCTTCAGCAGCCCAGGGTTTCGCTGGTTCCAATCCTGGGCAGGGACATGGCACCGTTCATCAGGCCATGCTGAGGCAGCGTCCCACATGCCACAACTAGAAGGACCCACAACTAAAAATATACAACTGTGTACTGGGGGGCTTTGGGGAGAAAAAGGAAAAATAAAATCTTTTTTTTAAAAAAAGAAGAACAAGATGGAATATCTGCTGTACCTAGATATTCTAAGAAGAGATTTAGGCAACCAGGGGAAGATCGTGTGATAAATACATAGAAAACTAAACAAATGAAAAAACAAGATAATTTTTTTTTTGAGGAAGATTAGCCCTGAGCTAACTGCTGCCAATCCTCCTCTTTTTGCCGAGGAAGACTGGCCCTGAGCTAGCATCCGTGCCCATCTTCCTCTACTTTATATATGGGATGCCTGCCACAGAATGGCTTGCTGAGCATGCCATGTCCGCACCCGGGATCTGAACCAACGAACCCTGGGCCGCCAAAGCGGAATGTGTGCACTTAACCGCTGTGCCACCGGGTCGGCCCCCAAGATAATTATTAGTTCCAGGGAAAAAAGTTTTGCAGGAAAGGAAGAGTAATCAAAGTTTTCTACATGGTTCAACTCTGAACAGCATATGTAGTCACAGTTTTGTAAGAACTGAAAATTGAACTACCAAAAATCATCGAATTAAATTTGGCAGATGGGAGATGGGAATGAGGTATAAGTGGTGGGGAGAGACGAAGGGAAAAAGTTAAACCCTCAAATCTGCCCCCATTATTTATGGGGGCTGGGGCAAGACTACAAGTTCTTGGAGACTCACATACTAAATATTTCAATGTTACAAATTAAGCTAACAAATACCTTCTAAACTTCTGACTTTACAAACACACCTTCATAAGGACCTGGAAGACCAGGTTCTAAATTAGAGTTTTTGGAATCCTCACAGTTCTACACTAGAAGATAGCTGCCCCCAGCCCCTGGCGCCTGCCTGACCCTCTTTCCTGCTGTCATTGCCTCTGTCCTGCATTAAGAGAGCCTCACACAGGGTCCTGTGGACACCCGAGCTTGTGCTCACGTCTCTGGTGGCAAATAGCTGCCCCTTGGCTACCCCTCAGGACTAGGGATGCCCACAACACCAGCAAAGTCTCCCTAGGGAGGGGAAATCCAAGGAAGAAGCTGGTGCAGGACTGGGAAGGAGCTGGGCAGGGAATTCCAGGGCCCCAGGTATTCAGAATATGGCCTATAAGGGGGTCTGTGGGCTTTGGTTGGGCATATCTGCTTGGATTCCTCCCCCTAGGAGGGACACAGCTGGAGGAGGGCCAGAGATATGAAGGTAAAATGCTAAAAGAAACAGCTTGAAAGAGCTGAAAATGGCTGCCTCTGGGGAGGAAGAGATGATGGAGCCTGGGGCGCTTATGTTTTTCTTAACCAATCTTACAGTTATCTGACTCTTTAAAATGGATGTCTATGTATTCTAAGAAATACTTCATTGAAAAAATAAAAACTTTAAAAATAAAATGTGATTGATAAAAGTTTATGGAACCTCTGAACCACTTCTGCTATGCCTGGAGGTCTCAATAACAAAGTTTGAAAACCACAGGACTAGGCCCTCATTTGAACCCACTTAGGTGGGGCCAGCCTGGTGGCGCAGCGGTTAAGTTCGCACGTTCTGCTTCTTGACAGCCCACGGTTTGCTGGTTCGGATCCCAGGTGCGGACATGGCACCGCTAGGCACACCATGCTGTGGTAGGCGTCCCACATATAAAGTAGAGGAAGATGGGCACAGATGTTAGCTCAGGGCCAGTCTTCCTCGCCAAAAAGAGGAGGACTGGCTGCAGTTAGCTCAGGGCTAACCTTGCCTGGAAAAAAAAAAGAAGCCATCTAGGTATTGTGAGGAATATGAACCATAATGGAGTTTCTCTCTTCAGTGGCTCCCAAGAATGAATCCCCCTTCCTTTCCTCTCCTTTAATTTAGGACTTCTAGTTCCGGTTGGTTGTTTCCCTACCTTTCCCCTTCTAGACTCCAACTTTCTTGCAAGCAGGACTCGGTTCACAATTCTTTGTATCTCCAGAACCTAGTACAGTACCAAGCACAGAGTACAGGCTCAGCTAAGTGTTGACGAATGAAGGAAAATGGAAGCATCTTTACCCAGGCTTTGGAGGGAAGGTGTTTCATCCCTTTCGGCACCCGTTTGCTTGGGGCCCTGTCAGTTACTAGCCCTGAGACCTTCAGCATATTCATTAAATAGCTTTGGTTTATAATTCCCTTATCTGCACAACATAGTATTTATCGCACATCTTTAATTCTTATAAAAGATTGGGCCCCAGTCCCTAATTGTTCACCGTCTGGTGGGGACCAGATCTCAAAAGAAGTAACTTCAGGGTCACGTGAGAAGCACGTGCATGCCCCCCACCCCCGCCCAGGGCAGGGATTTCGGGGGATCTGTCTGCTTTTTTTCCTCAAAGGCTGTACGCCCAGCGCCTGGAACAGTTCCCGCACATAACGGCACATAACGGGTGCTCAATAAATAGTTGTTGAAAGAATGATTTAATTAAAAAGTGTTAAAAATAACTATGCACGGGATAAAAAACGCTTTGTGAGGTGCAAAGATACCCCTATATTCGGAATGAATACTTCGGTCCAGCTCCTGGTCCTGGGAGCGAGCGCGTGGGAGCCCGCCGCTCCGAGCGCCCGTGCGGGGCGGCCGCGCCAGCCAAGTTGCGAAGGCCGAGAGGGGGCGGGCGGGAAGGCAGGAGAGCCCGCCCGGGATCGCGCTCAGGCCGCTGCGCGCAGCCGGGGGCTCGGCTCCAGCCCTCCTCCAAAGCCCGAGCAGGCGCGCCCCGCCCCCCGGTGGGCGGGACCCGGACCCGGCGGCGCGGGGGCGGGGCCTGGCTCTCCGCGCCGGGGGCGGGGCCAGACCCGGGAGCTCCGGGCCGGTGCAGGGCCCGGCTGAGCGGCGGGAGCCACCGGACTCCCGGCCACCAAGGGGTGCGACCCCCCACTGGCCCCGCCTTCCCGGCTGCGGCCCGGCCAATCAGAGCGGCTTTTACTGGCGGGTGGGCCGAGCCGGCCCAGCTGCTCGGAGGCTCTGGCATGGTAACGTCCCCGCGCGGGGGTGGAGGGGCCCGGGGCGGTCCCACAGCGTCCCCGGCGGCCCGAGCCTGGGCCCGGGGGGCGGGAAGGCTGCCGGGGGTACCCGGGACCCCGGGGGAGGGCGCAGGGATTGAGAGGTTAGGGAGAGAACCCTGAGAGGGGGGTGGGGGCGGGGATTTGGGGGAGAAGGGGTGGGGGAGGCCATGATGGAGGATGGCTGGGGGTGGGGGTGGGGGGTGTTGAGGGGAGCGAGAGTTGCGGGACTGGATGAGGAGGAAGAAGGGAAGAAGCGAAGGGTGGGTTTGTGGAGAAAGGTCGGAAAAGAAGGGAGGGGGCGGGAGATGTGGGAAGCGTGGGACAAGGGGAGAGCTGAGGGCCGCAGTTTCCCCTCTTGGGATATTTGGCGTGCGACATGCCCCTCCCCTGGACCCAGTGCGTGTCCCCTTTGGAAGCCCTGGATGCCCCACAAAACCTGCAGGAGACCCCCTCCTTCATTTCCCCACACCGTCTCCTGAGGTGAGGAGGGGGCATTGTCTCCTGAGGAAGGGGACTTTCGGCCCCCACCCAGTCTTGGATAGTCCGAGAAATGGACCAGCAGAGGCCCCCTGGTCCCGACCCTGGCTTTACCATCAACAAACTGTGTAACAATTCTGTGTGACCTTGGGCAAGTCACTACCTTTCTTTGGGCCTCAGATTGCCCATCGATTTAAAAAAAAAAAAAAAAAAAGGAACATGCGTGAGAATGATATCTCAGATCTCTTCCAGCTCCGAAATGGGGTGGTTCTTGAGAGAGTTCAGGAGAATGGGTTCTAGAACGTGGGGAAGCGAGGAGGATGGAGCTGGAGGCGAGGCCTTCAGCTGGGGCTGCAGAAAATCCCCAGGGATATGGGGGGATGGGAGGCACAAAGCCTGCAAGGCTGGGGCAAGCTAGCCAGCGCCTCTGGAATCCTGTTGAAGGAATGGAAGAACTCTAAGTAGAAGAGGAGGCTGAGACTTAACCCAAGGAAGATGAAGACCAGAAGGAACATTCTGTTCTTCAGAGGGAGAGGGACAAGGAGATGGCAGTATCAGAGAGAAGCAGTGGAAGATATTTTCTAGAAAGACAGCCAGTATCTTTGGGGAGTGGGAAGAATAAGGCAGCTGGTACAGGGGGGTGGGGATTAGGATGGTCGTGAAAACAGGGAGAGAGGGGCTAGTGCTGTTTGGGTGAGCTGAAGAAGGGCAGCAAGTAGACAGACCACAGGGTAATCAGCTGGTCTCTCAGCCTCCACGATACTTTTCTTTTTGATGATGGCTACCTACCTCTTTCTGAGAGATGTGCCTCCCAGCCTTCGTTTTCCAACACAAATCCCTTCAGGGAGTGCGGCAGACCAGGCTAACCCAGGATCACCTGGCTGGCTGAGGATTTCAGGATTGTGTGAGGATTGGGGTGAAAAGAAAACAGGGGAATGAATTTGAGTGTAAGAAATACCTGTGGCGCCATCCTCCTTGCTAGGAGGCAGCTTTGTGGAGTAGCACAGGCTTTGGAATCAGACTTTTTGGATTCCAAACCTGCCTCTGTCGTTTAATCTCTTGTTATTTAATCTCTCTGAACCCCAGTTTCTTTATAAAATGGGGATAATAACCTTTAAGATGGTTGCAAGGATTTAAATGAGTGTTTGGCATGGTATCTGGCTCATAATAAGCACTCAGTAAATATTAGCTATTAGTTGTTATTATTCCCTTTCCATTCTCTTTCTTCTGGCTCTGCATTCTTGTCCTTTTCTCCTTTTGTTCTTTTTTCTGAATCTTTACTTTTGACATACCCCACAGATGTGGAGGCTAAGAACTGATTGCATCTTGGTGGGGGGGAGTTCTTCCACTGGCCCAGGTGAGCACATGTTGATCAAATGATCAATTGTCTCTTCCTCATCTCTCCTCAGCCCACAAATGTGTTTTTGTTCCAGAGAAGACACAGGATCTGCTTCTCTTTCAGCTCCCTTTTCTGTATCCCTCTCTCACATGAGTTACTTTTTCAGATTCTCACCCAGAAGTGTAATAAAACCTAAAGTTGTACAGGCACTGCAGCAAGTGACATAGGGACAGAGGTGTTTCAGGAAAGAAAGAAAGTATACACATCCCACAGGGGAGGCTCAGGGAAGGGAGGGCTTCAGAAGTTCTATAGTAATTTACGTTCATTCTGTTGCTCTGGTCTCTGTGGGGAACTGTCCAAAACAGGCCGTGTCTGCATCCTGGCCAGGGGTCTCCATTCCAAGTTAAAGATGGTCATATACAGTTAGTATTTTATTATTTAGGTTTTCCCATGCCATTATTTGATTCCACTTCCCTTTTCTCATTCACGCAGACGTCTGCCAAGCTGCCTCTCATTACAGTCAGCCTTTACCCAGAGAATTTATACAGATGTACCTGGGACCTGCGTACACACACATTTGCCTACTTTAGGATAGTCCAGTATGCAAAAATAAGGTTAGGTATGAGTCTGCATTTTATCACAGCACTTTGTGTGCAGGGCCCTGACTAGACACTCAGAGGAGGCTTAAAAGGAAAAAATTCAATCCCTGAATGTAGGGAAATCCCCACCTGAGAGGGAGACAGGCATTCCCATGTGAAAACACCCAGAAAACATCCACCGAGTAGCATGTCACTCTATGCAAAGTAGTGCAGCATTTATCCTGAGGGGACACAGGTAGGTAGGAGTGTGTATAAGTGGGGAGGGTAGTCATAGAGGTAACTTGAAGGAGGTGAATATGGATTGTCTTGAACAAAGTGAGAGACAAAGTGGAATAAAAGAAACAAGTGGAGTAATCTAACAATTCCTGTGCAGAGAGGAGGAGGGAAGCCATTGAGTCAGGATGAGCCGAGAAGAGTGTGAGTGGGCCCTGTTGAAAGGCTTTGAATGTTAGGTAAGAGATTAGGGTGGGCAATGGGGAGGCACCACTAGTTCTTAAGCAAGAACATGTTGGATCCTTGCTGATTTAACCACATGGGTCACAGGGGCTGTGCTAGAGAGAAAAAGCAGACCTGCTTCCTGTAGGAAGGACTGTGCTTTTAAGGAAGTAGGGCTGGAGGGCAGATTGGATCTGGTACTAGCTGTATCCCCAACCAGCAGTGGGACCTTGGACTGATTATTCCCCTTTAATTTTCTCATTTAAAAGAAGGGGATTATCTTTTTTTTTTTTTTTTTTTACAACTGTGACATTCTGTGTTCCCCCAGTAACTACTAGCCTTTCCAATAGCTTTGTTTTGTGGAATGAGTCTAACAGTCATTAACTCAACAAATATTTATTAGCACCTACTGTGTGCCAGTCAGGAGTAGTAAGGAAAATACAGTGAGATAGGATATTGGGGTGAGCAAAAACAGTCCCTGCCCTTTAAAGTTTTCAGCCTAGTGAAGGCAGCAGATATTTCATTGATTCCAAGACACACATTTTAACATTTCTGAAGTCAAGAGGCATCTTAAATTCAGTTGAGTATCATAAATCAGTTGGCAGCATTTGTTTTTTATTAGTGCCACATAAAATAATAGTACAATCAGAATTGTACAAATAACTGTAAAATTCTAATGGATAATTGCTGAAGGAGAAGGTACAAGGTGTATGACCATGTGTAAAAGGGCTCTGACTAGTCCACCGGGTTAGGAGGAAGGCTTTCCTGGGAAATGACAACTGGATAGATGTGAAGGATATGTAGGCGAGGTGTGTGGCGTTAGCAGGAAGATTGCCCCAGGCAAAGGTGGATGCCCGAGGTGGAGAACTGAGAGGTGAGTGTGGCTGGAGCCAGACCTGGAAGCTCAGCATAGGTGAGGCTGGCAAGGCAATTGGGGAGCAAACCTGCCACAGCCTCCCAGGCTCTGGGCAGGGGTTTTGGTCTTTACCCTAAGAACAGTGGGAGCCATCAAAGAGTTTTAAGCAAGGGAGTAACATGGTCTGAGTGCATTTTGATGATCTGTAGATTGAAGTAAATGTGGGGAGACCCCTGCATTTTGGGAGCCCACTGCAGTAGATCAGATGGAAAAAGGGGTGGTGAGGTTGGAGGAGGAAATGGAGAGAAATAGATTTAAGAAATCTTTCGGAGGTAAAATGAAGAGAACTCAGTGATGTATTGACAAGGAAGAGGGAGATGTGCAGAGTGACTCACAGGTTTCTGTCTTGGACAACTGCATGGTGGCACCAGTCTCTGAGATGAGCAGCCCTGGAGCCTGGTAGGATCCAAAGATGGTTATGTAGCAACTGGGATGTTAGGATCCTAAGGCAGCTGGAGATGGGAAAGTGTGGCACAGGGAATTGGATTTCCTCCCATGTGGGTTGGTTTCTGACTTCCCATGCTGAGGACAGTTTCAGGGCATAGGAGCAGGTCTGAATATGGGACTAGGGTTAACACTGAGGAAAGGTGGTTCAAGTTGGAGTAGTTTGGCTTATCTCCTCTCCTCAGGACAGATAGTGCTAAAGGTAGATATTAGAAAGTATTTTTAAGGGCCGGCTCCGTGGCCAAGTGGTTAAGTTTGCGCGCTCCGCTGCGGTGGCCCAGGTTTCGGATCCTGGGTGCGGACATGGTGCTGCTCGTTAGGCCACATTGAGGCGGCGTCCCACACCCCACGGCTGGAGGGGCATGCAACTAGGATGTACAACTGTGTACAGGGGGGGTTTGGGGAGATAAAGCAGAAAAAAAAAAAAGTATTTTTAAACACTGAGCCTTCTCAGTATAGTGTAAATTGGGGAAGTAGGGCAGTTGGGCAACAGTGAGGTGGCTCCCCTTTGGCTAGCTACCACCTTTCCCTGGAACTCTTCCCTACCACCCTCCAACTTTTAAGCCAAGAGGAGGAAGGGCACGGCCTTTTAGCTTCATCTCCAGGCCTCAGTTCACTTAAAAAAATTATTTTTGAATGGATAATGTAGTCATATGGGTGCATATTCACAAAGAGCATACAGTGAGAAGTTTCCCTTCCACCTCTGCCCCGCTTCTACTGATTTGTGTGTTGTTATTTATCTCTGATTTTTATACAAATGATAAAACTTTGCTGCACTTTGCTTTCTACCCACTTGTTAATGTATATTAGAGATTGTTCCATATCAAGACAATGAGCTCCTTTTTTTTCTTTTGTGTTAATTCTTTTTTTATGACTGCATAGTATTCCATTTTATGTTTGTGTATAATTTCGTAGCTACTTACTGATGGATATTTAGGCTGAGTCCAGTTGTCTGTTTTTACAAACAGTGCTGAAATGGAAACCTTGTACACACGTCATTTTGGCCAGATGGGACTATATCTATAGGATGAATTTTTAAAATTTGGAAGTTTCTATATAGAGAGTATTTGTTCCTTCCTTCCTTCCCTCATTTATTCAATATTTATTGAGTTCCCATTATGTGCCAGATACTGTGGCAGGGACCAGGAATCTAGCTTTGAACAAGTCAGATGTGATCCCTGCCCTCATGGAATGTTATTACCCTCTAGTGAGGGGAAACATAATAATGACAAAGTTGTGTACACAAGGAAACTAAAGAGGGAATTAGAGAATAAATTGGAAGGATCTGCTTTAAATAGAGTCAGGGAGGCTTTTAGAGCAAGTGATATTTAAGCAGAGGACTAAAGGATGGGATGCGGCCAGCCATTATGTGTAGGACAGGGAGACCTCGGCTGTTCAAAGCCTCGTCCACAGGGAGGTGAGTTCAGGATCTCTGGGGCAGGAGGCGTAGAGCTAAAGAGATGAGGGAGATGATTGAGAGTGGAAGATGTCAAGGAGAGTGATTGACTAAAGATGAGGCCAGTTGGGGAGCGGGGCAGGTAGTGAAGAGAGGAGAGTTAGACTAGTACTTACGGAGGACTAGTTTGGAGGGCTTTGGGATTGAATCTCTGTAATGGTAAATTCAGGTGGGGAACAGAAAAAGAGGCCACTTCCTCCCTGGATACTTTGGGAATGAGAGACCCCTGTGTAACTGGTTTGAGGGAGGCACAGTCTTGCCCACAGGCAAGAGAATGGATGAAAAGCCTTGGGAAGGGCCAGTCTGTGCCTGTAGTGGAGTCTCCTCCGTCTTTTCTGTGGCTTTGGCAAAGTGGAAACTTCAAAATAAAGATGACATTGAAGGGCGTGGCTCTGGGCTGGCAGAAGAGAGAGCAGACCTACTCAGGACTCAGAGCTGTGGGTGGGCAAGAAATTGGGCTTGGAGACCCTTCCTCTGAACTTTGTGCTCCTTTTTCATTCTCACCCCTCTGCTTCCCTTCTGCAAGCCCATCTCTTTGCCCATCCTGGGTCCTATGACTTTTCTCTCCCTCAACAGTCGGTTCCCGATTCTGGTCCCCGGCCCCCAGCAGCGCCTGCCCCCTTCCCACCGGGGCCCCCCATGATGCCACCACCCTTCGTAAGTTTTATGTCTTTCCCTGGGCTTGGCTTTTCCAGCCTGCATCCCCAACTCCCCAGTCCCTAGCACTGCTGCATCGCCAGCACGGTTTTTGTATAGTGCCCCCTTCTGCTGCCCTTGGAAGAGGGATGGTTTTGCTTGGGCATTGGGGTGGGAGGAGCTGCTGTTAAGCTCTCAGCCCATGAAGTTGACAGTTCCCCCTTTGTCTTTTTGTCATCGGGACACGCTGGGGCTGGGGTAGGAGAAGTGGAAGGAAAAGACCCCATTAGTGTGAGGGCAGGTGGGCTGTCTTTCTCTTTCACTACTCCTTATCTGTATTCTTTAAATAGGCCACAGAAGTCAGGCTGGAATAGCAACTGGTAGTCATCAAGTTGGAGAAAAAGGGATGGGAGGCAGGGGACTGGGGGATTTGGGTACCTGGACACCTGCCTCTGGCCCTGCATCTGAGAAGCTTCTTTGGGGAGAGCTGCTGAAGAGGTGGAGCCTTCCAGCCACAGTCTGGTGGCGGTTACACTTCCCTTTTCCTCCTCCCTTCCCTACCTCTCAAGAAGCTGTGTGCTTGCCAGTTAGACTCAGAGGACCCCCCAGTTATCAGTCTTTCTCAGTGACGAAGAGGGAGGCAGTTTCATGCTGTGTACTTCTCAAACTAAAGCCTTGGAATTGCCTCAGAGCTGGGAGGGAGGGTTGGGAAGGGTGGGAGACAAGTGGATGTTTCCTGACAGGTTTAAGGCAATGTCTCTCTGCTCAGTGTCTCTTCCTTTCCTCATTTCTAGATGCCCCCTCCAGGAATCCCCCCACCCTTTCCTCCAATGGGGCTACCCCCCATGAGTCAGAGACCACCAGCTATCCCCCCCATGCCACCTGGCATCATGCCCCCAATGCTTCCACCAATGGGGGCGCCACCACCACTCACACAGGTAATCTTTTCCCCTGCACCAGGGCCTCAGAAAACCCTGTGAGTTTAGCTGTGGGTGGAGATGAGAGTCGGCATCAGGATTTCAGAAACTGGGGAGGGAATGGAGGGAGCTTCTGGCCAGGCCCCTGTGGATGTGTCTGCTAAATGACTGGAGAAACTCTAGGCGAGGCTGAGAGCCCCAAACCTGGAGATTTCCTGAGGAGCCCCCTGAGGATCATAGCCCCTGTCTCTCTCAGGACCCTGCCCACCTTGTGCCTGCCCTCACCTTGGTAGCTGGTTTTCGTCTTCTTTGTATCCATAGATCCCAGGAATGGTACCTCCCATGATGCCAGGAATGCTGATGCCAGCGGTGCCCGTCACTGCAGCGGTAAGCTCGGGGGCCGCCAGGAACCCCTGTGGGTCTGACGTGGAGGACAGGGATGTGGCTTCCATTCTTTCTCTCTTCTCTTTGGATCACCTTGGTCCCTGGCAGCACTGCCCACACTTGAGTTCTCTTCACCCATGTACTCTGCTCTTCTGGTTTCCCACTCATCCCCAAAGGCATGCACATTCTCTCTTGTTACTCCCTCCCCCTGCTGTGCCCAGCTCCCTTAAGGAACACACTCATGTCGGACACTGCTTACCCTCGCATAGCTAGCACTGTGGACACTTGAATGCAGCCCCCTCTTCACATCTTCTTTGCCTCTGGAGGAAGCAACAGCATCTGTGGATCTCGCTGTACCTTCTTGTCCCGTTGCTCAGTGTAGTAAGAGTCTGGGTAGGAGGTAGAATTTGGTATCCACTGTGGAACAGATGGGCCTTGGAGGTCGACTCAACAAAATACTCTCACTTGAGGAAAATGAAGAAAAAAAGCTACTGTGTGATTCGCCCTGGGATCCTAGAGCCACGGCCCCAGAGGGTGGGGGGAGCATGTTAGGGAGTGGAGATCCCTGGGAGCAGGACACATGGATCCTGGCCTGGCCTGCTTCTCTGTCCCCCATGGCCTGGGTCCTGGGGGCCACTGGGCTTGGCCCCAACCCTTCCCCCTCCTCTTTCTTCGGCAGACGGCTCCAGGTGCGGACACCGCCAGCTGTGAGTCTTCTGGGGGCCTGCTCCCCCCAGGCTCGGAGGTTGGGGGGACAGGGGAGAGGGGACCGTGGACTAGAGCCCACCCTGGATCATGCCTGTTGGGATGCCAGGGAGCCTGGGATGTTGATGGGACCAGGGGATATTTACTGGGGATGGATAAGGGAGGAATAGTTGGGGATAAGATGGGAGTTGGAGCGAGACATTAATATATTTCCTTTGGCTTCTTTTCTAGCTGCTGTGGGTGGGACAGGTCCTCCGGTGAGTTCTTCCAGCTCAGGGGTCTCTGGGTAGAAAAGCTGGAAGCGGGGGGCTGTTGGTTAAATCTTTGGGGTGAGGAGGAGAAGCTTTGGGAAAGGGGCTTGACCACCATTCTGTGCCCCCCTCCCCCAGAGGGCCCTATGGAGTGAGCATGTGGCCCCTGATGGGCGCATCTACTACTACAATGCTGACGACAAGCAGTCCGTGTGGGAGAAGCCCAGCGTGCTCAAGTCCAAGGCAGAGGTCCTGAGTGGGGCCTTCTGGCCCTTCCTTTCAGCTGCCCTGACCCTTCCAAGTCCTTGGCCTTCCCTAAGTCTCTAATCATACACATGGTTCCTCTGATCCCAAGATGCCTGGCCACCCCCAACCTCCCTAGGCTCTCAGGAAATCCACCTTCCCCCATGTTGAGCCAGGCCAGGTGGTAGCTAAAAACTCCTGTGTCCCCTACTCACTGGGTTCCTTAGCTCCCCCGACTGTGGCTGGAGGGCATGCCTGGCCCACTGATGTCCTCTGACCCATCCTCTTGTAGCTGCTGCTGTCCCAGTGTCCCTGGAAAGAGTACAAGTCGGACACAGGCAAACCTTACTACTATAACAACCAGAGTAAGGAGTCCCGCTGGACCCGGCCCAAGGACCTGGATGACCTGGAGGGTGAGGAGGGAGTGGGCCCTGGGCAGGGCTCTGGGGGATGGCCCTTGACACCCTGTGACCATGTTATCTTTTCCCATTGCAGCTCTAGTTAAACAGGAGGCTGCAGGGTGAGTGACTTGTCCCATCCATTCACCTGAGGGGTGGGAGTGGACTCTCCTCCTGATCCCTACTTCGTGGGAGAAAGAGCCAGCTCTCAGTCTCCTTGTGGAGTGGTCTCCTCTGGCCCCAGTCCTTCACAGGATAGACCAGCCAGCCCCTGACTACCTCTATCCCTGCTCTACTCCTGGACACTGCCCTTCCGGCTCATCTGCAGGAAACAGCAGCAGCAGCTGCCACAGACACTACAGCCGCAGCCTCCTCAGCCACAACCTGACCCCCCACCTGCGCCTCCTGGCCCCACCTCAGTGCCCACAGGCCTCCTAGAACCTGAGCCAGGTGGGAGTGAAGATTGCGATGTGTCAGAGGCTGCCCAGCCCCTGGAGCAGGGGTTCCTTCAGCAGCCGGAGGAGGGCCCCAGCAGGTGAGGGCTGCCCCCTGCAGCATTCCAGATGCGGCCTCAGGCTCCCAGCCTGGTTCAAACCTTGACCTCTGCCAGGCCTCTTGGGAAGGGCGTGAAGATCTGGGTGTGATCTCTGAAGGGCAGAAAAGGGCTGCTCTGGGGAGCAAGGAGGGGGTGGTGTGCTGCTGATCATGCAGGGCACTGAAAGCTATCGGGACTAGGGGATGCTGTGGCTGAGTCCCCTTTGCCCCCCAGTTCTGCTGGACAGCATCAGCCACCACAGCAGGAGGAGGAAGAATCAAAGCCAGAACCAGAGAGGTCTGGCCTCAGTTGGAGCAATCGGGAGAAGGCAAAGCAGGCCTTCAAGGAGCTGCTAAGGGACAAGGTGCTGGCGGGGGGCTCCCAGGGTAGGCCTGGAGGGGGCTGGAGGTGGGCAGGCCCCGTGACCCCCGCCTGCTCCATTCTAGGCTGTCCCCTCCAACGCCTCGTGGGAACAGGCCATGAAGATGGTGGTCACCGACCCCCGTTACAGGTAGGCCTGGGCAGAGGGAGCCAGGCCCTCCAGGCCTTGTTTATGAGAACAGCTGGGCCAGGGACTCCCTGAGAAACCCTAGCTCAATACTCAGGCCCCAAGGGGACCAGAGTCAGGAGAGTGATAGAGGGATGAGGGTGCAAGGGGAAGAGAAGCTGGAGGGCCTCCAGGAGGAGGGGAAGGTGTCTGACATGAGACATTCAATAAATGCTTGTTCAATTGAATTGATTCGAATTGAATTAATTGGGGAAAGAGGGGGCTGGATAGGGCAGAGCCCTGCTTGCGACTTGAGAACCCTAAAGCAAAAGGGCCCTGTATTAGCAGTGTCTTGGAGCCCTGTCCCTTCCCCTCACTGCCTCTCACCCTTCCCCATGTCCCAGAGACCTGTCTTGCCTCCCTGGGCCCTTGGAGCCCCGAGCTTGCTGTGCCCATGCATGGACCCCTCACTCAGTTCTGTATGCCGTGACCCTGCTTTGTGGGCTATGCAGGGTGGTTTAGGCTCATTCCTTTATCCCCACCCCACTCGCATCCTCTCCACCCCAGTGCCTTGCCCAAACTGAGTGAGAAAAAGCAGGCATTCAATGCCTACAAGGCGCAGCGGGAGAAGGAGGAGAAAGAAGAGGCCCGGCTAAGGGCCAAGGAGGCCAAGCAGACCTTGCAGCATTTCCTGGAGCAGCACGAACGCATGACCTCCACCACCCGCTACCGGTCAGGGGGCCAGGCTTGGGTGGGGCCTGGGAACCCCGAGAGCACATGGTCCCAGGGTCTCTGTTCTCCGCCTGCCTACCCACAGTCCTTATGCTCCACAGGCGGGCAGAACAGACCTTTGGGGAACTGGAGGTCTGGGCTGTGGTCCCTGAGAGGGATCGAAAAGAGGTTTATGATGATGTCCTCTTCTTCCTGGCCAAGAAGGAGAAGGTAACAGTCATTGGGCTGGATCCGTCAGCCCCGTTTCATCTTAGAATCCCCATGTCTTTGCTTCCTGAAAGATCCTGGCCATTCACTTCTCCACTGCCCCAGGGTCCCAGCTCCTTATTTGGAAGCCGGTGTGGCACTTGTACATCCCGCCATTTCTGCTCTGGGTCTACAACCTTACGCATGAGAGAGCAGAGGGCATGACAGGAGTCTCTGAGGGGTTGGTCTGTAACCTCTGCTCTTTCCCCTTTCACGGGACATGAAACCCTTGAGTCTGGCCCTCCTACATTTCCCTAGCTGCCTGCCTTTCCCCAAATCCTCCTCTGCGCAGGCCCACATGAGTAGCCGTGGCCTGCCCTGCCTGACCCTGATCCTGTGGCTCCCCAGGAACAGGCCAAGCAGCTCCGGCGCCGCAACATCCAGGCCCTGAAGAGCATCCTGGATGGAATGAGTAGCGTCAACTTCCAAACCACATGGTCCCAGGCCCAGCAGTACCTCATGGATAACCCCAGCTTTGCTCAGGACCACCAGCTGCAGAGTAAGCCTGCTCTCTGGTCAGCCTCCAGAGCCTGCGGCACACAGCTCCCTTGCCCCTCCTGGACATCCAGGAGTCCCCAGCACTCACTCCCTGTACCTCTCTAGACACTGGAGATCCCAGAATGCTTCAGGACACCCCCTCCCTCCCTTTGGGATTCACTGTTGGCATGGGCATTGTGTGTCCTTGAAGGAAGAGCTCTGGCACTGGAATCAGAAGACCTAGAGATGATGATTTTTATAGTTCATGTGAATATGGTCTTCAGTTGTCATAGCAATGTGGGCCTTAACTGGTCACACATGTTACAATAAGCTGTTGTTGGCCTGTAATCACTGATGATATCAGAAATTTACCTTCTGAGGTTGCATCAAAACCTGATTGATTGATTCCCAGTTCCATAAAATGTAAAACCTCAGATCCTGAGACAGCTGGTTTCATATGGTGACTTCGGTAACTGAATTCACAAGAGCTGAATATTTGCTTATTTTTTCTCATACAATTAAGGAACCTTCCTCAAGAATCACCATTCCAGTAGCCTCTCCCACAGAGCTCTCCGCCTGCCTTGGCCCACCACGCTGAGTGTCCCTGGTACCTACAGGGACAACATGCTCAAAGCACTGGGGGTGCTGGGGTCTGAGAGGGTGTCCTGCTGGTGCAGTGCCCACTGAACTTCCTCCCTTTGCTTAGACATGGACAAGGAAGATGCGCTGATCTGCTTTGAGGAGCACATCCGAGCTTTGGAGAGGGAGGAGGAGGAGGAGCGAGAGCGGGCCCGTCTTCGAGAGCGGCGCCAGCAACGCAAGAACCGGGAGGCCTTCCAGGTATCTTTGCTGCCCCCTGGATCAGAGTTCACTCGGCCCTGGATTTTTGCCCCTCCATCCGTACCCTGCCTCCTTGGCCGGGCCCACTGCTTTGTCTATCCCCAGCCCTGTCCCAGCTCTAGGAGGTCTCTCTCTGTCTGTAGTTCTGCTCCTGCTTTGTCCCCTCTACTCTGGGCAGAGCTCCTCTAGGGAGACTAGATGTTTGCACCACCCAGAAACTGCCAGCAGAGAGCACCTTAAAGGCACAGCTTGGCGGTTAGGCCAAGTTTATTTCCCTTCAGTGGGGAGCCAGACAGGCATAACTAGCTTATCCTTCAGCTTGGAGGTGGTACTGGTGGTGGTAGAGGTGGGGGTTACTTAGCTGTAACACATTAGGAGGTTGAAACCAAGTCATGGGAAGATGGTACTGCAGGCACGTTTCTGTTTCTTTGCCTCCCAGCCTAGTTCCTTATGTTTTAGTCTGTCCCTCTCTGTATTTACATTCTCTCCTTTCACATTGCTCTCTGCCTCCCCATCTGTATCTCTTCATCTCTGCCTTCCTTGCCTGTATTTCCTCTGGATTGTCCCTGCCTCTCCCTGCCATCCTCTCTCTTCCTCCCCAGTCTTTGACTCTGCCTCCCTCCTTGTCTCACTCTTCCTATAACTGGCTCTCTCCCTGCTCAGACCTTCCTGGACGAGCTGCACGAGACTGGGCAGCTGCACTCTATGTCCACCTGGATGGAGCTGTACCCAGCGGTCAGCACTGATGTCCGCTTTGCCAACATGCTGGGCCAGCCGGGTAAGGCAGCCAGGCTCCCCTTTCTCTGGCCTGGCTTCCTGCCCTGCCAGCCTCTCAGCTTCCCCACTCCCTGGTCCTGTCCTCGACCCCATCCCCAGGCCTTGGGAAGCTGCCGCCCGCCAGGCCCCCCTCCCTCCCTCCCCCGCAGGCTCCACCCCTCTGGACTTGTTCAAGTTCTATGTGGAGGAGTTGAAGGCACGATTCCATGATGAGAAGAAGATCATTAAGGACATCCTTAAGGTGAGGGAGGCCTGGGGTTGTGGTTGGATGCAGGCTGGGGACAGGGCACACCCCCGGACAGGACTCCCTGATAAGTCCTGTCTTGCAGGAGCATTGCAGCTCTGTTGAGCAGATATCTACTGTGATCCTTTACTGTGCACTGGAGACGCAGGATTGAATAAGATACAGTTTCTGCCCATAAAGAACTTATGGCCTACTAGGAAGATAAACATGACACCTGTTACATAGAGGGGCAAGTTATTACAGGGATAAGAATCAGAAGCATTGACATCTGAACTGTACCTTTATGAAGGAGTAGGCGGAGAGGGTGGAGGTCCCAGGCATAGGGTACTACAGGATGAAGGCAACAGGGTGGAAAGGATGTGGCAGGTTTGAGGAGCAAGAAAGCCCAGCTAGCCATAAACTGGCAGCCCACAGATGTGTTCCTTCTGGCCTGTACAATGTTTTTAGAAAAATTTAGAATTTATTGCTGACATTTTAAAATCAGGAGATTGCACCATAAAAATCTGGATCTTCGGCTTCTCTTGAAAATTTGGATTACCTAGCAACACTGGGCTGGTTCTGCAAGGCGTTCAGTGGACTCAAGCTGAGATGCCACTCCCTTTTAGAAAGGGCATGTCATCCTTATCCTTACCTTTCCTTGTCACCTCCCTGATGTGACAGCGAGTTCAGCTGCCACATACCATCACACATGCGCGCTGCTTTTCTTATGCTGGAGAAGTAGTTCTTAATATCCATGTTTATTGAAGGTGGAAAAGTGAGTGAGGGACTAAGAGAGCCTTGTGTTTCAGAAGAAAAAAACAAAGAGCCTATTTCTTTGTGGAAGTGAAGAACAGTCTAATGCATTTGAGGAGGCAGAATAGCACAGTGGTTAGGAGCAGGACTGTGGAGGCAGACTGCCTGGGGTACAAGCTTAACCACTTAAGAGTTGTGTGGCCTTGGGCAGATTACTTAACCTTTCAGAGCCTCAGTTTCCTTTCTGAAAAATGAATTTTGCACCAAAGTACACCTCATTACAAGATGAATAACTTGGTACCTGGGTGAGAAGGGTCTGAGAATAAAACTAGAAATGTCCCTCTGCATACACATTTCTTTGAAGTCCTGTATTTTGCCTTACAAATTCATGCAGGTGTTGCATTTTAATATCATATTACTTCTCTGTTTAATATAAATTTAATATTTTAAAATTACTTACCATTAGGTAAGATATATCATATTGTCCTGTGGCTTCCTCTGTTTCTCTGGAACCGCCTGCCCCAGTTTGGAAGTAGAGCCCTATGTGTAAAATGCCTTGAATGCTAAAATAAGAAATTTGGATTTTTATCTTGTAAGTAATGGGGAGCTGGGGAGTGATATGATCAGACGATGACTTGGAAAAGCCACTGGTGCTAGTGGAGAGTAGCGCCTCTCAGCCTGAGAACTGGTATCCTTAGGGATAGATGGTGGTAGGAGGACAGATCTTGAAGCCTTGGGATACTGAAAGTGATAGTGGCAAGTAATTCACATTTTGAGCTTGAGTCATCGTCTTCTGACTCACCGCCAGACCTCTCCCCTGCTGTTGGGGCCATTCGGTAGAAAAGTCTGAGCAGCACTGGACTCTTGAGGCTGGGTTAGAGGTGTGGGGGAGGGTGCACAGGGAGCCCAGTGAGGAGGCTGTAGTCTGGGTGGGCAGTGAACTTGGGTGGGGGTGGCGAGGATGGGGATGAGGGGAGAGCTGTAGTGCTCTGTGTGTCTGAGACCCCCTTGGTTTCCTCAGCGGTGCCTTGGGACAAACAAGGGGGTGTTGAGTAGGGGGGATTTTAGGCTCCTTCCTCTATTTTCAAGTACAGCACCTTGCTTGTCTTTTATACATAGAGTTTCTACATAAGATTTACATGGAAACAATGTCTCTGCTATTAAAAAAAAATAAGAAAGTTTAAAACCAGTAGGATAGAGTCACTCAGAAGTAGAATTGAGAGATTTTTTTGTGAAATTAAGGGAAAAGGAGGAGTGAGTTAAAGTTGACAAGAGTGGATGATGGCACCATTGGTAAGGATTGAGCAGAAGAGCAGGGCTGGAGAAAATAGGAATTCCATTTGGGGAATTATCCTCAAAAGCAACCTGGTAGGGAGGAATAAAGTAAATACCAATTTTAGATAGGATAATCATATAAAGTAGAAATATCTAATCCCAGAGAAGCTAAATTTTATTGGACACTTAACTTTTAGCCACAGAGTGGCTAGTCCTGCCAGTAGGCCTGTAGGAGTCCTGTCCTCGCTGAGTCCTGTCTGTCCAACCTCTTGAGAAAGAAGCTTCTTTAGAAAGTTCCCCTTCCAGTTCTTCCTTTTGGGCTTCTGCCTATGGAAGCAGACAAGCCCAGGAGTCCCTGTGGCCATCCTCCCACCGCACTGTGATGGTGCCTGTCATCCCATAGGTAATGCAGAGAGCCCTGGACTTGGAATAGCTGAAAGATCTGGGCCTGGGGGGGGGCGTGTTACAGGAAATAAACTCACTTGGCATCTGCTGAATTTGAAGTGTCTGAAATACCCAGTCTAGTATGGGCCCGAAAATCAGGAGAGGGGTAGGGGTGAGATTGCTAGGGACAGTGTAGATTGGGTAGTGAGAAAAGATTAAGTGCTGTTCCCAGGGGAACAAGTGCATGCAAGAGAGGTGGTAAAAGAGGTGAGAGAGAGGTGAGGACACTGGAGAGAGGAGTGTCTAAGAAGTGAATAGCAGAGGTGCTGAGCACCAGACGAGCAAGGACCGAGAAGGGGCTCTTGGAGTTGGCTGTTAGGACATGAGCAACCTTTGGGAGAGCAGTGTCCATGAAGAGGGTAGAGTGAGTGCACACAGGCTTCAGAGTCATAATTCCTGGCTATTTATTGGGTGAGACCTCTGCAAGTTATATAATGTCTCTGAGCCTCAGTTTCTTCATCTGTGAAATGGGGATAATTTATGTGCAAGGTTGTGAGAATTAATTGCTAACATTTGTGAAGTGTCTTGCTTATAGTAGGCTCAATAAATGTTTATTCGCTTTTCTTTGTGCTACATTTAAAGATCGTGAAACAAAGGGAAAGAAGCAGAGGTTGTTAGCATGAGGAAGGTGAGAGCAGGGTGGATGGGATGTTCCAGGTTAAGTGAGTTGTGTGCTTGATGGAAGGAGTCAGTGAGGAGGTGAAATTGAAGGCTTCAGTTCCCTAAGAGAGAGATTGATATGTTTGAGGAGAAGGGCTGGAGAGTGTGGGTTGAGAAAGTCCTCTTGGAAGAATTCTCGCAGGAAGAACATGCCTCTGCCACCAGCAGGAAGGCCAGAGCAAGTTAGAGCTGTGTGGAGGGAGAGGAAGGGGATCTGGGCCTGTGCCCCAGCTAACTCGAGAGCCAGACATCAAACTCTGAGGGCTCCACTCTCCACCATGTTGTCTTGGGCCAAGCGAGATAACTTTGCTAAGCCTCTGCTTCACTGGGGTATTGTGAGGCTTAGAGGAGAAGCAAAGAGCCTGGCCCAGGGTGCTTCAAGAATGTAAGGTATTTTAGTATTGTTTGGGAGTTGCACACCTGGTGGTTTCTGTTTGTCCCCTGGACTGAGTGGTCGGTGTGTGTGTTATCCTTAACAGCACAGGCTTTGGAATTTGCAAGACCTGGGGTAGAGTTCTCACTCAGCCACATATTAGCCTGAGACCTTGGGCAAGTGCTCTCATTTCTCTAACCCTTGGTTTCTCCTTCTGCATAAAATTAGGTGACTAGGTGGGGCCAGTCTGGTGCCATAGTGGTTAAGTTTGTGCACTCCACTTTGGCGGCCCAGGGTTCGCAGGTTCAGATCCCTGGCACAAACCTAGCTCCACTCATCAAGCCACACTGTGGTGGCAACCTACATAAAATAGAGGAAGATTGGCACAGATGTTAGCTCAGTGATAATCTTCCTCAAGCAAAAAGAGGAAGATTGGCAACAGATGTTAGCTCAGGGCCAATCTTCCTCACACACACACAAAAATTAGAAGACTAGGACCTGTGTTTAAATTTAGATATGTGAAGATTAAATGAGATAATGTGTGAAGCACTCAGCGTGGTACCTGGTACATAGTAAACACTCAATAAATACAGGCAAAGTGTGGGACCAGCAAATGTTGACTGAGAATGCAAGGAGGTTACTGAGCAGCAGGAGGGACCATGAGGACCCAGCTGGGGCCCGAACTTTAAGCCAAAGGAACAAAGAGCCAGTTGTGAGAAACTCAGGCATTAATCAGCAGATGTGGCACACACGCACCCTGCCCTCCTCCCCATGTGATCCAACCCCCCAGCTCTCTGTGACAGCTAACCGAGGGTAGGCATGGAGGGCTTAATCATCAGATGGCGAGGACTTGGACAGCTTGGTTTTCAAATGTGTCCCAGTCCTGTGGATCTCTTCTAGGGGCAGGGGGCTTCTTGAGCTCCCTGTAGTCTGACCCTTCTGCCTGCCCTGGAGGCCAGCTTTGGGCCTCAGGCCTGTGGTGCCCTCTGCTTCATGCGCTGCTGTGCCCACAGGACCGGGGCTTCTGCGTGGAGGTGAACACAGCCTTTGAAGACTTCGCCCACGTCATAAGCTTTGACAAGAGGGCTGCTGCGCTGGACGCAGGCAACATCAAGCTGACCTTCAATAGTGTGAGGGGCTGGGCGGGGCGGGGCTGTAGCTAGGGCTCCGTTCTTGAACTCATCCCTGTGTCTTGTTCCATTCCTTCTTGCTCACTGCCCCAGTGTGACTGCACCCCCAGTTCAGGGAATGATAGTAGGAACCCAGACCCCAAATTCCTATCTCCTAAGGTATGCTGGAGTGGGACCTGGGCACTCACCTTCCTGAGTGACTGTTCTGTGTCCTTTCTGCCCTCAGCTGTTGGAGAAAGCAGAGGCGCGGGAGAGAGAGAGGGAGAAGGAGGAGGCACGAAGGATGCGGCGCAGGGAAGCTGCCTTTCGAAGCATGCTGAGGCAGGCCGTGCCTGCTCTGGAGCTGGGCACTGCCTGGGAAGAGGTCAGGACTGCAGCCTGGCACCAAACACCACCCCCTCAGTCCTGAGGGCAGCGGTGCTTCTCCACCATTGGGGGCCCACCCGAGTCATAGCACAGCTCGGGGCCAGCTCTGGCTCCCTTCCTTCCTCCTCCCCAGCCCTGCCCTGTGCTCATGGCGGCATCCATGCCGTGCTGGGGCTGGTCTGATCAGCAGTGCTCTCCCGTTCAAGGTCCGTGAGCGCTTTGTGTGCGACTCAGCCTTTGAGCAGATCACCCTGGAGTCGGAGCGGATCCGGCTCTTCCGGGAGTTTCTGCAGGTACTGGAGGTGAGGCAAAGCTTCTGGTTCTCTGGGTCTATCTCAGGCTCTTGAACACCTGAGGCCAGCTGAACAGAAACCTCAGTGATCTCTCACCCCTGGGGCTCTCCTTTTCCTGGACAACTAAGGAAGGGAAGTCTTAGGGTGCCCTGAGATAGGCCTAAGGCCCTAGCCTCAGAGGAAGCAAAAGCAGGTTTTAGGATGCAGGGTCCTTCCTGGGTTAACCCTGCTGCCTTCCTCACTCCTCCTCTGTTCTACCAGACTGAATGCCAGCACCTCCACACCAAAGGCCGAAAACATGGCAGAAAGGGCAAGAAGCACCATCGCAAGCGTTCCCACTCGCCCTCAGTGAGTTGGCGGGTAGAAGGGATGGGTGAGGCTGGATTGTCTGGGACATAAGAACCACTTTTCTTGTTTTTCCCGTACATCACCTCCCTTGGAGGGAGATTTGAAGATTCCTTTGGGCCTGGATCCTCCTCTCTGATCCCAATTCTCAGACCTGAGGGCTTCTGGAACCCAGAGAACTTCTGTGCTGACATGTATCCGCTCATCTGTCCAGGGCTCTGAGTCAGAAGAGGACGAGCTGCCCCCACCGTCTCTCCGGCCCTCCAAGCGGAGGAGGCGGAACCCCTCGGAGTCAGGCTCTGAGCCCTCTTCCTCACTTGATTCCGGTGAAAGTGGGGGTGCTGCCCTTGGAGGACGAGGCTCCCCATCCTCCCGCCTTCTCCTTGGATCAGGTAAGCAGTTGGAGAAGTTGGCCCAGATGGAGAGGAGGCCCTTGGGGAGCCCCAACTCCCTGAGGACAGAGTGGATTGGGAGGGCTGCACCATCGCAGAGTAGGAAGAACTTCGCGTTCCTGCCCAGGCAGGAAACTGGGAGGAGGAAGGAAAACTGGACTGAGACTTCCTCACAGGTCTTTTTCTGTACAGAATGAGCAGATGGGACCATGGCAGAGAAAAGGATGAGCCTTCCCTTCTCCCATGGGACTTAGCGGGGATTTTCTATTTCCAGATCATGGTCTTCGGAAAGCCAAGAAACCAAAAAAGAAAACTAAGAAGAGAAGACACAAGTCGGTGCGTAGAGAAGGAACTTCTACCCAAGGCCCTGCTGTTTGTGAGGTCTCTTCCACCCGCCTCCTGGGCTGTCCTTCACAGGAACTGAGGGGGGCTCTGGGCTCTTACAGAACAGTCCTGAGAGTGAGACAGACCCTGAGGAGAAAGCTGGCAAGGAGAGTGATGAAAAAGAGCCAGAACAGGACAAGGACAGGGAGCTCCGGCGAGCAGAGCTCCCTAACCGCTCCCCAGGCTTTGGAATCAAGAAGGAGAAGGTGAGAAGCAGCTGCCTGGCCCCAGCCCTGTCAGTGCTCTGTCCAGGCCTCCACGGCCCTCAGGGTGGGGGCAGGGGAGGCGGCTTTGGGTGAGCTGTGCCTTTGCTTCACCAGACGGGCTGGGACACGTCGGAAAGCGAGCTGAGCGAGGGTGAGCTGGAAAGGCGGCGGCGGACACTTCTGCAGCAGCTGGATGACCACCAGTGACCTGACAAGCCGCTCTGCCTTGGGTCTGTGTGAGGCTCTGGCTTCTAGGTCACCCTCACCGTCTGCCCCAGACTCCTTCCTTAGTCTGTTCTGTGTCCACTTTTCCTCAAGTAACCCCATCCCTAACACACCATTGCTGGCACCTCCCAAAGTTGCTTGTGGTGTTGAAGGGTCCCCACTTCCCAGACGAATAGTGCAGTCCTTGCCCTCAGCCCCAGACAAGAGATTGGTGGTGTATGCCCTGTGGGTTGGGTGGTGCCAGTAGATAAAATGTGAGAAGGGCCTCCAGGGAAGAGTGACAGGCTGGTGGACACAGCCTGGGTGGCGGAGGGCGGGGTCCTTACCCTCTAGCATCAGTGCCTGCTCCTGCCTGCCCAGGCCCTAGGGTTCCACCACTCCTTCCTCCAGCCCTGGGACCCTGTGTATGTGTGTTTTGTTTTGTTTTTGTTTTTTAAATAATATTTATAACATGGCCAGTGGCTCTTTTGTCCTCTCTGTATGCTACGGGGGCAGGCTGGGCAATGTGCACGCATGGCCAGCAGAGGGCACCAGTGTCTCACAGCAGGCCTGACTCCCTTTGTGTGGTTGGAGCCCACTGCTGGGTCACCTTCTCCAGGCTTCTACACTCACCTCCCCCACACAGATGGTAGCACTGCCCAGCCTCCTTTCTGCCCCCATGCCTCAGGTCAGGCTAAATGGCCACTCTAGCCCCCCACACTCCGAAAGAGGAGACAAAGTCAGGCCTGGTGCTTCAAGCCTTTGTTGAGATAAGGAAGGTCTGGGGTTTATGTACAAGAGAGAAGGGAGGTGGTACATGTACAAAAAGGAGTGGGCCCCTGTATTCCCTTCCAGGGGCTGAGAAGAAACTGGCAGAGGACTGAGAAAATACTCAGCTAAGATCACCATGCCCCCTGCCCACTGCCAGAAAAAAAAACAAAACTAGCTGAGGAAAGGCAGTGAGGATGCTATTGGCACTCCCTTTCTCTAGCTGTGTGGGGGCAGGGGCAAAGAAAACCTCTACCCCTCTGCTCACCTCATCAGGGAGAGCCAGCCTGGAATGAAAAGGGCTAAGAGCAGTGGGCATGGCATCTCTCTTCTACCCTTATCACTAGGGTACAGCAGGGCAGGGCCCATGGTTGGGTGGGCCTTGCTGCTGGTAAAAGATGATCTAAAATTGGCAAGGTCCTGGGCCTCCCTAAGCCCCGACACTTCTAGACCATAGCTGACCATGGGGCTGCAAAAAGGAAGGGAAAAAAAGAAGGGATTGTGGCTTTCTCCTTTCGTCCCTCTGGCTCTAGTGAGAGTGAGGTCTGGGTACCCCTGTATAGGCTAAAGCTGGAAATGTTTTTTTCCAGCTCTGAGCTGACCCTTCAGGAAATGACGTTCAAGACTTTAGGGGCAAAGTGCAGTACTGGCGGCACCAGGGAAGTGCCAGGCCCCAAAAGACCCGGTGCCCAAAGTTGTGGCAGGCAAGATGCAGCTTTGAGAGCTGGGGTGGACACTGGGTTGAGAGCAGCATAGCCCTCTGCTGGGCCCTTGGCCAATTCCAGGGCTCCAGGTCCACTGGTTGGACTTGCAGGACTCTGAGGGTTGAAGTGCTTCTGCCTCCAAGAGGGTCTCAGTGGGGGCCTGGAGCCCGAGGGGGGCCATTGGGTGGCACGGCACTCCTCGCTTGGTGGCAAATGACACTGGGTTGGTGCTGGAGGCCTGTGGGGAAGACAGAGGCCTGTGAACAGGCAGGGAGGCTGGGGCAGTCCCCACCCTCTGTAGGAAGAGTCCCTTCAGGAGCAGCCCAACAGGCAGGGCCAGAGAAGAGCCAGCCGTGAGGCTGATGAGGGAGAGGCTTAAAGAGAGGCTGGAAGGGAAGGTCAGGGAGATTGTTGGAGCTCTGCATTTTCAGAGGACCAGTGGGAGTGAGTAGAGGCCACTGGGCAGTGGCGGAAACAAAGTAAACTCAGCAAGAGCCGGAAGTTGGGAAGAGACCCCAGGCAGATTAAATATCAGGAAACAGAGGTCAAGGGACATCTGATGCTCCTGGGCAGAAGGTACTGCCAGAGCTCTTAGGGAAGAGGGAACCTGAGGGGGGAGGCAAGGACAAAGGATACCTGGGCCCAGGAATGGAGCCTCTCAGCCTCAGCGACCAGAGGCAGTGGCCTGGTCCTGCCTGCTCTGGCAACTCCCTACCCCTTGGGTCTTAGTAGAAGCCAGGACAGCATTAGTGGGAGAGATACCACTCCCCTGAGGGCACATGCAGGGGATAAGCCACACTTCTCAGAGCATGGGGCATGCAAGGAGAGAAGTACGTCTCCATCACCACGAAGCTGCCAGAGGATAGTTCCAAGTCATGCAGGGGAGGAGGTGCCTCTGGGCCCCAGCAGGAGTCCTGGGAGGTGGGCATGCAGAGGAGGCAGCTGTGGTGCCCAGTACCTGGCAAGGGCCCCAGCCTTGGGGGTTAACAGTTTGACTCATCATGGTGGGCTGCATCGCAGAAGAAGCGTGAGCCCCTCTTGGCAGTACGGGCCGTGAAAGGGACACTCTTCAGCACTGTGGCCCAGGAGAGAGACACAGTGGTCAGGCCGCATGGGTGTAGGGTAAGAGAAGGGTCCGAAGGGGTAAGGTGGGGATTTGGGAGCTGGGCCCAGTGGCCGGGCCCCAGGAAGGGAAAAGGCCCCACCTGTGATGATGTCCTCAATGGTACCATCCTTCCCCTCGTAAACAGGCCGGTGCTCCTTGGCCTGGCGCCGCCTCAACTCTGCAATTAGCTCCTGCTGTTGCCACTTGTTCCGCTGGGATGGGGTCTAGAGCAGAGCATTTGAAAGAGGAGGGAATCACAACTAACCTACCTTGGGGTTCGTTCCTGCCTCAAGACGGAGTCTGAGGATGCCTTTGGTTGTGCATGGCAGCCTAGCCCCCATCGTTGCCTTGGAATCAGCTCCCAAAGCCCCGCTCTCCATCCCTCTGGACTCTAGCCTCAGGCCCTCTGGGGTGGTCTGTGGGCTCCAGTTTTCCATCTCCTCTCGAGCTCTCTGCTCCACCCTCTCCTAATCCTTTGCCCTGTTCTCCAGGCCCCAGCTCTTGGTCCCACCTACCTTGGCATCCAGTTTCTTGGCTTCCTGAGCCAGCTGCTTCTCCCGCATTACCTCCTCTTGCTTCTTTCGAGCTTCGTTCTCTTGTTCTGCTTCCTAAGAACCGTTGTTGGGGGGTAGGGCGGGATGAGTCTCACACAGGCTGTGAGGGGAGGGGCTGACACTGAGGGTGGAGAGTGGGTGGCAGTGGGACCAGCAACCCCAGGTGGCCACCCTTTGGAAGGGCACTTCCTGCCCAAACAATGACAGGAAGAGCCTGGGCCCCCACCCTGCCCACCAGTTCACAGCTAAGAGGCCTGTGGCCAGCTTCCACGCTCCCTCCCAGGACTCAGAGGAGGAGACGGAAAAGGCCAGACTTGAAGTCCAGCCCTCTCTCCCCCACCAGTTTTCTCTCAGACAGCCTCCTCTTTAAAAGCCTCTCTTCCACTTACCTTATACGAACGAATGAATCGGACAAATACTGGGAAGAATACAGAAGGAGGTGTGGTCTTGGGACTCTCACCGAAGTAGCGCACAACTGCATTGTAGGCCTCCTGGGGAAGGGGTGGGCAGAAGGAGTCAGCTGGCAGGGAAGGAGAAGCCCGGCTCCCCACCAGGGACAGGAGGCCCACAGAAAGTAGCCCCAGCCCCTGCCGACTGGAAAAGCCCAGGCTCCCAAAGCTCCCTAGAGTGCATGTCTCTAGAGACAGCGGCCTGCCACCCCCAACGCCCCCTGTCCTCCACACACAGCCAGCCAGCCGCTTGATAAAAGTTCTTTGATCCAAAAACCAGAACTAAGCCCACCTAGAGGGGCACAGTGCCTTGGCCCTGGCTGCTCCCACCCGCCTCCACCCTGTGCTTGCCTCAGCTGTCTTGGCGTCGCGCTGGAGCTTGTCCAGTTTGCCTTCATTGGTGCTGAGGAAGTTCCGAAGGACGCTGTTGTCATGTATGCTGCACTCCCGCCGAATCAACTCCATGCCCCGGCCCAGCTCCTTCACATCCAGCAGCACGTTCTCCAGGGACACTGTAGTCACCAGAGCCTGGGTTGAGGCCTGCCCAGGGCCTAACATGCCCACCTCCCAGCCTAGGGGTATAGCAAACTCTGGCCCTCCCCCTCTGCATGGCTCACTCAGCTTGTCATGCTTCTGCTGCCTGAGCCACCCATGTTGACAGGGGCACACCAAGCCAGCCAGGCTGTCACATGGGCAAAGGAAAAGGAATGGAGGCTGTGAGCTCTTGACCCCAAAGAGCAAGGTAGCAAAGGAAGGCAAGCCAGAGAGACTGCTGGTTTCCAAAACAGCTGCCGCAGGCCTGCCTGTTTCCACCAGTGGGGCAGAAATAACAACTAGCTTATGGCTGTGGGGGACTTTATGGTTTTTCTAAGCACTTCACATACATCATAGAGAAATGCAGTCTCCAGGGCCAGCCTAAGGGAGCTGCGAGCAAAGAGTCACTGCTGCCCTTCCTCTGCCTGCTCCCACTGCACCCAGGGAAGGGCTGTGCCTGCAGGAAGGCTCCTTCTGGGGTGGCCCCTGCCTATGGCCCCACTGGAAAGCTTTGAAGTGGTCAGAAAGAAGATAACAAAAGCCAGCAACAAAAGGACTCAAGTGTTCCCTCTGCTCATAGCTTCCTGGAATTGTCCTGGGCTGGGCATGAGGGCAGGCTCACCGGGCCAGGCTGCCCTCACCTGCTGCCGCCTTCTCCACAAAGTGCAGCTCGTGCCAGAAGGTAGCCAGGTCTGGGTATTTCTCCTTCACCGTCAAGGCAATGAAATGCAGCAGTGTCATCTTCCTGTCAGTGGACTTGGTGTCCAGCAGCTAGGAGAGGGGGTCGGGGCAATGTGAGAGGGCTAAACCCCTGGATCCACAGCTGCTGCCCCTTCAGGCTTCCTGGCCCCATGTTGCCGCCACCATCTTACCAGATCCAGGCTCTGGAGCTTGAAGCCATACACAGCTCCCCGCTTGCTGCTGTTCATGTAATTCCCCAGAGCAAGTATGATCTGCCCAAAAAAATACATGGTAGGAGGTCAGGCCAAACCCTGAGGGCTCCTTCTTCCTCTCTGTATAGCCCCAGGCCCCCACCCAGGACCTGGGAACCACCAGCACCCCCATCTGCAACCTCTCCCCACCTCCAACATCTGCTTCAGCTTCTGTGAGGACTTGACAGAGGCAGAGGCTGCAATGATGGCATTGAGTTGCTGGAAGGCAAGATGAAGAGCTAAGTAACCCCAGGCCAGGATGGGGCCGAGTGAGTGAGGGGCTGGAAGGACTGGTAGGGCAGGGAGGTAACTAGCAGGCGGACAGTAGCTGCAGAGACCCATGAGTTGGGCGGGGGCTGTACCGGTGTGAGCATCTGCAGGTTGTCCTGGAAGTTGCCCAGGAAGGCCATGCCAGCCATTCGCTGCGTCAGCCGCTCCACCTTGCTGAAGAGCAACATGAAGCGGTCCTCAGCTGCCAGCTCATCCAGGGGCTGCCGCTCCCGCTCATACTGCCGCAGCAGCTTCACCTCAGCCTCTGTGGGCAGGAAGCGCATCAGGCACTCCACAAAGTCCACCGGTAGTGTCTGTAGGTCAAACCTGTGTAGGAAGGAGGAATGAACTCAGGTCTCAAATTTGTCCACATTATCCATCATCCTTTTATTCTCTAGCTCCTAGAAAGACTGAGGGTGGGAGCTGTGAGCAGGATACAGCCAGAGGCAGAGGACTCATTGCCTCGTCTGTCATAGCACCAGTGACATTTCATGCCCTGTTGAAAAACCCTTCATGTCTTTCCTCCATTCCCGGGCAGAAGTCAACACCTGAGCATGGCTTAGGAGGCCCAGCCTGCAAGACTTCTACTCACCTCTCTACCTACCCTGTCTCTCCTACTCCCTTCTTTACACTAAAGCCACAGCCATTTTCAGTATCTAGGGCACCCTGCTTCTCCCTCCAAGCCC
This sequence comes from Equus quagga, assembly GCF_021613505.1. Lineage (NCBI taxonomy): Eukaryota > Metazoa > Chordata > Mammalia > Perissodactyla > Equidae > Equus > Equus quagga. The sequence goes on along the minus strand of NC_060267.1, from coordinate 18,444,463 downwards.
TGAACTGCACTTTATATACTTCAGGTCGCAGGTGGGACATCACCTCCTCTGGAAAGCCTTCCTTGATCACCAAGCTCACCTACCTGGCCTTCCCTGTTCCAAAGCTGCCTATACCTCTGCCACCTTGGTGGTTATCACCCAGTGTTACTGGACTGTTCCCACTAGACTGGGAGCGCCTTGAGTGAAGGTCTGGGCTGAATTTCCAGCACCCACACAGTGCCTGCAAGAGCATGGAAGCAGTAACTTCTGGCCAAGCCAGTGGATGACTGATGGGTGTGAGGCAGTTCTGTTGATTCTCTGGAATCCAGGGAAAGCTAGGTGCCTAGGTGGAGAATTAGGTTGCCAACTGGCTGGGAACCAGGGCCAGGTCAGTGGGAGTCTCACATGTGGATAGCCCTGCAGATCTCCTCAGCTGAGCGGCCAGCCTTGCGTAGGGTGATGGCCAGGTTCTTGGCACGATTGGCTTCCAACAGGGTCACTTTGCTGGCAGCCTTTTGTGCTGTCTTGTTCTTGGAGCAGATGAGGTCAAGGGCAGGGCCCTGGGCTTTCGTCTTGAACAGTTCTTCAAACTTATCCAGGTCCAGGTCCTGGCCAAGATGACGAGAAGGGAAAATGCTGTGGCCTCATACTACTAGAGGACCCCCTGACAGCATGCCCAGCATTGGCTCATCTCTGGTTCATGAAGGGCTGAGTCTGAGGGCTTTTCCAAGGCCAGGAGATCTGGCTACAAGGGCAACCTGGACCCCAGCCCCCAACCCCACCCCTCAGGGCCCTAGGCCCCTCTACCTCCAAGATCTTCTCATCATCAAGTTCACTGAAGACAGTGCCACTGATCTGGTTGGGTTTCAATGCTGTCCAGTTGAAGACAGGCAGCCGGAACTTGGTCTTGATAGGTTTCTTGATGCGAATGGCTAGTTTGAAAGGAGGATCAATGAGGCAGGGGCCGAGGACATACTCCCTTGGTCCCACTAGCCCAGCCCAGAGCCCTGAGAGCACTCACCTGACAGGCCTACTGTCAACACCACAGAGGGAGCAGCGCCAGGGAGGGGTGGGGCTGGGGGACACTTGTCTGGGGAAAGAAGGGCACAGTGACCCAGGGGCCAAGTGACTCTTCAGAGGTGCCTCCTCTCTGTCCACCCTACCTGTCCTTAAAGATTCTCAGGAAAGAAGGCTACATGAATCCCCTGCCTGAGTGGCTCCCAGGGGTCCTAACTCTGACAGGGACAGGTCTTGCTAGTCTCTGACCCACTCTCTCCTGCTTTGGTCTAAGCCCTCTCCTCGGCTGTCTTCAGAGGAATCAGGAGCAGCATCTTTATGCTCTTTAAAACAGATCCATGGGGGCCGGCCCGGGGGCCGAGTGGTTAAGTTCGTGCGCTCCACTTCAGTGGCCGAGGGTTTTGCTGGTTTGGATGCCGGGCGCGGACATGGCACCACTCATCAAGCCATGCTGAGGCGGCATTCCACATGCCACAACTAGAAGGACCCACAACTAAAAATATACAACTACGTACTGGGGGGCTTTGGGGAGAAAAGGGAAAAATAAAATCTTAAAACAAAAACAAAAACAGATCCACGTCTGCCCTTAGACATCCCTTGCCTAGTAACTTGAGTCTTCCTCAGATTCTAGCTCCCCCTCAGCCCTCTCCCTGGGGAAGACACTGCTGTTGGGGTTCTGGTCTAGCCCCACAAGGAGGCTACCCTTCCCAGCTCCCAGGGTCCTGCTTACCTGGTAAGGGGGGAGGCGGTGGGGGCAAGGGAGGAGCTGGTGGTGGAGGCAGAGGTAGGGCCTCCTCAGGGGGTGGGGCTGGAGCCAGAAGGTCCAGGTCTGAGGGTGGCATGCCCTCACTCAGCTCCACAGGGCCTACCCGGGCCAGAGCCTCGCTGCCCACCGACTCCAGGCCCCGGGCACTGGGCTCCAAGTGGCATCGGCGCTGGAAGGCCTCCTCCTTCTCTTTAATCAGCCGCCGCAGGGTGTGTACCTGGTGGCTTGTGTTCTCGTAGGTCTCCTATTGGGCAGACAGCACCATTAAGGAGAGTGGGCTGAAGGCACAGCAGTCATTGTCCTTAGGAGGGAGCCTTCCTATCCAAGGGTCTCTCAACTAGGGTCTCTGGGAGGGTGCCAAGAGACAGAGTGGCAGAAACCCAGGTGGGGACCAGGCAAAGCTGGAATGCAGCAGAACAAGAGGTGAGCAGAAGAGCTGGCCTGCCCAGCTGGCACCCTAAAATGTCCTTCCTCTCCACTCCAACCTTAGTCTCACTGGTCTCTCAGGGCACAGGTAGAAGGATGCCCCTGAAAACCCTCCTTGATCCACCAGCAGCCAGCTAGGGCTGCTCTCAGCCCTCTGTGCCTCGCCACTGCTCTCATTTCATTTGGCCTTGTATAATCACTCAATTGGAAGGCCCCTAAGGACAAGACCCTGCCTTAGCCAGCTCTGTACCCTCCATACTTCTAATACAGTGCGTCAGACTGTTAGCTCGACAGATGTATATTGAGCTCAACAGAACAAGTGTAACTGTATTCCTCTGGAAGAAAAAGTAAGTTGGGGCATGATTTTTACAATTAACAAAAAGTTAGGTGAGGGAGAGCTAAGACACTGAAATATGAGGAACCCCTGCTCTCCCAATTTAGGATACCTGGGGGATATCCTAATAAATGGCTCCGAGTACCTGGGCTATTCCAGGCCTGCTCATGACGCAGGGCAGGGGGCAGCACGTGGAGGTGCAGGGGCGGGAAAAGCAACGGGCCAGGCCAGTAGGAGGAGGTGCCCATGGGTGCCCCATCTGCTCCCACCCTCTTCTGTGTGTGTCTAGCCCACTCCAGCTTCAGGTTCCCTCTTCAACTAAAAATGGGGCATAATCATCAGCCCACCCTCATCTGAGTGCCTCAAGGTTGAATCAAGATCTGGATTCCTGAGGACTTGTGATAACTCAGGAAAGAAAAGCAAGATCTCCAGGCCCTGGCACCCAGTACCAGTCAGGGACTCCCTTCCCCAGATTACTTGGTACCTTGATACTCTCCAGTTCCTTCTCCCGCTGCAGCAGCTGTTTCTCTAGCTCCGCCACACGCATCATGTTCTCGTTCTCTAGGTCCAGAAGCTTCTCTGTGAGCTGCAGGATGGGAAAGGCAGGTTCAGGGCTGGCCTTAAAGCCTGAACCCATCAGGACGCAGGCTCTAAAGGCAGCTTGGCCTGGTGGCTTCCCTACATCACTCCTGTGGGTTTAGGGCCTGAGAATGCTTGAAATAGACATAAGACAAATGATCACATCTGACTCTTGAGCCTGAGGCCACCTCACGCCCAGCCCTGGAAGTCAGTGCACGTTCCGATCTGTGGATGAACCAGTGTCTCAGCTAGAGCATGCTCTAGAGAGCCTCGGGAGGTTCTAAGGCTTCCCTGGGCTCAATCTGGAGGCAAGTGGGTCAGTTCAGGATTCCTGGAACTCAGATGTCCCCATCCTCTCCCCACTCTCAACAGTGGTTCTGGCAGCAAAGGAGGGCCACTTACATGGGACACATGCTCCTCCAGCTCCTCCACCTTCTCCAGGGCCACATTCTTGGTCTCAGCATCCTCCAACAAACCGCCCACATCAAACACGTTGTCCAGGTATGCCTGGATCTGCACCTGTAGCTTCTCGCTCTCTGTGTGCCTTGACTTCTGGGGAAAAGCAGAGAGAGTGTAGTTGGGGAGCCACCTGAGAAAGACCTAGTCCTTATCACCCTCCACAATCACTTCCTGGAGCACAAGAGCCAGGGAGTTCCCACTGCAGCCATGCCAGATTCTCACCCAATGGAGCTGCCTGACTGGGGAGCCTTCTGCAGGAGGACCAGACTCCCAGGCCATAGAAGACAGGCAGGGTTCCAGGAGCATCCAAGACTAGGCTCTTGTGAAAGAAAAACCCTTTGTGCTAGGGCTAAGCTGGTCCTCTGCCCCAAAGCTCCTCACCCTGTGAGGACTCTAGCCCAGCTCACCTGCAGGAACTCCTCCAGCCCCAGCTTGGTAAATTCATACTGTAGATGGACCCGGAAGTTCATATCCTCCACCGAATGCACCACGATGTTGATAAACTGCATGCAGGCCACCTGGAGAAGCAGCAGCCCAGAGGGGCAGAGACCAGAAGGGCAAGGAGAGACCCAAGAGACAGGGAGGGTAGGCAGCTGTTAGAACCATCATCACTAGCTGGATAATAAAAAAGAGTGAACTAAAAGAGTTAAGTCTTTCTGGGAGCAATAAGAGTATTTTAACTTAAAAAATGTTAATGTTCAGTGTATGATGACAAGTAAGTTGACACGATAAACAGATGTAAATGGAGATACATCTCTCCAAATTCCTCTGCACATCAGCAGGTATTTCTTGAGAAAACTCTACTTAGCTGAAGACCCTAGACGGAAGGAAAGAGAAGCTAGAGCAAGAGCTTGGGAAAAGGAAAGTAGCTCAGAGAGGACCCAAATCAGGGACAATAAGACCACAAAAAGGGGGAAAGGAGGCAGAGACACACAAATGACACTGTCCTGAAGTTTCTAAAAGTTCTCCAAGGTAGGCAAATGGACAAGGAGCATTTTCTCAGTAGAGAGAATCATTCTAGGTTCTACACAGAATATCAAAATACACTGTCAGCCTGGCCCCTGTTCTCAAGGCGCATGTGGCCCTACTGGGCATGTGCCTGACCCAGGCCCAGCTCCTCACCATGAAGTCGATGTTGCTGTCCTCATTCCGGAAATACTCCATCAACTTCTCAAAGCGGTGCAGCTCCTTGCATACCTAAACATGCAAACTTTCTCAGTGAAAAGATCTGTCTGATGCAGAACCCGAGCCCCTGAGCCCTGGCTCCCAGGAACATCATAGCAAAGGGACTGGTTCAGACCAGGTTTAACAGCAACTCTATCTATGCAATGGCCCATTTGGGACATGACAGAGGAAAGCCTGGGATCTGACATGTGCCCTGGGTCCCTGGTCCTCCACCAACTTGCTAAGGGAGCTCAGTAAAGCCTGTGCTCTTAGTCTGGGCTTTAGGTGCTTCTGAGGGTAGGCCAAGAAGAAAGACAGGCGTCTGGTGTTGCCAAGTTATTGAAGGAAGGCCGGAGGAAGGTTGGAGGCCATGGCTCAGGAGGGAGGCTGAGGTCCTAGTAGGGATGCAGGAGAGAGGCCAAAGTGCAGGAAAGATCCTGTGCTGAGGGGGATCCAGAGACCCCTCTGAGCCTCTGGCTTCAAGGAGGAAAAGCCATTTCCTGGCTCGAACAATAGATGCTAGGGAAGAGGTCCAAAGAGGAGGAAGGGGTGGAACCAGCAGCTGTGGCTGGATGTCGAGGAATCCTATGTTCAAGCAGATGGGGGTTTCAGAGGTAAGCCCAGAGGCTGGGGAAATTCCAAGTAGGAGCTCCCTATCCCCTCACCAATAACAGCCAACAACCCAGGAGGATCCTTGTTTGCCTTCTCCTCTCACTGCAAACACATCTGCCTTGAGTTCTACCAGTGGGTTCACTGCCTCAGAACCACCTGGGGAGCCTGGTAAAAATAAACACCTAGGCCTCCCAGGGGTCTGCATGGTTAACAAGCTCTTCAGGTACTCTGATGCCTGGCCAGGTTAGGACCCCTGGACTATAGCCCTCAACTATCTGAGGGCATCCTGATTTGGCCAGTCAGGAGCTTTCCTGGCACAAGATCTGGTAAGACTGAAGTTCTGGTTTTGGTTTAAAAAAAAGGCAGGGGGGCAGGCTACTTAGCTAAGGCACTGGGATGTTCAAATCACTGGCATGTATGAAATGGCAGGAAAGGTGCTCACCTACCTGGCTCCCACCTCCTCCCCACCAAATACACACACACACATGAACGCAGGAGACTGACCTCTTTGAAATTGTCAAAGGCAGCAAGAATGATTTCGTGACCACCCCGCACCAAACACACAGCTGCCAGGAGCTCCAAGACAAGGGCTTTCGTCCTAAGGGGTGAAGAGGGAAAATCAACACCCTAGCTCCCCACCCTGGCCATCACAGCTCACTTCAACTACTGGGTGACTCCTTTCAGAGAGTGGAGACAGCCTCGGCAGTAAGGGGGAGAGGGTGGGCTTGGGAAAGAGGCAGGGGCAGGAAGGCCTGCTCTCTCACCAAGCTGTGCAGACCAGAGGCAAGCAAGGGACACTCCTTCTCCTCCAGCAGAAGTGAGGGAGCCAAACTGAGGCCCTGACATAGGCCACAGGACCCCAAGGCCAGGCAGGACTTCTTATCAAGGACCAGTGGAGCCCAGATCTCCAGAGCCCAGGGCAGAGCAGGGAGGAAAGGGGAGGGAAGGGACTCACCTTGGATTCTTGTTGTTGAGACTGAGAGCAATCTCATTGACAGCGTGGGGGTGGGACATGACCAGATTGAATCCATACTGTAGCAAGGGAAAGGACAGAAGGAGGGGAGACCTTGCTGGTGAGGAAGGCAGATCCCAGCCCAATCTCCTCGACTGCAGGCCCACCAGCACACTTGTCTTCTACAAGCTGGTGCCCTCCTAGCTCTCCTGGTTTGGCAGATGAGGCAGAAGAGGCAGAGCATCCACGGCTAGTGCTGCCCCCTTACCTGATAGTTCATGATGGCTCTGAGACAAAGGATACAGACGTGGACATCATCCTTCTGGCTCACCAGGCGGGAGTTCTTCAGGGCCCTGCGCCCAGGGAGGGTGCTATACCTGGGGGAGAATGGGCTGCTGGTGAAGGTTCCAGGAGGACTCACCATCACCCAGACAGCAGGATGCCCCTCAGCAGCAGCAGAACAGTGGGAAAATGGACCTTGTGCCACCAGCCCAGAGAGACAGGGTGCAGGAGGCAGGGCGCTCAGCTGTTTCACCTCCATGGAACAGGTCTTTGTCAGTAACTACGGGATTACAGTTTATAATCAGTGCCCAAACCATCCTCAGCCCAGAGATCCTCCAAAATACAACAGTAGGTGTGTAGGCCTTTCTAATCCTTGAGACAAGTCCAGGGAGATATTCCTTTAGGCCTTCGCTCCTTCTCCTTCCAGGTGCTGCCATCTTCCACACATTCCTGAGGTCAGGAGCATGTTGGCTCCTATCCTACTTCTATGTCCCAGAAAAGGCAGAGCAGATCCCAAAGGCTTTACGAGTACCAGGGGCTACATTTGGTTTGCACCCCTCAGTGATGTTTCATGAAAGAAGGAGAAAACACAAATGGTGTCTGCTCATGCATGATTAGGATGAGGAGCAGTGTCAGGGGGACAAAATCCACAGGAAACCAGGAGAAAAGCATGGCCATGAGAGATGAGACCACAGGAAGGGCCACAGGACCCAGAGGAAAGCCTCCCAGGGTAGGAGGGGCTCTGAGAAGTCATCCGGTCCAACTACCTGCCTCTGGGCAGGATAGCTCTTAAGACACTGCAGACAAATGAACACATTGCGGCCTTGAAGAGAAAGGCCTAAAGGAAGACGTGAAGGGAAGGTGAGCAGCAGGCAGGCTGTGTGGGAGCTGGTTCCGGGCAGCTGATGGGGCAGAGTGTAGAGCCAGAGGGACACAGATATGAGGGCAGGAGCTGGACCACCTGGTGAAGACCAAAGAGCTGGGGGAGGACAAGCCCTGTCCGAGAGGCTGGGAGGAATAGCAGAGTGAGAATAAGAATGGAGGGGCCTCCAGAGAGGGGGTGAGGAGAGGGGAGAGCTGGAACCCCAGATGGGGTGGGCACAGCTGAGGGTGATGTACTTACCCAGGACAGATCGCTGGGCAGAGTCAAGGAGACAGAGAGGACAGACCAGAGACAGACTGGCAGGCAGAGGGCAAGAGAGCTGAGCCTGGAAGCAAGAGTGGAGGGAGGAGCATGAGCACTCAGCGCTGTTACCCAAGACTTGGACTGGGGCTAGGGTGGGAGGCAGCGGGCAGAGCGCGAGCACATACCGGAGCACAGACTGGCGCGCGGAGCGAGCGAGGCTGTTGGTGAAGGGGGCTGACAGGGCGCTGGGTGGCTGCAGGTCCTCAATGGACCTGCTCCAGGACCGGAGCTTGTCGAATGCACCATCGTCACCACTCTCTAGACCCTCAAAGTCAAACCTGGAGCAGGAAAGGACACACAAGCGCACACACAGGAGAAATTCAGTGCCAAGCCCCCTGGCGAGCTCACCCCTTGCCCTTTAGACCTCGAGGACAAGAAGCAAGGGCAGCAAGAAGAGAAAGCAGAACTGGGCAGCAGAGACCTAACCCTGGTCGGGACAGCTACTGACAAAGGACAAGGGCAGAGCAGGCACAGGCAGCAACGAGAAGGGGGATCGGAGAAGATAGGAATGCTGATGGAGGCCAGCTGCTGCTCCCACTGGCCAGCCGATTCCAGGAGGAATGACCTCCCCATGGGCCCAAAGGGACGTGAGGAGCTGGTAGTCTTAGCCTGCGTAGCTGAGAGGCTGCACTCTCAGCCTTAGATGGGACAGCTCAGAGCAGCTGTGGCTCCCCATGGAGAATCTGCCCCATGGGAGGGTAGTCGGGAACAGGCCAACTGCAGGTCTTGCTAGTTCTGGGTTGGGCTCATGAGGGCAGGTCTAAATGGAAGAGAATGGGTATCCTAGCAAACTCAGAGAGGGACAGTCCCCTATGCTCAGGAGGAGCACCACGGCCCCACCACAGACTGGGTTTTCTGTGGTTCTATTTGAGGCTTCTAGGTTTTTGTGGTATAGAGGTTCCTTGGGCTTCAGCTTCCCTGGGGGAAGAAATCACAAGTCAACAGTGTAGAATGGGTTCCTTCATCCCTAAGAGTCCCAGGAGTCCTTAGGGGTCCCAACACCTTAGGAGTTGGGATGGTTTCTCTGTTTGTCACTTCCTGCTTCTGGGACCAGATATCTCCTACATCAGCAGTCTGTGAGTGTGGCCAGGGTAAGGAGGACAGCTCAAGATCACAAACCCACGGGGCCTTCTCTTTTACATATCCCTACATCGGGATATACCCGCTCTGAGAAACAAGCCCCATTCCTCTTTCCTGTCCACTTCCCCCCGTAGGTCACTAAGGACTGGGCAAGCATCTCCCACAGGCTCTTTCCCACAAGGAGGCTTCTGCTCAGACATGCAGAGCCCCGGGGTCAAAGGCACAGAGGCCGAGTCTTTCTGAAATAGGAAGCGATTATCTGCAGATGCCTGAATGTTCCAAAGGAAGCAGGAGCAGGCTTCAGAGTCCTGAGGATCAGATGTTTAATGGGGCTCTCAAGTATACACCAGAGGAGCCTCGCTAACAGGGAAACAGCTTGCCAGTGGCTTCCTTCCATCAGTACCCCTAGCACTGGTACATGCAGTTTACAAATAGATACCTTCACGCAAACTCCATTTGGCTTCACCCTTTTCCTCTCAACCCTTCCCCAAAACACACACTCTCTCTTCTCCACCCCCTGCTCGAGTCTTTCTTTTCAAAACAGAGTCAAAGGCACTGCCGTGGACACTACAATACTAAGGTTCCAGCGTATTTTGGTTTAGAGCAGCTGGGATTTGTTTGCTTTTCAAATGAGATAGGCTTATTTGGAAAAAAGAAATACATCTTTTTACTATAAAAGCTCTGAATTTTTAAAAAATCACTTCAGCAAATGTTTTTCATTTCTTTCTATAAAAAGAGTTGTTTTTAAAGGGATAGGAGGATCACAAGGCACGACGTCTACAGGGACGCACATGGGGAGTGGGCTACTCTTGGTTTTAACAGGAAGGGACCTGGGAAAGGTGACAGAGAGGCCAAACCTAGGAGAGGTGTTAGTTTGCACCCCTAAGGAGATGAGACTGAAAACCTGCTGGACAAAGGAGAACATCCAATGGGGCAAGGACAGTAGCAAGAAAAGTGAAAGTTGAGGCTAGGGCTGAGTCCTGAGACTGGGGAGTTCCCCAGGACTCGGGACTTTCAGTGCTAAAACTGGGGAAATTCATTGGGGAAATTCATGGGCAAAACAGGACAACTGGTCACCCTAGGGCTGACTTAAGTCTTAGGTATAAATCTGAGTGCCTTGGTCATCCTGTGAATGATCTATACTCCTTCTTTCCATAGAGTCAGGTAATTATGGTAGGGCACACCACCTCGAATAATATTAACAATAAAGTGTAGACTTAGTACGTTCCAAACACTACCAAGTACTTTACACATATTATCATCTAATCCTTACAACAGCCCTGGAATACACATCCCTTTTTATATAAGAGGATGCAAACTTGCCTGAGGTCACAAAGGAGTAAAGAACAGAACTGAGACCCACAGCCTGCTTGTCATATTAAAGCCTTCGTTCCTTCCACTACCCTGCACTGCCTTCTCATCTGGCTGCCTCCAAGCCTGCTTGACAAAGTCTCCAAAATGCTCCATTTTCAGTCTGGGTCAAAGGCCAAGCTCACTGCTCCTGGGGCTCTTCAGCAATGACCTGGAGTAACCCTTTCATTTCTGGAGACCCACAGGAACTTCTTGAAGACTCAACTCTCCCAAGGCAAATGACTCCCACCAGGCATCTCTCCCAGGAGCCAGGACGTTTCCTTGGAATGCTCCCAGCTGGGAGCCTGGATCCTTTGGGTTCTGATTCTGAGCTCCCTTTCCACATCTCTCTCCTCCTGCTCCCCAAAATGTACCTTCTGCTCCAGCCACCTGGTATTCCTCACTGACCCCAGACATTCCCTTGGCTGCCTGGGCTCCTCCCTCCTGGCCTGGGATTCCCATTCCCATCTTCTCGATTGCAATCTCACCCTTTTCTCATGAAATCAGAATGGGACTGTGTCTTCCCTCACTGGTCCCCAACCCTAGCCGCTGGGTGGTACTCACATGACAGAACATTGGGCAAAGGACAGGTAATCCACCAGCACATCCAGGCCTTTGTTTTCATCATTCAGAAACTCCCGTACCCACCTGCGGATAAAAGAAACATAGTGGAGGGGTCTGCTAAGTGGGTCAAGGGGGAAGAAGGTGAGTGGCCTCTGACCCAACAATACCCTCTTCTGGATCCTCCCGAACCAGGCTGGGAAAATTCTGAAGATCAAAACCTATGGCAGACCCATCCATAATCACATCACTGGCCTGGCTCTCCCCTAGGCAGGGAGTCAGGGATGGGGAAAGGTACAGGCTTTCCAATACCACGTCAGCCAAACAAGCTTTCAGAAGCCTCCTCCTAAAGGACCAAGACCGTGGCTCAATCATTTTCTGTTTCCTTGGTGTCTAGCACAAGGCTGGGCTTACTTACACATCCTTGCGCAATGTTTGATGGAAGAATTGGGGGATTACCAAGAACATTTACCGAGGCCCTTGTGCAAAACTATGCCTGACAGAGGCCAGCAGGTCCCAAATCTGACCAAAGTCTCAGTCAAAAGACAAGCAGGAGGGGTCAGAGAGCTCTGGAACAGGGGCATGTTGGGCCAAAGGGCTCTCCACCAAGTTGAAAGAAGGGTATTTGGGGACATAGTGAGTAAAGAGGGACACGTGGAGTTCTGTGTTTGGTCAGGGTGAGTTTTTCAGAACAGGAAAAGGAGGGGGGAGCAGTCAGGAATTCAAGTAACTCCAGTATGGCTATGACCACTCAGAGCCAGACTGAGGACTCAGGCCCCTTCAGCCAGAGAGGCAGGAAGGTAGACAGCAGGCACCCTAAAGACAAGGGGCCAGGGCATTTCCACTCTTCTGCCTTCAGGCCTCTTGGGCTGAGATATCCCTGCAAGGAAAGTCAGGAGCGAGTCCCAGGAGGACTGTTAAAGGACAGGTTCATTCCCCAGGACACAGAGACTTAAATCTCTCAGGAAGAAACCCTGACTCTCCTGAGTGCTCTGCTCCCTCAGAACGTCTAGGGGTCTTGATAGGCCAGCTGCGCCAAACAGCCCTGCAGGGCTACTTCGCCCCCACATCTGGAACAGCAGCGCCATGTTTGCCGGCCACACCCTGGGCTACAGAGAGAGGCTGGGCCGGAACACCAGGCCGGCTGTGATCTGGCAGCAAGCTCTGGCTGGGGCTGACTGACACCAGAGCTGCCTGAAGTTAGCTTCCTCTCTGGGGGCCGACAGGCCTCCCGTTTCCTGTCTGTCTGCGCTCCAGCTCCCCACCCCCTTCTCATTTCCTGTCTGAGTCTACACTGCTATTTTAGGGATCTTGACACTTTGAGGAGAGGTTAAAGGGCACTTAGGCAACTCGGAGAAACCAATACAAATCAGGGAGAGGAGGAGCTGGAGAAGCTCTGGAATCTCGCTTCCCAGAGTGCCGCTCCAGGGCTTGAGATGCCGTTGGGCTGCCCCTGCACACCCAGCTTCTGCAGGCCCTGGGGCCAATCAGGCCTTGGCCAGGCAGGATCCTCCTCCCCCCACTTTGCCCTGGCCTCCTACCGCCCTGGAGTACCCACACCCCAGCCTGACAGCCCGACAAACTCTTGCTGCTCAGAAATCCAGGAAGGATCCTGGTCCTTCCACCGAACTCTACCCAGAGAAGCCACAGTTCAGACGACAGGAGCTCCTAAAATGCCAGACACTAAGCTGTTCCCTGGGAACCAAGGACCAGGTCCAGACCTCTAATTTGTGTGCCAACTGCCAAGAGGCCCTGGGCCTGGGAACCATGCTGCTCCGGGCCCAGCTCCTGGCCAGTGGCCAGAGGGGCAGGCACCAGGTACAAGGGGCAGACAGAGGGGACCGTCACACACTGCTCTGTGGCACCCTTCCTCATGCAGCAAAACTTAATAAGGAAGACAAGAGGGCCTGAGAGAGAGGGAAAGAGGGAGGGAAGGCCCTGTGGAGGATTGCAGGCTGGTAGGTGGTGTCTGGAGCTGTCATCTGGGTCACTCTTGCCCTCCTCCCACACAGGGTCACTGAGGAGGCCCTGCCAGTCTTTCCTTCTGTGAGGATTCACCAAATAAAGGTGGAGGCTTAGTTGCACATTTCCTAGTGGGTCAGCTTTCAATGGCTGGTTCACAGATGAGGTGTGGGAGCCAACTCTGGCTAAAAAGTACAGCTACTGAAGCCAGCAACTGTCCCTTTCCTGTTCTCTCCTGTGCCATTTCCCCTGTGACGGCTGCTGCCACAGCTGGCTACATACAGGTATAAGAACCCTGGGCAGGCTCAGCCCGGGGGTGGACAAGTGGGCGGCTGCCCCGGACAGGGGGGAAGGCAGATGATGTCATTTGGCTCTTTCCACCCCTGCTCTCAGGAAGCCCAGGACCCAAGGGCTGGCACCTGCCCAGCAACCCCCACCCCCACCCAGGCCTGATTTCTCACTCATGGAAGCTCTCAACATTCAGGCCAGGCCCCTCTGCCAGGACTGCAGCCCTGCCTACAGGACTGCATCAGGTGTTTCTCGCTGTTCTTTGTGTACACACACACACACACACACACACTCTCTCTCTCTCTCTCTCTCTCTCTCTCTCTCTGTCACTTTCACTACACATTCTCTGGCTGGTTACAATTCTATAAAACTGAGAACATTGTCATCTTTCACTTCACCTCATGCATTAGCTCTCTGCCTGTTCAGCAAGTCCTCATTCCCCACTCACAGACTGGAAATAAAAAAAACGCATACAGTTCCTAGGGGCCTTGTCAATGGGCTGGTAGTACCAGGGTCCATGAACACAGAAGACATTCAACTCCTGGCCCCATTGCCTTAGAGTTTTCCTTTCAGAAAGCTGTTTCGGCTCATGAACTAAGATTATCTTTTTTTTTTTTTTTGAGGAAGATTAGCCCTGAGCTAACTACTGCCAATCCTCCTCTTTTTGCTGAGGGAGACTGGCCCTGAGCTAATATCCATGCCCATCTTCCTCTACTTTATATGAGGGACGCCTACCACAGCATGGCTTTTGCCAAGCAGTGCCATGTCCGCACCCGGGATCCAAACCGGCAAACCCCAGGCTGCCGAGAAGTGGAACGTGTGAACTTAACCACTGCACCACTGGACTGGCCCCCTAAGATTGTCTTATAATCAAGCAAATAATCTTCTGGGTAGCAAAAAGCCCAGGAACTAGGTCTCAGCTATTCAATGCAATATGCGCCCCCATCCCCAGCCTGTTCTGGGCCTCCTTGGCCCAGCCCCAGGTCTCAGGCAGACGCCAGTCCCAGCTGCTGTGGGAATGTCTTCCATTCAAAGCCACAGGCCGAGGACCCCAGGAGAGGCCCCAAGCTTGCCAGCAGCATCCAGTCAGCAGCTGGCAGAGCTGAGGGGAAGAAAAGCCAGAAAAGGAACAGTCTGAAGCTCTGAGGAAGCAAAGCCATTTAAGGGGCAATTCTGCCTCCTGGCAGAGAGATAAACAGGCAAACCAACCTCAGAGGACACTGGATCCTGAGTGGCCAGGTGAAGAGGCTCTGATGGCCAAATCTGACTCACCCAATGTGGTTGGTACGAAGTGAGATCTCCAGCTCCCTCAGCACTTTGGTTGACTCCTGCACTCTCCTCCTGAACTTCTGTAAACACAGAATTTTCTGTCACTGATGGAGATCACCCACCCCCCATCCCATTTTACAGTATGAACAAAAGAGGTCGTAAGGGAAAGGGAAGCAACATGAGAGGGTAGGTGTAGACCTTCCCTCTATTATTAACCAGCCACTCTAGGCCCAGGGCCTCGGAACCCAGAAATCCAACTCCTATTGCTCAGAAGCAGAAGTCCCACCCCAAGTCAAAGGGTTTGCCCCAAATCCCACAGGACTATAAAGGGTAGCAAGATGGGGCCTCCATGCCTCACTTCACCTTCCGAGTTACGCTGGGGTCCAAGAAGCTCTGGAGTTTCTGGATATAAGTGTGGGGAGGATTCTTCACCTGGAATCGTTCCTGTAAGGGAAACACGCGTGTGGGCACACAGACGCCCAGAGTCCTGAGGAGAGTGCTAAGGAAGTAGAGCACCCTTGGTGGTCGAAGTGAGGAGAACCAGCCTCCTAAAGTTGTCACCTGGCCCTTAACACTGCCCAAACTGTAGGTTCCCTTCCTTGACTTATTTTCAGGTGCTTCCCATCTGTTGCCATCTTCAGCCTCCTCCAATTAATGCTCCCTGAGCCTGTAAGATTTTTCTGTGTCAAAAATTATTTTAAGAGCCTGCTGCTTGCTAAGACGATGCAGAGATTACACAGCTGTGAACAGCACCCAAAATAAAGACACAAGTGGGAAATGTTGTTCACTGCCTGGACAACTGATGGACGGGGGTTAGGAAGGCCAAGGGGAAGGGAGCTAGGACTTACAGAATCTACCTTTCTCAGCCCTGAACCCTGAAGTTAGGACTAGACTGGTTTTGCAGCGTTAACACAGCTCAGAGCGGCAAACACACTTCCTGCTCCTTGCCCAGGCCCCAACAATTCAGAGCAACCTCAGTGCTGAAGCCTGCTTTCAGCAAGGTCATCCCCTGACTCCCTTCTACACAGGGTACGGGACCATCCCCTCCCCATTTGGGGCCAACCTCCTCATCTGACCCAAGGGGAAACTTAGGGAAAACTCTCAGGCCTTCTGGACCTGTAAGGGCCTTCAAAACTGAGATATCTGAAGATTTGCGGGTGAAGGTGAAGGTGGAAAGGGTCCAGAAGAATAATAAAATGTTAGGAAACAGAACCTAAAAACAAAATGAAAGGAAAAAAGAAAGTTTTGAGAAAGAGCCGAAATTAGGTGACCTAGAAAAGACTGAGAGATTATCAATTAAAGAAACTCAGTACCAAAGTTGTTTGTTCTCCAAACCCCAAGCAAGTGTTCACCATGCTCACCAACTCCTCTTGATGCAGAACATGAGGAAACAGGCCTTCCCTGGAAAGGAGGGGACCTGGGCCAGGCTCTCTGAAGCATAAGTCTACCTTAGGTCAAGCAGCACAACTTGGGAGGCAACAGAGCATAACAGTTAGGACGGATGGAGTCGACTGCCTGAGCCCTGGCTCCATCACCTACCAGTGTCAGGCAAGATACTAAGCCTTGGGATCTTCATCTATACAACATAACAGGGCCTTCCTCAGAGGGCTTCTGTGAGGACTAAATGAGATACTTCAGCATATGTAAAGTGCTTGGTCCATAATAAGCACTCAATAAATGTTAGCTATTATGATTTTGTTCAGTGCTTGAAAAGAAATAATAAATATGTTCGTGACAAAACTCCATCACAAAGTGCTGTGTAAACACACCACCTACACTCTGTGCCAGGTGCTTCCTAGGCCCCAAGAGGTAAGGAAGTAAAAGCTGACTCTCCTAGCAGTGCAGACAGCCCTGTCTGAGTTCAGAAACTCATGACTTGTGATCTTCAAATGTGTGCAGGGGAAAGAGCCAGACTGTAGGTGTTAGTTCTTGATTCTGAGCTAAGTAATAATCTGTATATTCTCTTCCAGCTCTTAAACACTATTCATGTAGGGAGAGCCCCCAATCATCATGTTCCAAGATTTTGGAACAGAAGACCAGAGGACTGGGGCTTCTCATTCCTAGAAGCTTGTAAATAATGAGAAAAACTCTGCTGTTTGCAGAATGAGAGCTAAGCAGTCCTCTGGATTCCCTGCCAGGCACAGCCCTCACGCTGGTGAATGGCAGAAACAGTCTTTGCTGGGAAAACTACCAAACTCCGCCACAGCTGACCCTCACACCCCAGACCTACACAAACCTCCTTCAGGCCACTGCCCATTGTGGAGAAATCAAGACAGCTCTATGCAGGAGCTAGCGGGCAACTTGGCCTACCAGCCCTGTCTGTTAGGAGAGTCCTCTTGGAACAGGAAGTGAGCACAGACTGAGGCCAAGTCCAGGCCAGGGTTCCCCAAGTGGCCCTAGGGCTGCAGTCAATGCCTTTGGCCCTGCTGCTTTGTCTAGCCCAAAACACAACCCCTACTCCCAGCCCTGCCCCAAACCCCGTACCTGGTCACAGATCAGATCCCACTTCTTCTCGTTGTCATACTGCCGCAGGAGCCGGGCCTTGTCAGGAGGCAGGTTCATGGAGCTCTGAGGAGAGAACTCGAGTCAACAGGGCTGAAAGCTGCCCCCACCCTGAGGAGAGGAGAGCTAGATCACACACACCTTTCCCCTCCTGGATCCTGGGGCTTCACGTGGACACGCTGTGGACCATAAGGAAGGCTCAGAGACGTGGAACAGTCCTCCTGCCTCCCCCTCACATGTAGTTCAGTTTGGTTGAGCAATGTTTTCCAAACCATAGGTTGTGGAATCAATTTAGTATGTCAAGATAAACTTTATTTTAAATGAAAATGAACAAATTAAAGTAGAATAGGATAGAAGATACCAGAATTCATTCATAGAAGATAACGTTTCATGAAGCTTTTGTTTCTTTTATATTTCATATATATACATTACACACACACATAGGTCATGCTGTAAAATGTGTTTCTTAACATGGGACAAGTCAAAAAAGTTTAAAGCTGCCAGTCTAAAGCAGCAGCTTTCAATCTGCTTTTCCCCCACGGCCTGAGAGATGGGCAGCCTTCCCGCACCTTGCACGCCTGTGGGTGAATCCTGAGCCACCCACAGACTGTGTAGATGCTACTACAACGCTACCCATTTTCCCCGTATCAGGATGCAAGTGAATGAGAAGGACATTAGCATAAACACAATCACTCAAATATTTTTAGGAAATAATTTACAAAATTTCAGTACTTTAATTATTAGCAGTAAATTACTCATGACACACACACTTTCCAACTAATTAAGACACAGTAAGACCCCTTGTGGAGACACTCTAATTTAGAATATAAAAGAACAGATCAGGAGACATCTTATTTTGTTCACCAGTGCTTGCTGAATGAATAAATGAATAAAAGTCTGAGTGAGTAAGTAAATGAAGCCCAAGGCAATCGTGGACTAGCCCTACCCAGGCCAGCAGCCCTCTCTCCCCTCCTTTATCCAGTCCAGCCAAGTCTCTCCTCTATGCAGTTTGGTTGCCTCTGTTGCAGTCACAGCCCCTGCCTCTAAAGGCAGTCAGGTCACTGTACCTGCCTCCACCCCAACCCTGAATCTAATATGATCTCCCACCTGGAGTATCACAGCTGTCTGATAAGCCACATGGCTCCCACAAATCCAGCCTCCTCCCCATACGCTGTGGGCCACCTGGAGGGCCTGCCTCTCCTCTTTCTCTCCTCTACCTCCCGCTCCAAGTTCAGCTCTAACTCTCTGGCAACCCAAGCATGGCCACTGGGTTTACCTCTGCCCACTCCTTGACATCTTCATCCCTGGGGACATGAATTGTGTGCACCCAGGGTCCAGAGGAGTCACACAGGCCCTGCATTACTCCAGAAGAAGTAGGAGTATCCTGGGAGTGGGCCCTCCATTTTCTAAGAAACTGAAAGAAAATCCTTAAGCATCATTTATTTCTGTTATGCATATCTATTTATTATGCATTTATTTACACATACACACACTATAAACTAGCTGTACGCTCTTCTAGCCCCTGAAGGACTTTGTCAATTCACATGGTCTCCAACCCCTAATAATGTCTAATACTGTGACAGGCACCTAGTGGAGAGTAAACTGCTGGCAAACCTATGGTTAAGATGTTCCAGTTCCGAGCTATGGACCCAGCTCCTGGCTGGAAACAGGATCACTATGGTTCAAAAAAGGAAGTAGGCTTGGGATCTCTAGTCAGTGTTTAGAAATGGAAGAATTCAGGAACACAGAAGTGGGGCAGGTGAGAGAAGAAAAGCAGGGGAAGAGACCACTGCATCACACCTCTCCCCACAGTTTCTGCTGCCCCATGAGTCTGCCTGAACT
The DNA here is from genome assembly GCF_021613505.1 of Equus quagga. Lineage (NCBI taxonomy): Eukaryota > Metazoa > Chordata > Mammalia > Perissodactyla > Equidae > Equus > Equus quagga. The sequence goes on along the minus strand of NC_060267.1, from coordinate 18,425,853 downwards.
TCCACAGGAAAGAGGGGCTAACCAAATCCTCCCCACCGCTGACGTAGTACAGATGGCTGGATGGGCAAATACAACCCTGAATGTTTTTTCTGGAACTATCCTGCTAAGGGCCAATCTCGGCACGTCTGTGTGGATAGCAGGACAGGAGCAGGAGGCCACAACAAAACAGGGACCCAAAGGTCAAAGGCAAGCCCAGAGCAAGGTCTTCTGTCTAACTGGAGCCAGGATGCTGCCAGCTAAGCCAAGTGAGACCAGAGCAGAAATAGTCCTCAGGCCTGGTTCTGGCTCTGTGCACACCCTGAGGACTTCACTGTCATCTGCTCGTTTCTCCCAAGTCTGTGCCATGAAAATAGTTTTCTGTTGTCTCCTCTGGAAGAAAGCCGCTGGGGAGGGGGAGGAGGGAGCCTGTCGCTACAGTGGCAGACATCACATCCCGTCTACACCAACTTCCTCCCTCAGCCACCCAGTGTCAGCTGCTGCGGCTCACACTTCCCCAACAGGTGAACTGGTGAGGAAACGTTTGGTGCACCTAGGACTTCACCGACGGAGTAAAGTCACCCCCTTTGGGAACCTAGCCTGAGAGCATGGAAGAAGCACATCAGGGGCCTGGCCAAACTTTAGATGCCCAGGAGAGATGGGCCCCCGGTGACGGAAACAGGTGGCAGAAGCAGGAATCAGCTGTGACCACAGGCCCACATCCTTCAGTCTAGAGCTTTGAGTGGCACTTTCTGGACAGTGATGCGAGCCTCTCTGCTTCTTTGGGGCCGAAGTGTGATGGGGAAGGAAGTGGGTCAGGGGAATTCCCCCAGCCTCCAGCACTCTCACAAGAAATGGATCACTGACTGCGGGGTGGGAGCCACCCACCAAGGGGGCAGGACCAGGGCCTGGCCAGGGAAGTTCTCCTCCCTGCCAGACAAGGGTGTCAGGCCTTCTTCTGCCTCCACCTGATAACGTGTGTGAGTCCAGCAAGGCTCCAACGTCCTGAGGAAGGACAACTTCCTGAGTTCCGGGGACTGCCAAGGAACAATCCTGACACAGTTCCGGTCTCAGTCAAAGATTTGTTTCCTTGACATTTTTCTTCAGTGGTTCCACAGAAATTGCAGTTTCTCAGAAAGGCAGAAGCTGGGCTAAGTTCTGGCTAAGTCCTTGGTGAGACCCTCAGACTCTTGCTGAACAGAAATGAGGCACAGCTGTCTTGGAGCAGAGGGCACCGAATGCGGAGTCAGAGAATCCAAGATCAACTTGGAGCACTTCAGAGTCACTGAACCTCAGTGAGCTTGTCCATAAAACAGAGATAATCTCACTACTTCCCAGGGTTTTATGAGGATTAGATGATAAACATTTTATGTCTGTATGTGTCTGGAACAGTGCGGGTGTTCAACACAGTTCCTTGCCCTTCCTCCTCAAAGTCCTGTGTCATGTTGTAACACCCCAAGGACCACTTGCTTCTGGGCTGTCTCTCCATCTCTGCCTCTGTCCCTCCTCCAGCACGGCTTCTCAACACTCCGAGAACAGAACAATCCTTTACCCCTCCTTTGATCTCTCTCTGGTTTCCTCTAAGACTAGGAGGCAATTAAATACCACCATCATTGAGAAGGGAGGAGGAGACCCCAGGGAGATGGGAGGAGAAGGGGAAGATGAGCTCCAACTGAAAACAACCCTGGGACTGATTCCTAAATCTGAGGGAACCAGCAAGAAGTCTAATAATAAAAACCTGTAACGGGAAGAAGTAGTGAGGCGTGGACCTGATGCTTCTCTAGCAAGGCTGCTCTGGTTTACTGCCAGTTTGAGGCCAGGCAGAGTGCCCTGCTCAGTGGCCAAGACCCACCCCGGGTTCTGTGGGAGCAAGGGTCCTTCCAGCAAGGCCTCCTTACTCCGCACCAGACCCCCGTCAGCCCCAGTAAAGCCGAGGAGGAGGGAGGCAGCTCTGGTCGCAGAGGTTCCCTTCCCTTTCCTGCTCTGCACCCCCAGCCGGTTAGCCCCTCCTCGTTTCCTTCCCATTGCAGGGGAAGGGAAATGCCGGTGCGGCTGGAGTTTCCTTCAAAGCTGTAGGCCCTGCTCTGGGACTAACCCTGACTCTGTCAGTCTCCTTGGGCCAGGCCTTGGGAAAACCCAACAAGCAGAAATAAGAACCACCAAAAGTTCCCAACTGTTTCTGTTGGTCCCAGTCAATCGTGATAAATCTTAGGAACAGGGACAAAAATGGCATAGATGTCTGAAACTTTCCTGCGAAGGAGAAGGACAAGAGAGATGTCTGAAACTTTCCTACGAAGGGGATTCTGGAGGCTTTAGGGAAGGCAGGCAGGGCCTGTTTACGCTGAGCAAAGGCAGAATGTGAGCTGGTGGTTTTCTTAATGTTTTCTCTCTCAGAACCACCTCCCCACCAAACCATCTATGGCTGAACACTTCTCTCAAGTGTGGTGGCCCCAGCCCTCGTCCTCAGCCCATGGGGGTCAGGAGTCCTGGGAAGCTGAATCTACAGCTTCCCCAGTGATGAAAGGAGGCGCTGTCCTGGGCACCACTGGCTGCTGAGCCCCCAGCCACAGCTGCCACCAAGCCCTCTCAGGCATCACAGCCCATTGTACAGATGGGCAGAGGTGGAATGTGGTGAGGAGGCACAAGGTTTGGGAGTCCAGGAGACTGCCATAGGAGGAGCTGGAGCACTGTGTTCCCGCCCTGTGTTCCTGCCAGGATCCCCCTCACAAACCAACAACTATGTCCCCAAGCCAATGGTGAACCAGGCAACACTGGGCACAAAAGACAGAGTTTTAGGAGTGGCCCAGCCTGCCCTCCACGTGTCTCTACTGGTGGGCAGCAGGCACAGCTGTGGCCAGCTAGGCACTGCTTCCAAAGGGCAAGGGCCCAAGGAGGAGGGAGGTACCAGCTCCTGCTGCCTCGGCCCCTTTGGCAGCCACAGCCAGCCCTGCTGCAGTAGCAGCTCCCAGACAATGAGAGTTATTTTCAGCCAGTGCTTTAACACAAGCCAGCTGGCCAGTGTGCAGGGCGGGAGTCCTCCTCCACCCAGCCCGCCCAGACAGCAGGCAGGCCGGCCGGCCCAGCCCACTGCCTACGCTGCTGCCGCCTCTGCGTCACTGTTTGTTTATCTCGTTGTTTTAGCACAGCTCCTCCCAACTCCCCCCAAAACTACAATCCTGTTAAAAGGAAACCAAAAAGTCAGAGAGTTTGATCAAAGGTCCAAGAGATAAAATTAAGAGGTCCGACATGGGAAGCACAGCAGCCCCTCCAAACACCCAGTCTGCCCCAGCCCCAGGACTGGCGGGAGCAGTGCAGGGGAGGAAGCGGAATGCACTGGTGGCCAGGTCTCTCTGCAGCCCCCACGGACAGCATGGAGGCTGAGCCTGGATGTGCTGCCAACCTGGGAGATGAAGCTCTAGACTGCTCTCCTCGCCTGCCTCTCCCCTGTCCCTCTCTTCAGAGCTCAGATTTGGAGAAGACAACTTAAGACAGACAGCCTGGGATGAGCCTGAGTCAACTGTGAAAGGTTCTGGGAGAAGAACTGTATTCTGAGGCAGAAGGGAAATCACAGGCAGAGTTCGTGAAACTTGGCTAGAGGGAGAGGTAGCCCTCCCCATGACGGAGTCGGGGTGAACCCTCCAACCAGCCCCTGCACATCAGAGAGCTGGAGAATAAGAAGGGGTGGATGGCAGCAATCACCTCCCCGGACTCCAGGTCTCCAGGTCTGGCGCTGCCAAACCCCACAGCCTCAACAGTGCGGCTCCCCCTCTGCTCCTCATCTCCTTCCACTGGAGCTCATAGACGCTCCACAACTCTAGCCACAGGTACAGTCTCCTCTAGGCCTGAGCTGCCCTATTAGACACGGGAAAGTTGCTGGGGTACCTCATGACAAGACATCAGAAGAGTGGGTCCTCTTTGACTTAAGTGTCTGCAGTGGCTTAGGTCTGGCTTTCTGTTTTTTGTTTAATGGAAGCTACCACTTCAGGGACAAGCAAAAGCCAGCTTTCACAGGCTCGGAGCTCTGTCTGGAGAACGTGCTTCTGTGGTCACTGATGACTCTATAACCAGAAATGACTTGCTGAGCAGTTACGGGCCAAGTCCCTGAGCAGCCTGGAGGAAAAAGAGATGGATTCACCAGATGTCTCAGGCTGAGCTCTGCAACTCACACCAGGGAAGTCAGATGAAGGAGAGGCCCTAGAAGGCCAGCATCAATCAAACAAAGAGGGGTCTTTTTCCAAAGACAATTGTACCCTTGAGGCCTCATCTTCACCCGGGAGGACTCTTCCACTGGATCCTGAGAAAGCAAAGGAACTTGGCCATGTCCCCATTGCCAGCAAAAGCCTCAGCTCTACCCTCTGCCATACTGTCGGCCTCACACCTGACATCAGGTAACCTCTGCAGGTAACCTGGCCCCTGAGGCCCTGGAGACCTCTTCTGGCCTACTCAGTGAAGAAGCACACAATCTCAGATGCGAGAACGCTTGTTAGCTCTTCCCAGCTGAGCCCCCAGGCCCTAGCTAAAAAGCCACTGCCACAGCAACTTGATCTGTCTGCTGGCTCCTCAGCCCCTCCTCGCGGTTAGCCAGACCCACACACTCCCCAGTTACGCAGAATGGAAACTATTCTGCTGGGGGCAGCCGGTTTTCCAAAGCTAAGGAGTCTCGGGGCAGAGCCTCACATTCTCCCTGTAGCCAACCAAGGTCCTCCCTTCTCTTCATGATATTCTGCCCTCTGGCCTGGGGAGCCCAAATAGGCAGCACTACCTCTCAGAGGACACACTATTTCTGGGGTTACATCCCACAAGGAGCATTTTCCCCCTTCTCCCCAGATCACAGCTCATTACTCACTGAGACCCAGTGCGTCTCCCTGCCCAGGTCTCTCATCCATACCTTCCCTTCTACTTGCCCCTCCACCGCCCATCACCATCAGATGGGCCCTTATTGTTCACTCCTGACCCTCTGGGATAAACTTCTAGCTGGCATCCCTACTTCCAGCCTTTCCTTCCCTCTGACCTGCACGTGGATGAAATGTCTAAACTTCCCAACACACAAGATAAATAATGTTTCTTCCCAGTTCAGAAATCTTCTCTGAGTTGTTATCATTTACACAAGAGGGCCCAAACTCCTTGGCCTGCTGTTCTTAGCATCTTAAAATAAGAAAGAGCTTCAGGGGTAAGATTCTCCCCAGGCCAGCCCCAGCATCTGACCAGTGTCCTCTTCTCCTGGACTTTCCTAGAACGGCCACTCTTGCCATAGCATTTGCCTATAACTGATGTCTCCCCAATCTTCTGAATCCCTACCTATTACTACCTGATTGAAAATCCATCAGCTCTGTGACTACCCAACCTAAAATAATCAGCCCCTCTCTGAGCTCCAAAGCATAATCATATGTGAAGAATCATATGGCAGAGAACTGCTTGTGATCTCCCAACGTCTTCTCTCCTTCCTTAGTAGGGAACCTCCAAAGTTTGGCTGAGCGCTTGGCAGCTCAGAGTTAACATATTTCTCATCTTCCCTTGCATTCAGGTGTGGCTATATGACCACATGGGATGCAAGCAGAAGTAGTATGTATGACTCCAGAGAAGTGTCGTTAGAAAGAGGGAGTATACCCTTCTTTTCTCCTTTCTGCTTCCATCTTGTTGGAATGCAGAGATAATGGTTGGAACTTCAGCAGCTACTCTGGACCATGAGGTGACCTTGGAAATGAAGTTCAGATGGGTGAAGCAACAAGAAAGAAAATAACTGGTCACTGATACCATGGACCTTAGCACAAATTGAATGTGTTCCATATAGTGTCTTTTCATGTGTGTATTTTCTCTATTCACAACTAGAACATGACCTCCTTGATGACAGAGGTCATGCCTGATCCTTCTTTGAATCATGTACAAGTGCTTAATAAATAACTGGTTGATCGTGCTACTACCTCTTCTACCACCAAGTCCCTGGTTATTTTTGGAGGGGATTATCCAACTTCTCACCACTGTCCTTGCTATTCTGGGCTCTCTCTCCTATAATCTGCCTTATGTGCTATAGCCCAAATCACTTTCTTTTCATGCTGCTTCTCCCTCAGCAAACTCCCACTTCTCATTCTGAGTTTCAACTCTGTCCTTCAGTTCATGCCACGAATCTAAGCCACTGCTCTGCACTTCTCTTTAACCAGACTCATCTTCTTACAACCTGCTAGACCACAGGCTCCTGAGCACAGGGACCACAACCAGCTTGGTTACCACTGTACGAGGTGCTCGGTGAAGATGGAGCAAGTTGGATTTCCCGACACACACACTCCTCTTCCTCCTGTCCTTGAGTTTTCTCCTCCATTACACCCCAGAGAGATCATCTCCTTCCCAAGTGCCAGCCATGCCCCTCCTTCAATTCACAACAGGTGAAATCCCACCTTCTCTAGCAAATCTTTCATAAGTAAGAGCGATAAGATCTACCCCACCTACAACAGTGCCCCCACACATTTACTAACGTCTTTAAAATGTGTTCATGGAGTTGTGATTTATGGCTAATGTCTCGTCACCTTTTCTTGGATGTTCAATAAATATCCTACCACAAATCTCACAGTGAACGAGGACCCACACTGCCCTGGTATGAATCCTGGCTCCAGCACTGACTAGTTGTGTGGCCTTGGGAGAGTTATTCAATCTCTATGAGTCTCAGTTTCCTCATCTATAAAATAGCGGTAGAGGGGCCAGCCCCATGGTGGAGTGGTTAAGTTTGCGCACTCTGCTTCAGCAGCCCAGGGTTTCACCAGTTCGGATCCTGGGCGTGGACATGGCACCGCTCATCAAGCCATGCTGAGGAGGCATCCCACATGCCACAACTAGAAGGACCCACAATTAAAAATACACAACTATGTACCATGGGAAGGGTTTGGGGAGAAAAAGGAAAAAATAAAATCTTTAAAATGGAGGTAGAAATAGCATTCACTTCATAGTATTGTTATGATGATTAAGTAAGTTAATATATGTAAAGCATTTAAATCAGAACCTAGGTAGTAAATGTCACACGTAATGCTATGTTTTTTTCTTTGAGTTTCTAATTTAACATTTAGCTGGAAAACAACTATATGCCAATAATTGACCTAGGAGCTGAGGATATAAAAATAAATAGGGCAGGATCCCTACATTTAGAAAGTGTATAACCAGAGGGCAAGGCAGACAAGCAAACCAGAGGTGAGTGTAGACAGCGCTGCTGTGTGAGAGGCGCGCATGGCACTGTGGGACCCCATGGAGGTAACATCTAATTAGAGTAGTCAAGTATGGCTTTCTGGAAGAAATGCTACAGGATTTAGTCTTAAACATTAGGCAGGAGGGAGTCAGGCAAAGGCAATGAAAGAGGGACAGATGGTGATATTCTAGGCAAGGAGACAGCCTTTGCAAATACGTGGAAGCACAAAACACAATAAAAAGTCCAGGAGTCTCTAAGTGATTTGCAACAATGGAATGAAAGCGTATATGAGGAAATTACAGTGGTCAGATGACAAACGGTCTTAGGAGCTAAGGTAAGTAAGTGGGCATGAGTAGGACAATAATGATACTACTATTAAAATGAAAACAGTAATAATGACAAAAGCTACCATTTATTGACAGACTGTGATAAGAACTATATAGGAATTACCTTATTTAATTCTCACAACAACCCTATGAAGTTGGGACTATTATTATTCCCATTTTACAGGTGAGGAAACGAAGGCTTGGAAAGGCTGTGGAACTTGCCCAGAGTCACACAGCCAGTATGTGGTGGAGCTGGGACATGAACCCAGGTCTGACCCCAGAGCCTGAGCTTGTAACCCCACACAATGTGTCCTCTGAGACAATGAATTACATTAGCCAGTCTCTGTGCCTTTTAAAATTGCATGCATCCTTCAGGACCAATACAACCCACCTTCCTCATGAAACCTCCCCAAACAACCCAGACCTCTCCACACTCCTTCCTCTGACCTTGCGTGGGGCTTACTGCCCTTACCTCCCATTGACAATCACGTTCAATCATTCCTTCAACAACACTAGTGTCTTCTACGTATGACACACTGTGCCAACTGGAAGCCCTACTTTGCCTTGTGATAACTCTTGTATATTTACAAAGAAAGGGGAAGCTATGGCTTATAAACATCGACTCTGGGCCAGACACTGTGCTAGACTCTTTAATGAGAAGACTTCAAGGAAAAATCACTTCTCTCTCATATTGTTATTCATCTTTCACATTGTGTATTATTTCTCAAACTAGACTGTGAGCTCCGTGAGGGCACAGAATTTGCCTTGAACACACCTGTTCCTAACAAGGATGTCTGGCACACACAAGCAGCTTAACAGATACTGGGAGTTGCCCATGTGGACAGCAGAGGCTGGCTTGCAGCAACACCCCATCTCCTCCAACGCAGCAGCTGGGGACCCAGCTTTGGCTTTCCAGGAGTCTCATTATAAATCCAGGAGCTTATTATCAAACCATGAAACTTAATGAATCCCTTCCTACTTCCAGACTGCATGTGGGAGGGGCACGACTCCTGCTTTATGGAAGGGCAAACTGAGAGCCAGCATGGGCACACATCTGTCACAAGTCACATCAGCTGGGCAGAGACACTAGAAATCCACTGTCTCTCCCTGCTTTTTCAATTGCTCTCAAATGGGGTCCATCTCAGTGTCTCAATGTTCCTGTCCTCTTTGGGAGGGAATCATAATGACCCCAGTCTTCTCAGGATCCATGAACCGTCCTCCCAACATTGTCCCCCCTCATGCCTTTAAAGGCCAGAGCTTGACACAGAGGTCATAGCTGCCTACCACAACTCCATCTTAGAGTGTCACAGCTTTTTTACATCTTACTAGATTGTCCAGCTAGGAAAAAAACACCTCTTTAAGTTTGTTTTTTGTTGTTATTTTTTTTTTAGGAAGATTAGCCCTGAGCTAACATTTGCCACCAATCTTCCTCTTTTTGTTGAGGAAGACTGGCCCTGAGCTAACATCCATGCCCCATCTTCCTCTACTTTTTTTAATATGTGGGACGCCTGCCACAGCATGGCTTGATAAGCAGTGCATAGGTCCATGCCTGGGATCTGAATGGGCGAACCCCGGGCTGCAGAATCGGAGCATGCAAACCTAACTGCTGTGCCACCAGGCTGGCCCCAAAACACCTCTTTGGAGTTAGCCTTCTTTAGTGCCTGCCCCATCACCCAAAGAGACCCCAAATCTTCTCAGCTCATCGAAACGTCTGACGTCCTAAGTGCCATATTCACACAGGGCCACCGATGGGAAGGAAAATATTACTGAGCATCTCTTATATGCCAGGCACTTTTCTCACATCTCACTTACTGCTCTCAACAACCCCCGGAGGTAAAAGTTATCACGCCTGTTTAACTGGTGGGAGAATTCAGAATCTGAGACCAACTGGCTGGAGGTCACACAGAAAGTGGCAGAACCCAAATTCAAACCCAGATATGTGACTCCAACCTAACTCTTGCCAGGCCATGGCTTTTCCTACCATGTCTTGCTACCTCCTTACAAAGAAAACAACCCTCCATTTCTAACGTGGGAAGCTCCACCTGGATTTGTCTGACCAGCTTTTGTTGGTCATTAAACAGCACTTCCCTGTCCAGCATGACTGGGGTGAAACCAGCTGAATGAGGTATGTGTGCCAGATGCCTGAAGTTCAAGGCTTCTGCCTCAGAGTAAGAGGGAGACCATGCAGAGCAAAGAGACAGGGGAACTGCCCTCTTGGACACCACCTGGTGACAGTTCTCTCAACTCTGAACGGCATTTAAACATTGAGAGTGCCATAGATAACAGCATGGGCTTTGAAACCACAGATAACCTAGATTTGAATCCTGGTACTTTTCATGAGACAGTGGAAAAGTTATTAAACTTCTCTGAACCTCAGTTTCTTCATCTATTACATGTAGATTAAAATATCTATCTCTTATAAGAATTAAGTGAAGGGATAAATGAATGAAAAGGATTTTGCACAGTGCCTGGCACAGGAGAAGGGCTCTGTAAATGGTAACTGGGATGAGCTACTCCAGGAGTTGCAGCTGACACGAGTTAGCTTCTAGGTACAGACACAAAATACAATTTCATAGTACTTTAAAATACATAAAAGAGAGTATATAGATATAGCTGAACAATATAGATTAAACATATTTATTAATTCTTTGGGTTAGAGCAGCTGCACACATGCCCCTTTGAAAGATAAGACGGAGACACCAGTTGCCACCCAGGGGATTCAAGGGAAGCTGGGATGAGAATTCAGGGAGACAGAATTGAGTCACCGACTAAGGTGCTCTGCTGAGCGATCTGCGACAATGCCTCTAAGCTTCTGGAGGAGATTTTGCTACGTTGTCTTCAGTGTTCCGCCTTCTCTCAAATCCCCCACTTCCCCATTGTCACCTGACTTCCTCAGGCTAAATTTGTGGTCTGCAAACCTGAGGTCTGATTCTGCCACAAATCTCTATTTTCGGTCCCTCAACTAACTACTCTCAACGACTCTGCTTCTCTCCTTGTGACACTGCAGAGATCCTAGGAGTTGTCCCTCCCAGTCACTGAAGGGCTATGCTGTCTGTGGGAATATAGAGAAAGGCGTGAGAATGTTTCAGCCCCAAATTTTGTTTGACCAGTAGACAGCAGTGACTCTTGAATATGTATTTCTATCCCAGACTTCTCTGAGCTTCAGCTGTAAGTATCCAACTGTTGCACATCAGACATTCCACCCAGACTTCCACAGGCTGTGCAACCTCAACTGGCCTCATCACTTTCTCTTCTACGCTTTTTTCTCTCCTGTGTTCTTAATCGATGGCACCTCCCTCTAACTAATCTCGCAAGCTAGAAATCGGGGTGTCATCTTGAATTCCTCCCTCTTCCCTCAACTCCACCTTCCCAATGTCAAATCTAATCAGTCATCAAGTCCCCCAAATTTAATCTTTTTAATGATTTATCGACTGTCTCATTATCTCCACCATGCAAACAGCTCTGGTTCAGGCTCCCACTGTTGTCAGTCACCACACTATCATGTCTCCCACTCGGCTGCCCTCTCATGGCTACCGGAATGTCCCACCCACCACTCAGAATCCGAGCATGCCACTCTCGTGTGAAAAGCATGAAGTACAGTCCCTTTCTCATGGCATTCCAAATCCTCCTTACCACTGCAGCCGACCCTCCCACCACTCTCTGCCTCACACCTCACGCACCAACAGCAGCTGCATGAAGATTCTCCGAACACACCATGCTCGGTCTCGCCTTGAGGCCCCTGTGCATGCTGTCACCTCGAATGCTTTCTCTCCCACACTTCTCCAACTCCTAATTATCCCTTTAGCCAGCAGAGATTTCCTCCGACAGGCAGTATTCCCCAAGCCCCACCTCTCCATGCTCCGCAGGTGCTCCTGCGTACCTACACCATTGCACTTCCCAAGCTGTATGTTGCAATTACATGTTTAATGTGTTTGTCTCTCCCTCCAGACTGCACTCCTGGGGGCAGACACTGTCTTAGTCATCTTTATTTCTCTGGCACTTAACACAATTCTAAGTGCTCAATAAATGCTTGCTGAGTGAATGAACACCAGGCTGCACTCGGCAAGTCTGAGGGCTGGTGTCGTGTCCCTCTCTCTCCCTGTCTCCAGGCAGGGAAGATGACACCTTAACCATTCTCAGTTCACAGCCTCAGAGGCCCTCCAGATACTGATGTAAATCTTTACCTGCCTTGCCATAGAACAAGGCCGGAGTAAGCTCTCTGCCCTCTTGCCTCCAAGATAATCAGAAGCAGGTGGTAGGGTTTTTATAATGTTATGGCATCATCTTGACATTTCTTTGGGCATCTGTAGGCAACAAGTACGAGATGACTTCTTTACAATTCTTGGAGGGAATCAATTGAGAAGTCAAATGCCACCAAATACTGTCTTGCTGGCTGCCCCTCAACTCTTAAGGTTATACTCACAACTTTTAACGAGGATATTCTGGAGAAATGACAGATAAATGCTTTGGGAGCTCACCAGGCCCTGTTGCCCCATAAATGCACAAGAGATTCTTAATTCCTTAGTCACCCACGATGCCAGCAGTAATTAGCCAAACCCAAAGGGAGCAATTAATAGCTGCTATTGGACCATCAATCTGGAACTCATGCCAGATGCATCAGAAAATAATCTGCAGACGTGAGCACTTCACAAGGGAGCAGGATTCACCAAGTACCCTGACTGCCAAGGGCCTGAGGATAATGAGTGCTTGTGTGATGCTGATTCTGCTGAGTGGCAAGTAAAAACAAAATAACCACAACCACAAACAAGAAGTCTGTCCAAAGTAAGGAGCCCAAGCACACGCTGGACAGAGAAGGTTCAAACAAAGATGCTCTTTCTCAGTGAACTCTCTCTTATCCACCCATTCTAGAACACGGTCTGGGCCTCACTCTAAGGCTAACCTTGAGGGGAGAGGAGTGTGTGATCCCCAGTCTGCAAATGAGCCCACACAACAGTGGCGCTCACCACCCCAGAGTTCAATACGGTCCCATTAGCATAGGTCTGGAGCTCAGCAGGCCTACGCTGGCTGTTCCAGCTTTGGTAAATACCCCAGTCCAGAGGGCTCTTAAAGTCTAATCCTTCCATGGCTATACCAGAGATAAAACGTGCTAAAGGGCAGACCAAGAGCTATGCCAGTTCCTGGAGGTCCTAAAGCCTATGGAGAGGTCATGACAAGGCCAACATCATCCAGTAGGGAAGCAAGGTGACTAATGTGTGGTGGGCAGGTCAGTGATTTTAAACTATGAGGTACATAGAACTAGTCTCTCCCCATCAACAATAATTCATATTTCTTGAATATTCTCATTAGGCTCCTTAATACAAGCTCTCTGACTTCAAGAGGGTAGTGGTCTTAGAATAATATTTCTACTTAAAATTTTTTGAGCAGCCACTATGCCAGACACTGTCCTAGACCATTTACATATGTTATTTATTCTCACAAAATCCCCAGAAGCCAAGGATTTTTATCCTGATTATACAGATAAAGAAACTGAGGCTTGAGGAGGTTAAGGCACTGGCCCAAGGTCATAGAGCTAATAAATGGCAGAGTCAGGATTCAAATCCAAATCCACTAAGCCCCAGAGCTCTTGCAATAGGCCTGGCTGAGCACATGGTCACAGGTAGCAGGAATCTCAGCTTTCCCTATAGCTTCTCAGGCCAGGACTCTTATTCCTCCTCCAGCCAAGAACACCCAGAGTGACTTCAGGAAATCTTGAGAGAACCAGGTTTGAGGAGCCCTAGAAAGACAAGGATCTACTTACAGTTAATCAGCACCCTGCCCAGCCCTGCAGACAGTTCTGACAAGTGGAGCCGGGAAGAGGCAACCACAGGCTCTGACTGGGGCCCACCTGGGGCGAGGAACCAGCAGGGCCCCCAGAGGACCCACTGATCTGACCCCTGCCCAGACTGGCTGTGCGGCCATAGGGAGCCTCCTCTTCGGAGACACGCTGGAGAGCTGGGATCCAGAGTCCAAGGAAAGTTGCCCTTCCCTATTTCACTCTTCTCTTGTACCTCAATCCCAAAAATTGCCTTGCCACCTTATCTAAAATATCGTCTCCATTACTCTATCCCCTTACTTTCTTTCTCTCATGGCACTTACCCTAGCTAACATTATATACCTGTATATTTGTTTATGGTTCCCCCCAACAAGTGAACTCTATGGGGCAGGTCTGGCTCTTTTGTTCACTGTCGTATTGCTTATGGCTAAAATACAGAGTAAACACTCACTAAATTTCTGTTGAATGAATAAACAAGTGATCACACAAACATTTTTAAAACTCTACTTGCATCCTGATGGGCTACATGAAAAGCAAGACTGAATAATTCCTGCTTCCCAGAAGCCCCATCAAACCTATTGTTGGACCCTAACGTCCCTTCCAAATATCTCCCTAAAGTCCCTCACAGCTCACCCCCAGGCCCACAAACCCTAACCCACCCCAGAGCAGGTACTAAAGGGAGAAAATGGAGCAGCGCCTAGGGAGGAGACACACTTCTCCTCCAGTTAAATACAGCCCAGGACCTCTGCAAATTAAAAGCTCCCTCTTTACTGAATCCACTCAGCTTTAGTTATAGGTCGCACTTTTTATTTTTGTAACCAGCCAACCCACCAAATTATAGGCTCAGGCCACCGGTAGGCACGCCAAACACTGGGGCAGCCTAGCAGAGGCACTGCCCTATCCGGCCTGAGGATGGGTGCAGGAGCGAGGACTGAGCACCAGTCAAACCTGAAAGGGCAGAGGGCACGATTGCTCTGCAGGACAGGGTCGAGCGAGGAGCCCGGTCTCACTCAGGCCAACATGCTGCCCAGAAGGAAGCCAGATTCCACGGCTCTCCACACAGCAGCCACAGTGAACTCTTAACCTTATAAAACAGATCAGGTACTACAACTAATATCCAAACTCCTTACGAAGGCCGACAAGGTCCCCGTAACCTGGGCCCTGCTCACCTCTGTTCTGCCTTCTCTGACCTCTGTTAAGCATCCTTGTCAATCAATCTGGCATTCCTTTAGTTCCTCAAATGTGGAAAGTTCTTCCCTACCCCAAGGTTTGCACAGGTTGTTCTCTCTTCCTAGAAAACCCTTCCCCTAGATCTTTACAGGTGGCTATGAAGATGGATCCGGGTGAGCGGGTTTGCAAGACTGGAGTAGAGAGACCACCAAGGAGTCTATTACAACAGAACAGGAAAGAGATGAGGACTACCACAGCAGCGGCAGTACATATGGAGAGAAGGTGAGAGGAGTAAGTAGCAGCCTAGGGTGACTCCCAGGTGTCTGGCCTGGGTGACTAGCTGGGAGAGGGTGCTATCCTCCTGCACCCCATAACCCCCCCACCCCAATACAGTGTGCACGAAAACACTAGCAGGTAGTAAGTAGCTCACAAACATTGGACACTTACTATGCAATGAGATGCATTTATTGAGCACCTACCATGAACAAGGCATTGTTAATAATAAAAATTATTTAGTACAAGACAACATTTCACCCTAAAGGAAGGCAAGATAGATTTGACAAAGGAAAGGATTAGCCCAAAACTTGGTGACTAGAAAGGGAAGCTTCTACATTTTTGGACTTTTGCAGTTCAGGGGTGACAGGTGGGATCATCTTCCATCTAGTTTTACTTAAACAAAATTATTCTGATTCTCTAACCTATAAGGATTGAGCATTTATTTCTCATATATTTCAATCATTCAACTTAACAAGCAAACCCATGAACGGCCAGGAACCACTTACCAACTAATCTCTATTCCCGGTTGAAAGGCTGAGCAGGAAGGCCTCCAAAGCCCTTTCTAACAACCAGGGGCTCTTCAGACAAAACTCTGTGAACTGACCACGCATCCTGATCCGAGCTCACCTCACCTCCTACAGCTAGGATCCTCTATCCCAGCAGGCAGGGCTCCAGGCTGCCCCTCACACAGCTGGCTTATTCTTCCTCGTTAATCCCCTCGCCTACTGCTCTGGCCTACAGCAGCCTCTTCCATCCTGATCAACATCTGTCACCTTCAAGACCTGACTTAAAGTCCGTGTCCTCCTTAGAGCACTGGCTGATCAGCACTCCTACGGCTTGCTGGTCCTTCCATAACTCTCCAATCCTTCTGAGCTTGTAGCTGTGTGGCCCTCATCATCTCACAATCTTCATCTGGTCTCCACACAAACATGTGATTGGGCAAAACAAATAGTATCTCCGTGTTATAGATAAAACAACGAGGCAAAGAGAGCCTCACAGACAGAGCACACACACTTGTTTTAATTCTCTAGTTGTTCAAAGTACAGTTCTAAATATATATTTTGTCTCTCTAACTTAGAGTGCATTGTCTTCTATTTCTTTGGTATTCTCCAAAGCACTCAGGAAAGTCCTCTGTAAACAGCAGGCATCTAAGACATATTTCCTTAAGAAATCAAGAAAGGAAGGAAAATGAAATGAAAGCAGAAAGTCTCTCACAGACTCTCTGTGAATGTCTCTGTGTCTCTGTGAGACATCTCTGGCCTTCCTTTAGAGGCCTTGGTTATGCTCTCTCCTAACAACCTGTTCTTTGCCTCCCAAGAACTTAGCATAATTGGCAATTAAATATTTATTTGTTTAAGATCTGTCGAGCCCTCTAAACTCCGTGAACGCAGAGGTGATATTTGTTTTTTCACCACTGTAGACCCAGTGGTATCACCAGCACACAGTAAGTCAAAAAACAAATAAATAAATACTTGTTGAATAGCAAGTGTTCTAGTGGGATAGTTGGAATTCAAGCCCAAGTCTGGCTGACTCCAGACCCCAAATCTTCCTATCACACCTCTTAGCAAAAGAAGACTTGTTCTGGAACTTCCCTATATTCTGCTGTAATCCACACAATTCCCTTCAAAGCAGTACTGAAGTCAAGGGGGGCTGGCCCTGGAAAGAGAAGGAGACTACAGTTAAGGACGTGGGCTTTGGAGTCAGACTGCTTAGATTCAAATCCTGACTTCACCGCCTGCTGACTGTGTGAACCTAGGTGAGCTATTTAACCTAACCCTCTGTTTCCTCATCTATAAAATGGAGATAATAGTAACTACTTCACAGAGTTGTGATGATTAAATGAGATAATATGCATAAAAGCTTTGCATTGTACCTGGCATACCACTGGCACTCAATTAATGTTAGCTATTAAAGTGATTAGCTATTGTGTCTGGGAGACAAGAATCTAGAGAACTCAGCTTCCACAGGGGTCAGGGCTGCTGAACTGCCCTCACCTTGAGAAGCTGAGCTGCACTGAGGCCCAGAGCTCATGTTTATTCTCTTTGCTGACTTCACCTGCTACAGCTCTGCTAAGGCTGAAGGTGCAGCTTCCACTGGCCTGGAAATGAAAGAGGCTAAAAATATACAACCTGGCTACGTCTAGGGGACCAAGACTGCCTACATTTAAGAATTTAAAATACAGCCTCAGGGCAGAAGAGCATCTCTTAGGATTCTTTCTACTACGAAAACTAATGCCGGGCTCGGCACAGGGCAGGGAATGGGCCGTGGTCAGTTGCTGACCCCACTGATGTCCTTTCTCCCTCTTGCTCTGTTCTTTCGGCTCAGTGCAGAAAGTGAGAGGAGCTTTCTTTTTTGCAATAAAAGTTGAGTCCTCCGCCTCTATTTTGATTCCTTTTTCCCTTAAAGGAGAGAGAAATACATGGGTACAGATTGTAAAAAAATTCAACCAACTCAAAACCTTATAGAAGAAAAAATGAGTCACTGTCCAGCCCCTAATCCGATCCATTTCCCTCCATCGGTCGCCACAGTTAACAGCTTGGTATTGACTCTTCCAGGTCTTTTTTCTATACATTTGTATACAAACATATATGGCCTTATAAAGCATTATAGATAGTCTTCCTTTAATTGCCTTTTAAAATGATTATATTTATAGATACACACACACACAGATCTTGGAGACCCCCATCAGCCACAGACGTTTACTGAGTGCCTCCCCCGTTCCAGGTATTTGGCTGTACAGTGGTAAGCATACATAGACTCCCCACACTTAGGGAGTCAACAGTCTGGGAAGACAGATAATAAGCAAGTAATCAAACAAATTCAAAATAGAAAATAATGCAAAATAAATGAGTAGGATGCTAAGATAGAGAATAATAAGTGAGGGAGGCCTCTCTGACAGGTGGCATTTTAAAAACTGAAACCTTGAGTATAAGCTGGATTGAGCCACTCGAAGATCCAGGGAAAGCGTATTCCAGGAGAGGAAAAGGCTTGTGTAAAGGCCCTGTGACAGAAAGGAGCTTGTCCTGAGCTGAAAGAAGGCTAATGTGGAGTTTGGTAATCAGGAGGGTAAGTAAGGTTAGAAGTTAGCAGGAGCCAAATAATGCAATCTTAAGGGCCAAGGCCAGGAGTTTTAGCCAGAAGAATGATGCTATTTGACTTATATTTTAAATTTGGCTGCTATGTTGAGAATGGATGGGAGGATGGAGGAAGGGGCAGTAGAGGAAGTTGGGAGGCTAGTTGGTTGGACATAACACAAGTGAGAACTGAGACTGGCTTGGACTAAGGCAGTAGCAGTAGAGATAGAGAGAATGCGTAGATGTCAGACATATTTTTGGAGATGGAATCTGCAGGGCTTGCTGATAGATTGGGTACTGGGAAGAGAGAAGGAAAAATTAAGGATAACTTCCATTATTTATTTGCCTTGAATAACCAGATGAATGGAAGAGAAATAGATTTGGGAAGGAAACAGACAATCAAGTTATTCCCAGGTTTTCACTGTTAAACAATGCAGCCCTGAGAATCTCTTCTATGTACTTTCACACACATTTGTAAATAGTTCTGTAGGTTAGTTTCTGGAAGTGAAATGGCCAAGTTAAAGGGTATGCACATTTGAAATTCATAGAGCCTATAAAATGCCTTCTAAAATGTCTGTACCAAATTACCCTACCATTAATAGTGTATTAACATACCACTAAAGACAACCATGAACACTGTCAATCTTCAAAATTCTGCCCAGATGATTACTATAAAAAGTGTCTCATTTAAATGTCCATTTCCTTAATTTCTAGTGAGGTTAGAATTTTTTTCTTTTCTTTAACTTTTAGTTATATAACTAACACATAATTACATTCTTGTAAAAAATAGCACATGGTATAAAGCTGAATTCCTTTTGACTCTCCTGTTCCCATTATGATTCCTGCCCTGCATCCTAGAGGTAACCATTGTTATTAGTTTTATTTGTATCCTTCTAGAAATTTTTCTATACATTTTTAAACCTATATATATATAATCAAGAATTAAGCATCTTTTAGAAGTTCTATTTCCAGCAGTCCTTTTAGAATGAACAAAAAATCTAAATGGAAATTTTTGCTTAAGGCCTCTCTAAGTAAGTGACATTTAAGCTGAGACCTTCTCCACGTTAGTTAGCCCCTCTGAGCCCCGGTTTTATCACCTGTAAAATAGAAGTGAAATAACTGTCTTACAGAGTTATTGTCAAGTTTAATGAGATAATACACATAAAAGCACATGGCATATACCCAACAAAGGTGAATTCTCTTTCCTTAACCTACACAAGTTATATCCAGGCATTTGGTGGAGACCAGAAACAGAGCCATTCCTATAAGGATCAGATGGGAAACTCCACCCAGAAAAAAACAACATTTTTAACCTTATCCTGAAAAAAACTTTCTTTCTTTTAAAGATTTTATTTTTTTCCTTTTTCTTCCCAAAGCCCCCCAGTACAGAGTTGTATATTCTTCGTTATGGGTCCTTCTAGTTGTGGCATGTGGGATGCTGCCTCAGCGTGGCTTGATGAGTGGTGCCATGTCTGCGCCCAGGATTCGAACCAATGAAACACTGGGCCACCTGCAGCGGAGCGCACAAACTTAACCATTTGGCCACGGGGCCAGCCCCCTGAAAAAAACTTTTTGATAACAAATAAGACACTCAAAAGATCCAAATTTTTCTTCAAAAATTTTAGTATGAAATATTCTGAGCACTCACAAAAAGTATAGGTCTTTTTTTTTTTCTTTCTTTCTTTAAGGTAGAAAGCAGGAAGATTTAAGCATAGCAGTAACTGCTCGAGACTGGATGTTCACAGTCCCCTCTCAGACACACCCTGGGAAGCCAGCTGCCTGGATATTCCCGAGACCTTAGGCCTGTGGTGGGGCGGAGTTGTGGCTTTAGGCAGGTAGTACCTCCAAACACAGGATATGACCTAACCTTTGGGCCTCACGGGAAGGATGCCAGTGGTTCCCCTGGCTTGTCAAAGTACATCCTGTCATCCCTACCTGAATGTTCTTGGAGGTTGAGGTTCTAGCTCAAAGGGGCAGAACCCACCGCAAAGTGTCCTTAATCAAAGTTAAATCAAAATGTCCAAAGGCCAGGATATCTCCCTCTCAATGGGAGTCAGCCAAGTTTCAACAAGCTTTCTTTTCTGGAATCACCAACAGAGGCACCATTTTATCTGAACTGATAACCAGGGCTCCTTCTCCTTACAAAATATCAAGAGTACTGTTTGTATCAAGGAGCTCCTGCAGTAACTTCTCCTCACCCAGCTCTCCCTTCCCATTCCTCTAGGCTCAAAACCAGCGATTTCCTAGCTGATCCAAGAATGGACTTTAAACCCCCAAAATACTATGTGTGCGCATGTATGCATGGAGGGAAGGAGAATTAGGGTCACAGGTTTAACCAGATTTTCAAAAGGGTCTGCTACCCAGAAGATTCAGAAGCACTGTTGAAAGATCTCTCAAACATATTCCCAACCTAAAAGAACTTGCCCTGGCTTGAGGAGCTAACTGTGCGTAGGTAATGATCAGCAGTGATGTATGTATACCCCAAACTGGTCCTTGGTAAGTTTTAGGTGACAGCCCACAGTACAGAGGGAATCAGGCCTTAAACCTACAAAGAGGTAATAAAAAGAGGTCCAGCTCTTGCCTGAACGTATGATAGGAAATGGGAAAAGCAAGAAAGCACCAAAAACTATGGCTCCACCTTCACTTTCACTGCCCTTGAAGCTTCATCCCCAACTGGGACACAGGAGATCAGAGGCACAGATCAGTAGACAATAATTCTCAGCAGAGGTGCTATCAGCCTTGCGGTCAGGATCTTTTTTATTGTGTAGGGCTGACCCAAACCCTGTAGGATGGTTAACATCCCCAGCTCTCCAGCACTAAGAGCTAGTAGCATCACCCAGTCAGTGTGATAACCAAAATATCCTCACTTGTTTCCAAAAACTCTCCCCTGAGACATTACCTCCCCAGTTGAAAATCACTTCCATTTATGGGGATGGAGGTGGTGGTGTAGGTTATGCATGTGGCCACAAACATTTATTTGTAGAACCTTTATAGATTGCAAAGTATTTTCATGGTTTTGTCTACTTTAAACATCCCTGAAACCCTGGAAGGTAGGTATTATCATCCATCTCATAAAGGAGGAAATTGGCTCAAAAAAGTTATAGGTTTTGCCCAAGGTCATTCAGCTGGGGGAAAAAAAAAAAAGAGGCTATAAAGCTGGATCAGAACCCAAGCCTTCTGATTCCAAAACTGATGCCCTTTTTTCCAAAACATCCCTAGCCAGAGAGAGTCTGAAACCAAGTACTTCCACTGGGAACCCAGATTTTTTTTAAGCTTTCATGGGAAACACTGTGAAAATCTAGGGATTGGCTCCCCAGGAAGGAAGCTGGTTAAAAATGAGCAGAAACTAACTTTGATCTAAGCTGTAGGTGGTTCTTAAAACAGGATAACCACCTCCTAACATACTCAAATGCCGGGTTTATCCCCAGCTCTTACCTAGAGAGGGGCTGAGCAACTGGAGGAGGGCTATGACATTCTCTAGTCTAGATCTGAGTAGAAAAAGCGAGTAGGGGAGGAAAAGAATACACGTGCTTCCTGTTAATGTTTTTAAAGACCCAGAGGCAAGAGCACCAGCCCAACTCCAATCCTGGCAATAACCCTGGGTGAGGGTAGAAAGGTGGTAAAAGAGATGAAGAGGGGACAGGGGAAGAGATGAGGACAAGAACTGAACATCCTGGGTATACAACAGCCTAAACCCTTCCTCCACTGGCAAAATTTGTCATATAAATAATTCTGCTAGCCCCTTGTGGTTCTGAACATTATTTAGAACACCTTTCAAGGACCTCAAAGTACTTTATAAACTGAGAAGAGTATGCATATTGGTAAAACTGGGAGTAGGGGGAAAGTGCTCCCAAAAAATCCTATCCAGTCCTCCCCTATTCAACAAACTACAAACCCACAACTTTGTTGTGAGATGATGGAAGACAGAAAGGGCAAGAGGATTCTGAAAGATGAGAAGTAGAGAGGAGGGTGGGAGGCAAAGACAACCAGAGTATCTCAAGGACAGACAGCCAGCCTGACACATCTTTCTTGGGGGACTCATTCTCCCATGTGGAAGGAAAACAAGGTATAAAGATGTGGCTCTGCCAAGGGAGGCAAAAGAGAGACCGGAAATGGGAACTCAGGAATTCCAGCTGCCCAGTTCATCTCTATTCTGGAATCCACTTCTCTTCTTCAGGGACGATAGTCTTAAAACCCTTAAGTTCTCATCTGGTGCTATTCAAAGGGGGCGCCCTAAACTACCCCAGTGAGGAGCAGGGGGTGAGGGGGCTGTGTGGAGACAGCACCCTCTCTTATCTGCAAAGAAAAAGGTCCTTCCTCTTCTCTGAAGTGCATTTCCGAACTGGAATGAACCCCAGGCCTTTCCCTGGCACTGCTTCAGCTCAGCTCAGACTTGGGAGAAATGTTCCCCCAGAATGGAGGTGACCAGCCTAGTCGACCAGATAACATGCTGACTTCAGGCAGCCAGCGCTGCTGTCTCCTGGGCCCACTACAGTCAGTTCTGGGGCAGATACTTTGGTCTTGACCACAAAGCCGGGGCCCTGGCTCCGACCAGCCTTCCCAGGCGACCTCAGGGGAGGATCTGTGGTCTCATTTCCTTTCCACCTTGGCTTCTTTTTTCACTTCATTGAAGATTAGCTATTTCCACCACGACCAGTTCCTGTTCTCACCAGCTGTAGCGGTTGTTTCCCCACAGACAAAACTATGAAGCACTAGTGTGGCTGCCACCTGGACTGTCCCAGCTGCAGGAACAGACCCAATCAGTCCTGAGCTAAAGTGCTTTCTCATCCCAGATAAGACAGCAGGGAGAAGAAATGAAGGGCAGAAAGCAATTCCAAGAACTCCACAGTGGATATACTGGTGTCCATTTTATTATTATTTTAATCTTACATATTCTCTTTCACATGAGAAAACTATAATGGAAAAGTGTGGGAAATGTACATATTATTTATTACACAGAGATATGTATATATAATAAATCCAAAAGAGAGCAAAGGTCACAAACAAAAGATGGCCAAAACACTTACGATGAAATGTTGAAAGAAATGCAAAGTAAAACACAATACCATATCTCACTAATTAAACTGGCAAAGATTTTTAAAAAGTTAAACCATTTGGTAATGGTTAGCTTTTAGAGAAAAGGAGACATTCACACTACCAGTGGAAAAGCCAACTGGTACAACTTTTTTAGAAGGTATATTTCTTAAGGGCCTTTAAAAAGTATATACCCTTTGACCCAAGAATTCTAATTCTAGTAATTTATCCTAAGGAAATAATCAGAAATGCACACAAATATTTATGCACAGGATATTCATTGCAGTGTTATTTATAGTACCAAAAAAGAGAGAGAGAAATACAAGGTACTAATAAAATACTATATTACGGAGTAGTATGCAGCTATGAAATCATGATACTGTAGAATATTTAAACGAATGAGAAAATGCTTAAAATAGTAAAATAAAAATCAGTTTACAAAACAATATGCACAGTATGACTCTGTTAAATATATGTAAGTACATCAAAATGTTAATAGTGGATGGTGAGATTATAGGTGATTTTAATTCTCTTCTCTATACTTTTCTACATATTTTATGCTTTTTATATTTTTAACTTCCAAGTTTGCCTAATAAACGTTATTATTTTCATAATCAGGAGAAAAGAAGCTATTCTCAACCCTCTTCGCTCCCTTTGAGGATACTCACATGCATTAATCTCTTTTTTAAAAAACCATTTGGAAATACGTATGTAGGACCTTAAAAACATTATATCCTACAGCCTAGCAAGTTCAATTTTGAGTTTCTGTTCTAAGGAAAACTCTAACTATTGAAAAGGCTTTGTACAACAAGATGTTCATCATGACATTGTTTATGATGGCACACAGAAGCAAACAACCTGAGTGCCCAACAATAGAGGGACAGCTAAGTAAACAACGGCACATTCACTTGACGGACCATTGTACAAGCATTTCAAAGTGTTTACAATGACCAGCCTGGGAAAACTAATGAAATAACAACAGCCAAAAAAAGCCAAACTGGATAAATATATATATATATATTTGTATATATATATATACACACCAATGTATATATATATATATACACACCAATATCACAACACTGTACAAAACCCTAAGCAGAGAAAAAAATATGAAAGGTTATAAAACACACTGGCTCCATTTGGTACAGGAACTAGAGAAAATATGGATGTTTTTCTTCAATCTAAATTTTCAATCTTTTCTTCTTTCTAAATTGCCCATGCTTTTTTTTAGAGAGTGAGTATTATTTCAAGAGAAAAAACAAAAAAACCCTGAATCTCCCTCTAAGCAATGAAAACATTCCCAAATGACAAGGAGTCCACTCCATTGGTCCCATCCTCCCGCAACACACACATACTTCTGCAAGTCTAAGGGAGGGTCATACGGGAAGGTCAAGTTATGAGGCTCCTCTCTGTGGCCTAGGGTCTTCTCAGTGGGATCTCTGAACAAGGGGGGTTCCTCTGACCAGCTGCTGTCAAGGGCCCTTTCCCTCCCCCAAGTCCTATTCCAGCCTGAACTAATTCACCACAATCCCCAGGGCTGGGAATAAAATTTCCACCATGGCGATTTGGAACTTGATATTTAGTCCAAGTTTTTCCCAGCCCCTTTCTGCATCAAAGGAGACCACTCAAAGCCTCTTAGACAACTAGCACCCAGGGCAGCTTAGCTCCCACATCAGGGCTACACTTACAGCAAAACCCCAAGTCATCAGTCATCACTAGGGAAATGCGAAAGGCAGAGCCACGGCAGGGACAGCCTGTCACACAACCCACCCTCAGGCCCTGAGAGCCTCCTCCCAAGGGATATCCAGGGCTTTTTCTGGTGTCAAAACCTTTAGACTCCGTTTCAAGTCTGTAATAAGTCAGCAAAGAGAAAAATCAGGGTACAAACACAGCAAAAGCAGATAGCTATCCTTTCAAAGCCATCAAAGCCCTCTGCCTCCCCTCTCTAAGGAAACACCAGTACTGGCCAGAATACTAGCTTCTGAGCAACTAAGTGCAGGTAGAAGTCTAGTTGGGACCAAAACACAGACAAGGGCTTCATCAGAACAGAGATTGGCTCTCATTCTGGCAGTAATAAAGAGGACCTCCAATAACTGCCCATCCCTAAACTTCTCGATACTCAATAGAATAGGGACTGCTGCTCACACAGGGGAGGAAAAGAAGGATCCCAAGAAAATAGCCTAATACAGCAGCTTCACAACTATTTTCATATCAGGGCACACCTATATTTGTACAGGACACAGGATAAATGGTGGAAGCTAATCCCAGCCAGAGGGGACTGATCTGGGACCTTAGCTGCCCCCAGGGATGAGGGGATCAATATCCCAGCACACCAATAAGGAAGCCCTGGATTAGGGCACTGGGCTGGGTTAGGACTCTTGGCATCAATGTCCTGCACAGATAACCTCATGGCTTCAGACTTTGAGTTCTCCAACCTCGGCTGACAGGCTATGGGTCAGATCATGTGTCTGTACCAGAAAGCTGGGAGCCTGTGGTCTTGACTCAGCAATGATACAACTTCCCCAGCCAGGGTGCTTTTCAGGGGGGTTTCCATAGACACACTGGCATTGGGGAAGCCCTCCATCTGACAGCAGCAGGCATATCCTGAGACTGGCTATACAGAATGGGGTAATGGGTTTCACTAGATTTCTCAACCGAAAATCCCTTTTTGGGAATACAACTGATCTCAGATCTGAGTCACTGCTGAGAGCTACAAATTTAAAAGCTACCATTTACTGAGTACATAGCAGATGCCAGACTCTGCTAAGTACTTGACTTCTAGTTTCATTAAATTCACACAACAACCTCATGTGGCAAATACTATTATCATCCCCATTTATAAGAGGAAACTGGGACTCAAAGTAACTTGCTGGAGGTCAAACACTTTTCTAATTGGCGACATGGAGGAGCCAGTATTCGAGCCCACACTGACTTGAAAGTCCATGTGCTTAACCAGGACACTAGCATATCAGCTCAACAAACCCCCAAATAGCTTTTTCATAAACCAAACCAATCACAGAGAAGCTGACAATCTGGGAAAGAAAATAGTGAAAAAGGAGCAACTCATCTGACTCTTTTACACAATCAAGAAAAGAAGAAAGTCTATATTGAGTACCTACTGGGTGAGAGGCACCTTACATACATGGCTCACCTAATTCTCAAAATCCCACCAGGATGGGAATTATTAGCCCCATTTTACAGATGAGGAAATCTAGGCTCAGAGAGGTTAAGACAATTGCCAAGACAGAACCCTTGCTTTTTCTACTACACTGTGCTTCTCCTGACTGTTCAGGAAATACACCTGAGCCTGTTCCAGGGTCAAACATCCAACAGCTAGTACTGTTCCCAAAGGACAGTAGGAAGGTCATGTTTCAGGAGCAGAGGAAAGAGGGATCTTTAGGAGCCCCCAGAGAAGAACTCAAGTGCCCATGAAAGCCTGATTTCCCTGTGTTGGACAACTGAGGTAGAATCCCCTCCTCCCCTAAGATGGCTAACTAGCCCTGGCCTGCCCTGTTCCAACCCCACCATCAGCAGCAGCTCAGGCACACAGACACAAGACCAAAACAAAAGCCACGAGGAAACAAATCAAAACTTTATACAGAAAAGAAAACTTGCAAGTGGGTGGTCTGGTCCCCAGCTTGACCTAGGCTCTCTGGGTGCTTGGCTAGTAATCAGGACACCATGTGCATTTTGTGACTATTAAGCCACCATTTTGCCAACTAAACAAACTTGTCAACCAAGCTCTGACGAGGACATGATCAACTCTGGTTCTGAGCTCTCACAACAAACGGGCTGGCAAGCCCTAGCTAAGGCAGCCCCCTACCCAGTCCACCTCAGACCATCTCTGTCCAATTTCTGTAGCCACCTCAAGCCAACTCGATGGGGGTTTTCACATCCCCACTGGAGTGCAGATTCCCTCCCACTCTTTTCCCCAACAGTTGAGCTCTTGTTCTCCAGGGCACCAAGTCCCAGGCTTTCCTCCTCAGCCTCAGAGTTGGCCACAGCACATTCGTAATCACTGACTCACCCCATCCCCCTGAGGAGGCTGAGGGAAACGCAGAGGGCCACAGGATGTGTGGCCCAGATCCCTGTGGCCCTTCACAGAGCTGGTGGGCAGAGAGGTGCCAGTAACACTGCTTCCCCCTTGGAATCCCATGGACCCTCTCAGATCTGGCTATGACACCAGGGGGCCGATGTCAGACTCTCCACCACGAAAGAGGCCAGGATCTCTAGACAGCTCCACTGATGCCAACAGATCTAATCTCCCTATTCCACAGTAGATGAAATCCAATAAGGCTGCTAAGTCCACAACTTATCCCTCCTCATGGTAAAGGCAAAGGTGGCCCTTCAGGCCATCCCATCAATAACAGCAGCCTTAACACTGACTCTTAGAGAGTTCTTTAAGGAACTGGAAACTATTTCCCCAAGTTTCTCAAAGATTTACCTCTGTTAGCAAATGTTCCATCACCTAGTTCACTTTCTTACTCTAAAACTTCATCTTTAGGTCCAACATAATTCTCTGGCTCCATCCCAGCGATACCAGCCCAGATCCTCTCTATCCACAGAGCCACTGACATCAATGTCCAATTCTCACACCAAAGGAGAATCCCAAAGTCAGTTCTAAAAACTCATCTACACAGATCATTTGGGAACCTACAGAAAGACTAAAAAGAAGCACAGGCAAAGAACACAAACCAGCCCCTAGGACTTAACATAAAAAGCGGGGGGAAAAAAGCAGGAGGGATGGTTTGTGTATTGTTTCAATTGGAAAAATACACTAGAGAAATGGTTTATCCACATGTTCAGCCCTTTTAGGCAATTCCACTATAACTTTGCAGGATGCCTGCAGGCTGTTCTGAAAATAAGTACTGTAGAATGGCATCACTCTTTATTCCACCCTCTTCAAGAGCTGCCAGCCCCCTCCCCATTCCCTCTTCTCTCTCCCAAACATCTGGTCCGGGCTAGGAGTGGGACCCACTCCCTGGAAAGCCTCCATGTTAACATGAGAGGCGGTCTCCCCACTTAGAGAACCCTGACTTAGGCTGAGGAGTGGGCCGGCCCTGAGCCTCTGAATTCCCCCGCACCAGCCAGAGGCTTAGGAATGAGAATTCTAGGGACCCGGGGAGACTTGCCGGGGAAATGGGGATAAGTGAGAAGGGCAGCAGAAGGCGGAGAGAGGAAGAAGAAGGCTGGATCCCGGGGCGGTCCCGGCCTGGGGACCCCTCCTCCCAAGTGTCCAGCGGTTGAGGCGTCGGTCGAGAGGACCCCGACCGGGCTGTCGGGGCTGCTCAGAGGTTCCCGGGGAGGCACTGGGGGCCGAGGTCTGTCGGGGTCTCTGAGTAAAGGGGTGAGCGGGACCGGAGAACCCGGGCAAAGTCCCACCTGGGGCGCTGGGACCTGGGGGGCGGCAGGAGGGGGAGGGGACTGGGCTCAGCTCTCACCAGCACCAGGGCGAACCTCTCTTCCAGCTCACAGGGCTCAGGCATCGGCATCTTGCCGGGCGGCGGCAGCAGCGAGACGGAGGGCGGCTCGCCCGGGCCCCCCTCAGCGCTCTCCAGGTTGCCCATCGCGGCGGGGCCCCCTCGGGGGCCTCAGCCCCCCACCTCCACGCCCGGGGGCCTTGGGCTCGGCCTCTGGGATCCGGCTCCTCCCTCAGAGCCCGCTCCCCTAGTCCCGACTCCTCGGCCCAGGCGGGGCGCGGGGGGCTCCTCGGGGTCCCACAGGCGGCGGCGCAGGGGACAGCGGCACGAAACGACCCGCACGGCGGCCACAGCTCTCGCTCACACCCGCCGCCTCGCCGCGCTCGGCGCGCCGCCCCGGCGCTGCCCCTCCCCCCCCCCCGCCCTCTTCCCCCCCCCCCCCCCCCGACCTCGCTTCCTCCCACCCACTCCAGCCCGGACTCAGGCTTCCCCCGCGAGCGCCGACTGCAGCCCGCGCGCCGCGCGCCCCATTCATGCAGGCCCCGCCTTCCGCCAGAGGCCTCCCGGGCGGCCCGCCGCGCCCCCGCCTGCTCCGGATTGACGGCCACGCCTGCCAATCACAGTGCCTCCCGCCCCCCGGCGGCCTAGCGCCTGGCGCTTGGCGCGCCCTGGCGGACCCGGTGGGCATCTAACTACCGTGGCTGCTGAGGGTGTGAGGTGTGCGCTTGGACACCCGGGAAATGGACCTGGCTTCGAGTCACAGCACCCCATTTCCTTTCAGGGAACGACTACTCTCTTGCTCTCAGTCCACGTAGAGCTGAACTTCACCAGCATTCCAGGGGGCCGCATGACCCAGGACTGACCAGTCACCGCATTTTCTTGCTCTACCTTCAGAGACTGTTTTAGGGATTGACGCTTGACCTAGGTCCAGAGTATGACTCATTTCTAAGGCTTTCACTGGAACAATCAGGAAAGAGACACTCTCTTTCCATTAGGGCTGCTGAATTGTTAGAATAAATCTGGAGCTGCTGGTGTTCATCATACCATCACCCATCACACCTAAAGCCTGCTTGAAAATGAAGCCAATTCAGAGGAAAGCAAAGCAACGAGATAGAGATGGAGTTCTAGCAACATGCTGAGAGCCGGAATCCAACCATGTTTGAGATTATCACCTTGACTTTTCATTCGTTTATTCAACAAATATTTACTGAAAAGCTGATTATATGTCAGATACTGTTTTAAGTATTGAAGATACATCTGTGGATGGATGAAAAGGCGCACAACTTGCCCTCTTGGAATTTACATTCTGGGTAGGTAAAGAGGTAGACAATAAACTAAATAAGTAAAATGTACAGATGTTAGTGATCAGTGTTAATAAAAATAAATCTGAAAGGGGATAGAGGTGGGAAGGAGGTTAAAATTTTAAATAGGACAATCAGAGAAGCCCTCACTAATAAGATAATGTTTGGATAAAGATCTGAAGAAAGTGAAGGAGTAAGCCATGTAGATATCTGGGGGAAGAATGATCCTGACAGAGGGAACAGCAAGTGCATACTATGCCTAATGTGTTAGAGGAACAGCAAGGAGGCCAGTGTGACTAGAATGCAACGGGCAAGGAAGAGAGTACTAAAAGATGAGGTCAGAAGGGTAACAAGAAGCCACTGTGCAGGGCATTGTAGGCTATTGTAAGGACTTTGGCTTTTCTCTAAGTAGGATAAGTAGCCTTTGGAGGATTTTGAGTGGAGTGACATGACATGATCTAATGCATTTTAAAGGATCATTCTGGCTCTTGCATTGAAAACAACCTGAATAGAGGCATGGGCAGAGAGACAAGTTAGGAGGCTATGACAATAATACAGGTGAGAGATGATGGTTGTTTAGAGCAGAGTAGTAGCTGTACAGGTAAAAGAAATGGTCAGAATCTTGATGGATTTGAAAGTAGAGCCAATACAAATTGCTTGACAGTTTGAATGTCGAGGGTGAATGAAAGATAACTCCAAAGTATTTGACCTGAGCAGCTTGGAGGGTGGAGTTTTCATGAACTGAAATGGAAGAAGATTGTGGGAGGAGTAGATTTGGTGAGAGAGAGCCAGAAAGGGAAGATCAGGAACAGGATCTGGGACTTGTTGAGTTTGATTTGCTGATTGGACATCCAAGTAGAGGTAGCTACTAGGCAATTGGATATATATGACACTGGAGATCCAGGCTGGCAATATCAATTTGGAACTCATCAGCGTATCTGTGCTGTTTAAATCTGGTAAATTCTACTTTTTTGTAAGTCAGTGTGAGTGGAGTTTCTATTGTTTACAACCAAAAAGAGGAGTCCCTGTCTTTCCAGACCATTGAAACTCTCTCCTGAGAAGCTCAGCCTCTTCCAATCAGTTGGACAAATCAGTCAACTCACATTTTAGCCCTCTTTTCCTTCCCCCCACCCCACCCCAAACACACACTGTCCCAACTGCTGTAGCAGATTCTTCTAGGGCAGAGAAGTTATAACATGACTGCAGACTTCTACTAGAAAAAAAATTGAATATTCAAGAGGGTAAACAATTCATTAGTCATTTATTGCAGATGCTCAAAGAACATCTAGTAGAAAGAAGAGACTTGATAAGACAGTAAACAGCAGTGTATTCACCCTTGTGTGGTCTCTTGGTCCCAAATCTTTTATTTTTGGTTTTGCTTGACCACCAGATTTACATACTCTAGGGTGTTCTGGAATCTGCTAGATACTACTTTCATTGTTAACTTTCTGCTTATCTACCTTTAAAGCTTTCTTACTTTATACAGGATAAAGCCAAAACTGAATCTGATATTCCTTGATCTGTATCATCTTCAAATGCATCTTCAATCTACTTTTCCTGTCTTGCTTGGCTTTGGTATTTCATGAACACTTTGCTTCAGCTGGAAAGGTCCATCTCCAAACAGTAGTTGTGCATTCTTATGTCTTCAGCTTTGCTCCATGTGATAGACAGAAAAATGGCTCCCCAAAGTACCCACATCCTAATCCCCAGAACCTGTGAATATGTTATTTTGCATGGCAAAGGGGCTTTGCAGATGTGATTAAGTTAAGGATCTTGAGATAGGAAGATTATCCTGAATTATCTGGGTGGGCCCAATGTAATCACAAGGGTCCTTATAAGAGGGAGACAGAGGGTCAGAATAAGAGAAGATGTAACAGCAGAAGCAGAGGTTGGAGTGATGCAGGGCCACAAGCCAAAGAATGCAGAAGCCTCTAAAAACTGGAAAAGGCAAGGAAATAGATTGTCCCCTAGAGGCTCTAGAAGGAACACGGTCCTGCTAACACTTGACGTTTAGCCCTGTAAGATCTATTTTCAGACTTCTAACCTCTAGAACTGTAAGATAATAAATCTGTGTTGTTTTAAGTTTGTGGTAATTTGTTAGAGCAGCAATAGGAAATGAAGTCACTTCTCCTGTGTCCCTGATCTGGATTTCTACTTTCTTCTACACGGCCTATTCAAATCCTACCCAGGCTCAGCATGATTTTTAGTTTTTAACAAAATGCAACAACATTTATTGGATGCCTATCACGTGCAAAGCATCTTGTGGCTAGATACCAGCAGATAAAGAATGTAAGATACAAAGATGACTAAGAGAACCTCCTCAACTTCAAAAGAGCTCCAGTTTGGGGCATGGGAGGTAAGATAGAGCAGAGGCGGAGTATGTTCCAAGTTTGAAGGCACCAGATAGGATCGTTGGTGTTATATTGGTGAGTACCAGCTTTTAAATCCCATCCTGGAATTCTCCCAGATTTAAATGATCATGACTCTCATTTTCTCTACTTTTCATTTGGAACTTACTTCAACAACATTTACTGATAGTCTATTACATGCAAGGCACCATGCGGAGGATACTCAGATACATAACTTGTGGTTCCTCTACTGCCTTTTGTTGTTTAATTTTTTTGTGTATCTCTTGTCTAGACTGTGTGCTTTTTTGTTTGTTTATTTAAGACATATGTATCGAGTACCTCCTTTGTTTCAAGTACAAAGGAAAGTTCAATGATGAATAAAATCTTTCTTTCTTTCAGGTGCTCACAATCTAGTAGAAAAGACTCTCAAAATAATGTTTACAAAACAGTTGATAAGTCTTGTAACAGAGGAGTGGACGAAGTGTTGCCGAGAGAACTGAGGAGCGAGCTGTAAAGGAAGGCTTCAGGGAGTAGATGACACTTGAGAAGGATCAATAGATGTGCCAGAAGAAAAAGTGAGACAGTGTGATGAGAAGGTGATGGAAGTAGGGGTGATCAGGAAGGGGAACAGACATTTCAGGAAGGAGGAACAGTACAGGCAAAAATGGAGAACTGTGAAAGAGCATGGAATTTCTGAGCAACAGTAAGAAGTTCAGTGAGGCTGAAGCATAGGGCATGTGGTGGGAGGATGGGAGACAAAGCTAGAAAGGCAAGTTGAATCAAGTTCAAGAGGAGTCTGCCTCTCAGCTGAGGAGTTTGCCCTTTATGCTGTAGATAGTTTTGTGTCCTGGACAGTTTTTAAGGATGCTCTTTGGAAAGATTCCTTTAGCAGCCTTTGAGAATACAGAAAGGTATGCAGAGATGGTATAGAAAAGATAAGGGCCAGAACCAAATCAAGGCAGGGGGTGATGAGGAGAAATAAAGTTAGGGGGAAAGATTACATCAGTCTGCAAGGGCTGCCATAATAAATACCACAGACTGGGTGTCTTAAACAACAGAAATTTATTTTCTCACAGTCCTGGAGGCTAGAAGTCCAAGATCAAGGTGTCATCAGGGTTGCTCTCTAGTGAGACTTCTCTTCCTGTCGTAGATGGCCACCTTCTCACTGTGCCCTCACATGACCTTTCCTCTGTACACATGCAGAGAGAGAGAGGGCTCTACTGTCTCTTCCTCTTCTTATAAGGACAACAGTCCTATCAGATTAGGGCCCCATCTTTATGACCTCCTTTAACTTTAATTACCTCCTTGAAGGCCCTATCACCAAATACAGTCACATTGGGGGTTTGGGCCTCAACATATGAATTTGGGGAGGACACAATTCAGTCTACAACAGATATACCTGAGATAGAATCAAAAAGACTTACTTACTATTAGATAATTGTGAATAATATTTTTTACAGTGATTTATCATTTATAATATTTTTCTCACATTCATTATCTGATTTGACCTTTACAACACTGTAAAAGTAAAATATTAGCATTATCCTCATTATACAGATGAGTAAACAGACTAAAAGGAGGTAAATAATATGTCCAAGGGCATATAGCTAGT
Organism: Equus quagga; assembly: GCF_021613505.1. Taxonomy (NCBI): domain Eukaryota; kingdom Metazoa; phylum Chordata; class Mammalia; order Perissodactyla; family Equidae; genus Equus; species Equus quagga. The sequence goes on along the minus strand of NC_060267.1, from coordinate 18,392,369 downwards.
AAGTGGTGACCGTGACACTGAACCTGCCTTGGACTCAGAATCCCATGCCGTTCTGATTCCCTTGTGAGAAGTGAGGGTGTAAAGGAGACTGAACAATTGAGGTCAGGTCAAGGATGCCTTACCCTTAGTCTCTAGTGAAGCCCAGAAGCTCTCAGGTCAATTGCTTCCACCTCCTAACTCAAAACACTTTCAACCTCCTGCCTCCACCTGTGCCCTCCCCACCCAAGAAGCTTCTACATTATCCGTAGCCCCCTCCTCTACTGTCTTTAGAAACATACATCTCCTCTTTCCTGGGAAGATGTGTGTGTGTGGTGGGGGGGGGAATGTGAACACAGATATTTAAAATTTTTTCTTAATAATTTGCCCTATTACAGATAGAATGTTCTTCCCTTCTTCTTTGCTGACTAATTCCTACTCATCTACTAAAACCAAACTTACAGGTCACCTCTTTCATGACTTCTCTAGGTTTGATTGAGAACATGTCTGTGAGCACATAGCATCACATTATGAATCATCAGATTGTGTAAACTCCTTCAGGGCAGATAGATATTCGTAGTATCTAGCAATAGCACCCACTTCATGTCTGTTACCTGCTCATTGAACAGATGAGTGACTTCATACATTGTCACATTCTTCCCACACAATAAGAGTCCTTTTATTCTTTATCATTCCTCCCAGATACAATCTATCTGCTTGTATCACTCAGGGTTCTATGCAAGAAACAAAAACCCCTCCCAGTATTGTAAGGACACAAGGACATAGGTGCTTACAAAAATCAATCAGAAAGTCTCAAGGAACCATGAATGACCTCCAGAACATGGTAGACACACTCTACCAGAGAAACTGCTACCTCTGCCACAGTCAGGGAGGGTGGGGTAACTGGAAGTCTCCAGTAATGACCGGAGTTAAGAATAAGTGGCTACAACTGTGATCCAGGGTCCTGGAAGCTATGATCAGAACATTGCTGCTGCTACACTCTGATGCAACCACCTCTCAATATTTGCAATGCTAGAGACATCACTGAATCACTGCTATAGAAATATATCACACCTCCATGACCTTGCTTGCAAGGAGAAATAGCCAAAGTAGCAATACAACAGCCTTTTTCTCACTTCTGCCTTCTAAATCTCACCCAAGTACGTCTGACTGGCTGCAAGGTATTCTTAGAAACATAATCCTTAGTTTTTCAGCCTGTGCAGTATAGGAGAACATGCTGGAAGGAGATGGGAATATATGCTGAGTGCTAATTAACCATATCGACCACTATGCTTGTCTGAAAATCCACCAGATGCCTTATCATCTGCAATGGGGTCTCTTCCTCCTCCTCCAGTGCCCACCCTGATGGCTGGGTTCATCTCTGGTCTTGGTGCCTTTAATCTGCTCCTTCAGGGAACAATTTGCCCTTTTCTGTGACCTGGGTGAGGCAAAATTTCTTAGTTGTAATTCCAAAAGCACAGCCATAAAAGAACATATTGATATATTGGACTTCATCAAAGTTTAAAACTAATGCTCCTTGAAAGGCAATGTTAAGAGAATTAAAAACAAGCCACAAACTAGGAGAAAAGATTAGAAATGACATATCTGACATAGGACTCGTATCCAGAATGTATAAATAGCTCAAAAATCAATAATAAGAAAACAAACAGCCCAATTAAAAAAATAGACAAAAGATTTGAGCAGATCATTCACCAAAGAATATGTATGGATGATAAATAAGCACATGAAGATAGTCAACATCATTAGTCATTAGGGAAATGCAAATTAAAACCACAGTGAGATACCACTACACATCTAAAATTAAAAAGTCTGATCTGAGTGTTGGTGAGAATGTGGAGAAACCGGAACTTTTATATACTGCTGGTGGGAGTGTAAAATGGTACAACCACTTTGGAAAATAGTTTGGCAGTTTCTTAAAAAGTTAAACATACACCTACCATATGATCCAGTCATTCTACTCCTAGATATTTACCCCAAAGAAACGGAAAAATGTATGGGCACACAAAGACTTGTATACAAATTTCTTAGGACTTTATTTATAATAGTGAAAAACTGGAAACAGTCCCAAAGTTCATCATCAGATGAATAGATAAACAAATTATGGTAATCCCTACAATAGGATACTTCTCAGGAATAAAAAGAAATAAACTATGATACTACGGTGATGGATGAATCTCAACTAATTATGCTGAATAAAAGAGTACATACTTTATGATTCCACTTACATAAAATTCGAGAAAATTCAAACTAATATATAGTGACAGAAAGCAAATAAATTGTTGCCTAGGGATGGGAAGGGTGAAGGCAGGAAAGATTGCAAAGGAGCATGAGGACGTTTGGGGTGATAATAGATGTGTTCTTTATCTTGATTATGATGATGGTTTCATGTCAAAACTCATGAAATTGTATAAATATATGTAGTTTATTATATGTCAGTTACACCTAAATAAAGTTATTAAACAACTAAAGTAAAGCAGAGACATTTAGACTGGGGAAAAAAATCCCCACCCTCCTTGTATGTATTCACTTAGGTGATTATTTGATGTCTGTCTTCCCCACTAGAATGATAA